>NW_008824552.1:454834-455236 GCF_000699105.1 Pygoscelis adeliae
AGCAACCTGACCTAGTTGAAGATGTCCCTGCCCACGGCAGGGGGGGTGGACTAGATGACCTTTAGAGGTCCCTTCCAACCTGAACTATTCTATGATTCTATGATTCAAGTCCTCATTGTGCAGAGCCCTGATGGCTTCTTGGGCAAAGGGATGGCTGAGAGGATCCCTCTGCCCCATGCAAAGAGGTCTCAGGGGTGTGAAAAGGACCATACTGAGGTCCCGTGGGATGGGCCAGGAGCTGACAGGCATTCTGATTTGAATGCACCGGCCTCCGCTTGTAAATGTGGAAACTGGGAGAGAGACACGCTTGAGGATCAGGAAACTCAAGCCTCGAGCTGAGGTTTCGCCTAGAAGCTTAACTCTGACCTGGTGACTCCCTGCCCAAATCTGGGCTAGTGTCTT
>NW_008824552.1:455254-456920 GCF_000699105.1 Pygoscelis adeliae
GTTGGCTTTTAATTGTGCTATGAAACATCACCGAGGTTTCTCACTCAGGTATAAAGCATGACATTTTAGCTAGTGAATGGTGCAAAACGCCTTTTTATTTGCAGTGTTATCACACAAGGTGTTTCTAAGCTCCGCCTTGGAATGAGGGGCACGAACCCCTCCTGGGGACCGGGATGGCTGAATTTTTTACTGCAGAAGTAAGGAGCAATAAGAGGCGGCCTCCTTCCTCCAAAGCCACACCAGGAACTCTACTCAAAATGTGGGACAAGTGATGGCGCAGCCACCCTGTCCCTTCCCCAGCCCTTCGAAACTCCCCGCTGCTGCCCAGCCCTCTCGTGGGAACCAGCTATGAATAGACTCAGTTGACTTTAAGCTCAGGAGAGAGGATTTATGACCACTTGGGGCCATGCCCGGTTTCACTCAAGCGCTACTCACCGTGCCAGTGGTGTTTGTGTGGATTGCGAGGGCAGATATTGGCTATGCCCGGGATTTGCTTCGCTCCGGACCGCATCCAGTGCACCTGGAAAGGGTCCAGCCTCAGGCAGCACTTTCTTGTGTCCAGCATGTCCCATGGGTGCAGCGAGGGAGGCTCTGCCAGGGATACGGGGCCGGACACGGTCCTCTGCCTGCATCGCTGGGTTTGGAGGTGGGATTTGAAGAGCGCGAGGAGCCTTTGGATGACTCCTGCTCAGCAGACTGTCACGGCTGCGGGTCACGGGCTAATCCCTCGGTATTTAATACCTGGGACATTGGCCAAAGATGTGGTAGCACCTGAGCAGCTCTGAGGGACAGACAATGAATGCATCCCCTTGCTGAAAGCCCTGCTACCTCTGTAGCCCTTCTTGCCAGTAATCCCTGGTCCTTTTGAGTAGCAGGAGGCTCATATCCATATGGGGGGGCATGTATACGGGCGTTAGGGTGGGAAGCTGCAGGCTGTAGGGGACCCAACACCAAGGAGGAATATTCCAGCATCATCTTGCAACCGTGGTAGGATGTCTATTCCTCCATCAAGATGCTCTTGCCGGTCAAAAGGAAGACTGAAGTGTCGGTTTAGTTAGTTTAATGTTAGTGAGCAGAAATCCCTGGCAGATGGCAGTGCTGGAGGGATGAAGAGATGCTGCAGGACCCTTGGGGAGCCTGGGCTGGACCCTGCCTGGATCTCTGCACCACTCTACTACCTGCTGCTGGTCTCCGAACATGCAGAAGCTCCCCACATCTACACACTGATGTGCCGGGGTCTCACACCAATTCCAGCATCGCTGCCCATGTTGCCAGCCCACATGTCGGTGTACATCACCAGCACAGGGACAGGCAGGGCTGCAAAGCAACCGCCACTTTCAAGCCCACTGCCCCAGTTCTAGCAAAACTGAAATGTGGATGCTGGTGGGGAAGCATGACCTCCATGCCTACAGGATGGTTTGGGGCCTATCCAGGCTTGCAAAAACCTTTTTTTGAATGTGCACAAAGTAGGACTCGGTAAAGCCACCTGGTCTACACCAGCGCTCTTGTGCTATATCTTATGAATACAGGCTGGGGGATGAAGGGGTGGAGAGCAGCCCTGCCGAGAAGGACTTGGGAGCACTGGTGGATGAAAAGCTGGACATGAGCCGGCAATGTGCGCTCGCAGCCCAGAAGGCCAATGGTATCCTGGGCTGCATCCAAAGCA
>NW_008824552.1:457418-517356 GCF_000699105.1 Pygoscelis adeliae
TGCCCACGGCAGGGGGGTTGGACTAGATGGCCTTGAGAGGTCCCTTCCAACCCAAACTATTCTATGATTCTATATCCAGCAACAAGTACCACAGCCCCGTAGGTGCTCAGCCACGTCTGCTGCTCAGGACATCCTCCAGGAGAGTATTAGGATGTTTGTGAGGCTCCTCCCTGAAGAATGGTCCTTGCAAGCTGTATCAGTGATGGAGGCAGAGGAGTAGCATGCTCCTTTCTGTCTCTGGGGTTTGGTGACGCCCTTTTTGTCCCAGGGGATGATCCCAGGAGCAGGACGGTCTGGACGGGTGCCCCCACCCCACAGTAAAAAGGCTTTTTCCAGATGCCTGCTCCAGGCTCTTGAAGACAGGCTGCAGAAGGGCACAGCTCCTCCATGCTACAAAGGCAGGTGATGGAGCTGGGGGCTGGAATGTGAGATGGGAGCAAGACCCTACGGCCAGCACTTTGGGGCGGTGTGTTACAGCAGCAAGACTGGAGACTCCCATGGGCAGGGACAGACTTTTTGCTTTTCAAATGCTCCCAACATGCAGCCTGCAGGTTTATTCTTTGAGGGAAAACCATCCAAAAATCACATCCTCCCGCTGCTTTGCCCATCTTTTTTTTTTTTTTTTTTTTTTTTTTTTTAGCAATCTGCAGAGCTTTTTCCGAGTCAGGTGAGGCTTAAAAAAACAAGTTCCCTGCATTGTGGTGACTCTGAGGCATAGGATGCAAAGGTTTTACAGTCAGAGGAGGTTACCCTTCCCCTCCGTGGCTTTTCACAGTGAACGTGAGTGTAACCTTGCGTAAAACCTTCCTGCAGATTGCCTTGCCTCAGTCTCAAAGTCCGCAGGGAAAATAACTGGAATGGAGTTTAGTGAATCAGGCAAATTAAAAAGGCTCTGCAGAGCCTCCTTGTGCCCATCAAAAGCATTATGGAAGAACACAGCAGTTTAAAGGCAGGGAATCTGAATAAAATGTACACTATTTATAGGAGGTTTACAGCTGTACAATGTTGTCTTTCTGTTTGGACCACTCTTGTGGACCACTCTGATCTTGTGCAGCATGACACGTCAGTGCCTTTGGAGATGCAGACAAGTCATAGCCTGTTTCAACATGCAGACGTCAAAGAGAAAAGAATTTCACAGAGTGTAATGGCAGGCTACTTGCAACCATTGAAATGATTAACAAAAGAAACGGAAAATTAATCAGAGACGTGTCCCACACGACCTGGAAGGGGATGAATTATCAGACCTGCCCTCCCCTCAGACATAAAAAAACCCTGAACAGATCTGTTTACTTCATTCAAAGAGAAAAGGCATCAACATTAGGAATGGCATTTCAATAACTGCCTTCCCCCATCTGCTCTACAAACAAGACAAGACCAAAAAAAAGCAACAAAGGTAATTTTTGTTATTCCCTTGGAAATGTAGGGGGAAGAAGGCTTCTGCTCTAACTTTTCAAAAGTTTTCAGAGAAAAAGGACAAATATTACTGTCATTAAGACATTTTGGTCCTGATATAGTATGATGAAGCTGTTAAAAAGCTGCCTTTCCTCTCTTTATGGCTTGATTCTCTGTAGGAAGGAAGGAGGCTGCCTGTGGGTACCAGGGCACCGCTACTCCTCGGCAAGCTTCAGCGCTGTTCCTTGGGGATCACAGTGCGGTTTGGCACGTCAGGGCACTCTTGGCCAAATGGCTCTCATTTCCTGAAGCTATCAGTAGCCTGATTTCCTGAGAAAACAAGGCTAATGCAGGCAGGCTGGCTACCCCCATCTGATGATGATGGTGCAAAGCTCCTGTGATGTTCCTGTGATGTTCTCCCTTAGCTAAATAGCTCTTCTCCCTGCCAGGTGAGGTATCTTTGGACATCACAGTCCCTCTCACGTACCACTCTGAACATGAGCCTGTGAGATCTTCTCCTAAGACCTAAATCACGCCTTCTAACCCCACAATGCTGCTTCCACTTATTTTCAGTGACGAGTCCCATGAACAAAACCAGAATAAAATCAAAATATCTCTGAATCGGCCTGCCCAAATTCAAGGATTTGCTTTGACCTCGGGGTGAAAATGCCACTTTACCAAACTAGGAGCATTTGAGCCAATTCTGCAAGGTGCTGAACTAACCCAGGTCCCAGTGTTGGCACCAGGAGTTGGAGGGTGCTCAGCACAAGCCAGGAATAATTGGGACCTGGAAAGAGCATCCTGTGGGCCACTGCTTGCCTCTAAGTCCTGGAAAACGAGACCTAAGAAAATAAGCAATTTGGTCAAAACCCCATTCATAACCACAGGAGGTAACCTCTGAAGATGAGGAAAGGGGAAGAACAGCCTACAAAAATCGATGAAGTTGTACCGTATGCTTCTGGATGCACCAAGAATCGAGCTGGCAACTAATGCGACTTTGGGGAACATCTTATCACGTTACAGACTTAGCAGATCTTTAGGGACTTTTTAAAAAAATACAGACTTGCAGCACAAACATGGGCATTTAGAAGGACAAACAGAAACCCTGCTTGCTATGGCAAAAGAAGGCTTTCCTGTTCACTTGTCCTTGCAGGCACAGGATTCTGCTCAGGCCAAAATTTACCAGGATTATAAGATTACACCATATGTATTCATTTCCACTTGCATGCAGGTGACTGCAAAAGATTTGCCTGTTAGAAAATCTGACAGAAAAATCCCTTAGCTCACACCATTTTTAAAGGCACATGAATAAAAAAAACCCAACCTAACAATGGGAGAAAAAAACCCATGCTTTGAAACCTGCCCTGATCAGCTGTTGAAAGCCAGACAAGGGTTTGTTGTTTGGCTGATCTGGGACGGTTTATAAGAAGCCGGATTCTGCCACCCAGTGGAATAAGGAAGATAAACCCAGTCTTCATGCCAAACAGGAGCAGAGCATGGCCCTAGACACGGCCCCGAGGACGCGTTTGGGTTGTGCTTGTGAGACTGGCTCTAGCACTGTGCACCTCATCCTCCAGGCCAGGAGACTGGAAATTAAAGGTGAGAGATGGACGTTGGTTTGAATTAAATATTCCCAGCATTTTCAGGCTGCACTGGGAGCAGTGCTCCTCTTCTCTAGCACAAGCTAAAATCCCACTATTTTTTTTAAAAAGTATTTGGGAAAGCGAGGCGCTGAGAAATGATGCACTCTATGCAGCAGTAAAGATGGCGCCCACTGAGCAAAGCTCCCCATCCCTCGGACCTGACGCTTTGGCCTTCAGAGGAACTGATCTCCTCTCATCTAAACACTGAGCGGCCCCAGCAGACAACCCACCCCAGATACCGGGGTGAGCTCTTGGGATGGGGACTGCATGAAGACATGGAGACAGCAGGCACCACGGCAGTTCGAGAGGCACACGCAGGAGCTGAGTCCAGACCGATTCAAAAAGTTCACCCCAGAGAACAGTTGTCCCACCACGGCTGTTGGCATCTTCGTATCCTTCAGAGTTGCATGGGGTTGAACAAGACTCAGGAGGAGACAGCTCCTCCCTAAAATCACGGCACCATTAGTCTTGTTGTCCCTGTGGATTTGGGATTTGGGACTGCCTTGGCGCATTTTCCTTCCAGTTGCAGTATGCAAACCCATATCCAGAAAACATCCAAGAGGCCCCAATCTATTTTTCCACTTCTCCTTTGCTGAGGTGCCTCCGCAGAGAAGCGATTAAATGGCAGTTTCACAGGAGGCGACTCCACGCACACTACTCTAAACCCAAGCAGACACATCGAAGATGCATTGAAGCGGCTGGGGGGACGGCGGTGGCCACACGTGTGCATGGTGGCACGCGCGTGCCGGCCCGTGTAAACAAACAGCGTCAGGGCATGGTGCTCTGGCTGTCAGGACACACAGCGTGCTCGCAGCGATCCCACAGGGCACGCGGCGGCGATGGGGGCTGCAGAGGACGCCAGCAGAAGGATCGTTGCGGTTCCCCAAAAAGGCACCATTTTTTAACATTGAAAACACAAGATTGGCTCCTTTGAGTGGAATGCATGCATAGTTCATATACACTTTGCAGATGGCAGGTAGGCTCTGGATGGTAGTGTGTGTGTGTATATATATATGTATGTATGTGTGCGTGTTTATATACACATTTGTGGCACCAGAAGAAGAGTCCTTGAGTACTCAGACGTTGGTGAGGATGTTACTGCTGAGCAGCCTCACAGCGATGGTTCCAGAGAGATCGTTTGATCTCTTGTTCCCCTTGTCCTGGAGGTGCAGCGTGTGCACTGACTGCCGGTCGCTGGGATCCCCCGTGAGCGCCACTTGGCCCAAGAACTCATCGCTTATTAAGTTGTGGTTCCAGATCTGGGGAAACAAAACAGACATGAGGGCAGCTCCTTGAGGGATGCAGCCAACCTTCACGCACCGGAGAGGGGAAGGGGTTATTGGGGACCTGCTCTGAGCTGGAGCCGTGGAGGTGGTTGAGGTGTGTGGGGGGTTCACTCTGTTAACTGAGAGGGGTGAAGGACACACATTCACCAGATGTCACGGCTCAGCCACGGTGGTGAGAGGCTGAGCTGCATGAACTGATGATGCTCAGCCTTGGGGAACAGACCTGCTATGGACAGTGTGAGGAGCGGGCAAGTGGGGGTGTCCAAGTGAGAGAGGGTCTCCATCCCTCGGCTCACTGCTTGCCTGCTGGGTACCTGAACAATGATGGGTTGTCCTGGCTTCTTGCGGTAGAAGAGACCTTTCACGTCAAATTCTGGAGACACTGTGTCCTTCTTCACTGGAGAGCGAACCTTTTGCCCTTCGCACTTTATGATCACATAAGGGTCAGCTCCTGGGGAGAGAAAAGGGAATTTTTGCTTTGTTGTAGCTCCTGTAATTCCTCGGAGCCCTTTTCCAAGGGTGTCATGCAACACTTTTTCTCCATACCCCACCAGAGGAGATGGATATCTGCCAAAGAGTTCATCACACCCCAGATGATGTCCATGGAGCTCAGCTGATGGGCTCAGGCTTACTCCTGTTAGGTGACATTGGCCGTGGGTGGCAGGTACCGATGGACTGCTATGAAATGGCCACCTCTGCCTTGACCACATTTTCTACATAAACACTCCTTCATCACTCAAAATCCTCCTGACCTTTGGGATAAATCTTTCATGGAAGACACTGGCCTGCCCACCTCTCCCTTTCAGGACTTCGCTCTGCTGAAAGCAAGCAGAAATAAAGCCATGGATAAGAGAACCGGGCTCAGAGCTTGTTTCACACAAGGAAACCGAGAGGAACGGCAAGAGCCTTCAAGCTGCAAAACCCCGCTTGCTTCCACTGCAGCTCGTATGCTTCCCAACCAGGCTAACCTTGGTTTTACTTTAAGGTGATAACTAGCTACATCAGCAGGGACTGTGCTTATCACCCCTACGCACAAATCATTGGCACATCTTAAATTCCTCCCAGACTGAGTGAGACTCAAATGCTGCAGGGGCTGTCAGCATAACGACTAATGCCGGGGTAAGAAAAATGCTGAGTGGCCAAGTTGATGAGAGATGGCACAATGCTGAGGCAAAATTAAGGGCCGAGATGTGCTAATTTATGAGATCCAAAAATGAGACCACCTGGGCACTGAGAAGGTTTGGTGAGCAACCAGTGAATGGGGAGCCTTAGGACGGAAATGTATTTAAAAGGCCTTTAAAGAGTTGGTTCTTAAAGATGGTTCTTAGAGTATTTGCTTTGGGCAAGAATGCAGGGCGAAGATCAAAATGTCAAAAAGGATCATTGGTGGCAGTGAGAGGCATGGGGAAGAGAAGGATTGAGCACTGGGGGGCAACCAGGGGAAATGAGTGGGAATCAGAGGAGATGAAAGCAGACAAAACGGGTAAGTGGGAAGCCAGAGGAAAGGTTCGTGAAGGGATGTGTAACAGGTCATGGGAAAGGAAGGTTATCACAATATCCCAGCTGGAACAAGACAGTCATGGGGGACAAGCAGGCCACAAAAATGGAGGGTAAAGTTACCAAGTTCAGAGACTACCAGGCCACAGCTGCATGGTACCTGAGCTTCCAAAAAAAAAAGAGAGGCAAAGCGTCCCTCAATTAATGAACATTTTCCCCTTACAAAACAAGTGCTTATTTTGGGAATTTCAGCAGAGAATGAGCTATTGCTATGGGAATTTAACTGCCAGAATGCATTTTCTCACCATGAGCTTTAGTGGCTATGATGGAAAGACAGACCAGGTGGATGAGTTTTGTTGTCCAAGGGAAATGTGGAAATGAGGAGGAACAAACCACCCCCTTCTGAGGGCCAGGGATTTAAGAACCATATCTTTGATTGCCAGACCACCTCCTCACCAGCTTTCTGTTTGCAAGGACCTGGCTCCCCTGGTAAGACACAGCTGCTGGATTTCACAGCTGTTTTTCCAAACTAGCCTTGTCTTTTGGGATGTCACATTAAATCCTCATATTCCATCAGCCGGAGCCAAATTCCTCTCTGTAAATCACTATTTGCAAAGTAGTGTGAAAGGCCTGGGCCGGGAGATGCGAGAGATGCCATTGCACTGGAAAGCACCAAACATGCAGGTTGTTGGTGGTGGGAGCTGAACAGCTGGAAAACAGCTGGAAAAAAGCCATTCCCAAGGGCCTCTTGCTGAAAAAAATGTTTTATGGCTCCAGAATCCACATGTACCCTTGTCTGAAGGAAAGATAAATCTCCTTGTTTCTGTGAACAGTTCAGAGACCTTTGGCTACAGATTTCCCTGCGTTGCTACAGCTACACTAAGCTATTGTGAGTAACCCAAGAAAAAAACATCCTGCCTAGGGTAAAATTCCCTCCCCAAACACCAGACAGGATAGAAGGACTCCCTCTGTGGCATGTGATAAATAAGCAAATTGGGCTAGTCCTTGCCCTAAGGAAGGATCCTGCTCATTACTTTCAGGGCTCTAGCGATACGCAGCCCTGACAATAATGCTTGGGTGAAAAAAAAAATATTTTAATTAAGTTAAAATATATTTTAACTTCACCCTCAGTCAGTTTGCAGACGACACCAAGTTGGGCGGGAGTGTTGATCTGCTGGAGGGTAGGAAGGCTCTGCAGAGGGACCTGGACAGGCTGGATCGATGGGCCGAGGCCAACTGTATGAGGTTCAACAAGGCCAAGTGCCGGGTCCTGCACTTGGGTCACAACAACCCCACGCAGCGCTACAGGCTTGGGGAAGAGTGGCTGGAAAGCTGCCTGGCGGAAAAGGACCTGGGGGTGCTGGTCGACAGCCGGCTGAACATGAGCCGGCAGTGTGCCCAGGCGGCCAAGAAGGCCAACGGCATCCTGGCCTGTATCAGAAATAGTGTGGCCAGCAGGAGCAGGGAAGTGATCGTGCCCCTGTACTCGGCACTGGTGAGGCCGCACCTCGAATACTGTGTTCAGTTTTGGGCCCCTCACTCCAAGAAGGACGTCGAGGTGCTGGAGCGTGTCCAGAGAAGGGCAACGAGGCTGGTGAGGGGTCTGGAGAACAAGTCTGATGAGGAGTGGCTGAGGGAACTGGGGTTGTTCAGCCTGGAGAAAAGGAGGCTGAGGGGAGACCTCATCACTCTCTACAACTACCTAAAAGGAGGTTGTAGTGAGGTGGGTGTTGGTCTCTTCTCCCAAGTAACTGGCGATAGGACGAGAGGAAATGGCCTCAAGTTGCGCCAGGGGAGGTTTAGATTGGATGTGAGGAAAAATTTCTTTACTGAAAGAGTGGTTAAACATTGGACCAGGCTGCCCAGGGAAGTGGTGGAGTCCCCATCCCTGGAAGTATTTAAAAGACGGGTAGATGAGGCGCTTCGGGACATGGTTTAGTGGGCATGGTGGTGTTGGGTTGACGGTTGGACTCGATGATCTTGGAGCTCTCTTCCAACCTTAATGATTCTATGATTCTATGATTCTAAGTTTTTAATTTAGATGTTTTAAGTTTTCAATTTTTATACTTTAAATTTGGCTTGAAAGTGCCTGGCTAAACCTTGCCATATTCAACATGTGCCCTTGACTCAGGAAATGGAGGAGAAAGGCTAGGATCTGGTCTGCTCCCCAGGTGGAAAGGACTGAACATGGGACTCTTGCCACGAGCTTCTGCGTGGCTGCAGGACATGGTGAGGCATGGTGCTGTTGCTCTCTTTCATGCAAGAGCAAGTGTTGGATGTCGAAATTGCATCAGAGCATGGTAGGACCATGAAAATGAACCTTTAGAGGACCGAGGAGGCAGAAACACAGTGTGCTGTGCTGGTGGGGGCTCAGGTCATCTCAGAGGGCTCCTAGGAGCCACACGTGGAGCAGGACTTACAGGAAATAGAGGGAGAGGCTCTCGATCCACACCATCCCAAAATGAGCTGAATTTGACCTACCCTCTACTGATAGACATTTATCCAGCCTCTGGTGATGAAGACTACCCCAACACATCAGCCTGTTCCGTTGCTTCTCTGTCCTTCCTACTAAAAAGCCTTTAAATATGATTCCTGACTTTTACAGCTGCTCCTACTCAGGAGGAAAGCCTGGATTGTTACAGGACCACTGCTAAGGGCTTTGCAGAAGATTTGGGAGGATCTCCCAAGGATCTTAGACAACAGCCTAAATATAACAGCTCCCAGATCACGTGCACAGCAAGAAGCGAGTTTGATTCTCCATGGATTTTCTCCTCCTCTGGTGTCTGAATTGGGCATGTTCACTGAAAAAAATATCTGAGGACATAACAAATCTCAGCAACCTCCCACCTCATGAAACCACCTCCCCCTTCTCCCACTGAAACAACCAGCTCCCATCTCCTCCGGGACTAGACAACAGGCAGGGAAAGACCAGTACCTCCTTGGGAGTCCTGATTCTTGAGCCCAGCTGCGGCGAGGACATGGATCTGGGATACCACTTGTGGGTAACCACACATCCCACTCCAGCAGGTGTGTGGTGGCTCATCCAGCGTCAGCTCTCTGCAGGGAAAAACATGTGGCCTTTGAGAGGTGCCCAGCCTTACCCCATGGGCAGGCCAGAGAGTTTGCTCTAGCAGGATGGAAGGACTATGCACTGTCCACTGTCAGACTCTGCACCCCACTCCGATCTCCTCAACCTGGGTTTGGGATGCTCTCCCCTGTCATGCTTAGGAGCAGAGTGGGAGCTTCTCTACATGTCTGTGGTGAGACCTGTAAAGATGCCCTGGCTCTTGGCCACCCTTGAGAGGAAGCCAAATAGCAGCTCCAGGCAAAGCTATGACAAATTCCAATCAGGAAAACCACATGTCAAAAGCACATGGCTGTCTCCAAATAGCCAGCTCGTCCCCATCACTGCTCTGGCTCCTTACCGGCAATCTGAAGGCACATCTGTGAAAATCCTGAGAAGGAACTCGCCTACATGACCGGGGTCAAAAGTGGTGGGGATGATGACGTAGCGGCCTTCCTTCAGGTCCGTCCTCAGGAAGACGCTGCGGGAGTTGATGTAAATGGAGCTGGCCACCTTCTGCTGCAGGGTGTGCATCCGGTAGTTCCTGTTCAGCTCCACCTGGGCAGAGACCGCAGTGGGATGGTCAGCAGGACAGCACTGACTATCAACGGACATCCACCTTGGGGGGCCAGACGGCAAGGACTGACCCCAAGTGCTGGGAGAGCTGGAGTTAGGAGAACCAGCAAAATGGTCCCAGCTGGGCTGGATGGAAAACAAGCATGGACGTGGCTCTCCCAACTCTGTTGGCTCAGGGACTCGTTGTCTCTTGCATCCCAGCTTGACACTGGGGGCCCAACAAGCAACACATAAGGATCAGTCTAATGGATTTCAACATTTGGAGATAACAGACTAGCCATTGCTTTTAGCAAGGAGAACTTCTCCATGCTGTCACTGTTCACCTCTGAAATCTCTCGTCATCTCTAGAGGGGGGCAGGCTGTGCTGAAGGCACCCCAGAGGCACCCAGATAATGCTTAAATGAACAATACCAACGGTCATGCAGGACTGATGTACCACTCCACCACTAACAAATTTATGGGGGTATTCAGGCCAACATTGAGGAATCACTGTCTACCTTATGGATATCAAAGCCTATGGCCAAGTTCTCTCCTTTGCCCTCTTTGCGACTGGTCCTTTTTGGCTTCTGCTGGATGGAGATCAGCACTTCATCTTCTGCCTTCTTCACATCAAACACATACTAGAAGCAAACGGAGAAAGGTAAGGGAGGACTTCTACTAAGACAGGATCACTGGGCATGGGTGGGGGTGGACACACAGTAGAGTTAACCTCAGCTTCTCCTCACCCACTTCACTGCAGGGACAGCCTAGCTGCAGTACCAGTGTTGACAGCCCATACCCACTCCTCTTGGGAACTGGCATCATCTTGCCAAGCCAGGGATCTCTTTGACTCATCTTAGAAAAAGACTGGGAAATCCAGTCTTTGAATTGCTCGGCAGAATCCAAGGAGTCTAGATGCAGTCTCATACCAGAGACTTTCACCCCTTGCAGTCTGCCACAAGTCCTCCTATGAGGCATGGAAGGAGGAACTGATGTTCACAGAGACCTAAGATGAAGGCTAATACAGAGCTGGAAGCAGGAAACAACTCTCCTACATTCTTGATGACAACTCCTGCAATGGACCAGACCATCCTTCACCTGCTTTTTAGATGAAGGACTTACACAAACTTGGCTCATGGTACTGAGAATCCCAGTTCAGAGCAGGACAGGAGAGAAGAGCTTGTTCCAGGAGATGAACTTCAGAGCAGGGCATTTTCTGAAGGCCAAGCTAGATGGAAATGGCCCTATAGACTACACCTGTCCTGGTAAATTTAACAGTGCCAAGGTTTGGGCAAAGGAACTGGAATTTGATCATTCAGACATCCAAATTGTTGGAAATGGTTCCTGGCCCTGTTTGACTGGCACCAGCTAACACTGCTACCCTGTGGCACAGTTTGCTGTTTGCTTGTGCCAAGATGCTCTACACCAGGCACAGTCTGGTGCAGTCTCCCTGATAAGAGGGATAAGGTTAATAGAGTTGGCCTGGATGCTGGTCATGCTGCGCCAGGGGTCTCAGCCAGAGAATGGTCATGAGCACATTTAATCTGCTAGATGTCTGGTAGCCATTTTGGCCTTCTAGGTCCCTGCAGGAGATTTAAACACTTGGAAGCACATGTGAAGGCTTCAGAAGGTCCTCTGCTCCATGACTCACTTGGGGGTTCTGCAAAAAGGTGTCCTTATGGTTGATACATCCTCCACAGCGGTTCTTCAAGGGGTCATTGTTTCTGGTCCACGCCCCATGTAGCACTGCCTCCTCCCAGGTCTTGTGGATGCTCAGGTAGGACGTGTTGATGAGACGGCACTTGATGATGTCCGTAAAGTATTTGCAGAAGTCTTCAAAGGTCATCCTAAGTCAGGAAAGGACAGAGCTGGGTTATGTTGCTTCATTCCCCTGAACACTACGCTGCAGGGTGTTTCTTGATCATCTGTTAGAGACTGTGTGTGAGTAGCCTCTGATGGCTGATGAATAACAAAAGAGATGGAGCTACCTTTCTCCATGCATGCAGTAAATACTTCTTCAGTTTAAACAATGGAGCTATGTGTTTTGGAGTGGGAGGAGGAGAGTAATGGCCCATCCTCTACACATGGGTACATGTTGTATTGAAACGCACGTGGTGAGGCTGTTAAGTCCAGCACATTCATAACAGGTTCCCAGTACCCTGGTGAAATGGTTTGGACCCAGTGTGATACAGAGCAGCTTGCAATCCTAGGGTCATGGCCATCCAAAGCTAATACCCATGGGCTCAAGGAGGAGGCTTCACTGAAGATCCCGGGGCTTGGAAGGCCATTTGCTCTGGATAGCTGTATGCGTGGAAATGACTCACATGCTTCATGGGGTGGGAGGACTCTGTGGGCATGGCCCGTCGCGACAACCCCAAGAGGGACTCACCAGAACTCTCCATCGTCTTCCACCGTCATCCCCATCTTCTCTCTCTCACTTTTACTCACTTTCTGCCACTCCTCAGAGCTGCGGGAAGAGTACGGGATTGTTACTGTGAGGGCAAGGGGACACACAAGAATTCAAGAGGCTACTTGGCCTCAGCAGGATCTGTCAAGGGCACAAGGCCTGTATAAAGCTCCAGCCATGCAACCAGTCCCCACACCGCTCTGGTTAGCTCATCTTCCAAACATGGGGGGAGTACAGCATGGCTTGGAGCTTCAACTTCCTTCCTGACCAGTGGAGCTGAATCCAGCTCAGCAAGATTTTGTTTGGCCAGTACAATCACAACCCTATCGGTGAAGATAACAAGATGGACTCTGGCCAAAGGCTCTGGTTACAGCAGCCCTTGGTTCTTCATCCCATCCACAGACACCACAGCACTCAGTGGTGGCAGAGGTTGATTCTGTTGGGTGCTGTTTTTGCTGGAACAAGACCGTGAGCGGAAAGGTGAGCGATAATCATCCTTCGCTAGTGTGAACATGCTGGCAATTTCACCACAACACCCACCAGAGCCTTAATGAGAAGGTCTGCCAAGCTCAGCCACACTCTTGCTGACCTCCAGGGACCCCAGGGCAAGGAATGAATGTATCCCAGTGAAATAGTAGGTTTAGGACATGGTTTGAAGCAGCAGCCCACAACTGCCCATACAATGTTATCCTATGGGTGTGGATGTAGCCAAATTGTCTCATGCCTCAAGGCTTGCTCCAACCCAGCTTTTTTCCACCAAATAAAAGGTGCTGCTGTTGCCCATCCTAACTCACGTGTCGCTCCAAGGGCCGTTCCACTCCCGCTCACCCCACGGGTTACGCATGCGGATCATGTCCAGCTTCTCCGACTTGAAGAAGGACAGCAGGCCGTGGCCCAGGCGGACCTTCCGCACGTCCGTCACCGCATATGCGTGGCCCTTCACCAGCCCACAGGCAAGGCGGGCCTCCATGTCAGCCGCTGATGTGGCCTGGGCAGGGGGACACAGACAGTGCTCGTACCAGGGGGATGTGACCACCTTTGCAGGGACTGGGAAAAAAAGAGAGCTCGGATTTCCCAGCAGGTTGCTCTGAGCTGAAAAGGAGAGCACCAGTGCTCAAGGAGAGAGTCAGTTGCCTTGGGAGACATATCAGATGCCATTTTAGGTGCTAGATCCTTCCTGGTCTTCATCTGCTGCATGAGGTCTCTGAGCTCCCATACTGTCAAACAATAAAGCTCATCCTACTGGCTATAATGGGAGGCCTGGCACCCAGCGTTTGTGGAGATGTCTACATGCAGACACCAAAATGCCTTTCTCTGGAAGTGAATCCTCTCCTAACATTTAAAGGGCGGTGGGATGAATCTGGGCTGTTGGACATAGCAATGAGGAATAAAAAGGGTTGGCATCCAGGCTTGACTCCCTTTGCCATTCACGGGAAGAAGTAGGAACCCTTGGCCATAATTTATCGGACCTAATTTAGAAGTCTCCAACAGTGTAAGATGACTGCATCCTAAAATGCCTATTCCCATGTCACCGTGACCATACAGGTAACATTGCTTACTTTGATGGAGCAGCTGATGAGGCCTCCCCGGTTGTGCACCTTCAACACGCGCTCGAAGAGGAGGTTTCGCTTGGCTTCATCAGCGATGTAGTCCCCTTCAGTCAGGTCGATAGGTTCAGAGACTCCACCAGTAAAGTCTACGAGGGCATCAGCTGTGTTGCCTCCGTCCAGGGCCTCATAACAGCCTGACAACCTGAAAGAGGGTGACAGGGATGGCACAACAACACTGGCTTGACATTTTAAGGGGTCTGGGACAGTTCTTGGGGCAGCCCGGAGAACAGAGATTTGTAATAAAACTTTCAGTGGGCGAGGACAGCAAACTAGGGTGAAAAAAATAAGACCCATGCTGCTTGCAGCACTCTTGCTGTCATGGGACAAAGTAAAGGGAACTTGAAATCTCTAGGATAGGCGTTACTTAAACAAACATGGAGTTGGAGGATGTTTTGCTTTGAGGGTAAATTAAGGCTAGAGAAGGTTTTTTTCTTACAGTTTCTGTCTGTTTGAGATATGTCCTACTCCTCCCCAGGAAAGCTGTTGTTTCCACTGGTGCAAACCAACTGATGAATAAACAGAGAGGAAAAACAGGGTGCCCAGGTCCCAGTTTGTCCTGCAACTGCCTGGGTACCTACTTGGCATAAGCTTTCTCCACCAAGGCGCACCAGAACTCGTTTCTGGAGTTGGAGTGGCAGTAGATGAGCTGGTTGTGTAGTGTGGGCAGGCGGTCATCTATCACCACGTCCAGCCACTGACCGAAACGCCAGAACTGGAAGTGGAAGATCCCCACATAGCTCTCGGGTTTCTCGGGATTCCACTCCTGCTCCTTCCAGTCTGGGATGACCTGCAAGAGAGGAGGCACATGCACCTAGGTTATGCCCTTTTTTGCTGGGTTTGACTCTCATCCTGGAACTAACACAGACAACATCAAAGACAAGGAAGAATATGAGGGGGATGGACTTGCTTACAGCCTGGTGGGGCCATATTTTGGACCTGGTTCCTCCAATGCAGACTAGATTAACATGTAGTGAAATACCTTAGACTTCATTGTGCCTTGGAAGATGGAGCTAAAGATCCTTTTCCTCTTTCTAATAATTCTACCCTGGACATCTGCTGCCATCTACTGCTGTAGACAGGCTATTGGAGCAGAAGAGTCCTTGGTCTGACCAGGGGTGGTTATTTTTACGACCACATTTTCGTTCATTTTAGTGTCAGTAGGGTGCCACTAAGAGAGGGCACCTTCTTTGATTCTCTTACTTGATTCTGGTGTGACTTGACTGGCCCAAGAGCAAGTGTTGTATTCATCTGCCTGGTGGCAATGAACAGGGACCAGACACTCTGCGTACATCTACTCCACTAAATAAAAGTGGGAAAAACAAGATCCCCATCCCCACAAGGTCTCCATTCTTCCCTGTCAGGAGATACCATACTCATGCAAGCAAGCACAGGGAGGTGACTTGCTGAAAGAAGGAAAAGAGAGCCGGGGGTGAAAGAAACCCTAGAGCAGCTGAGGGGCTGAGGAAGCGCAGGTTTGGTGTCACTGCCATCTCCACTGCCAGTGGGACAGGCACAAGTGAAGGGTGTCTGCCAAAGTCCATAGTCCTTCATGGCTGCAGGCACCACCAGCTTTGCTTTGGATGGAAAATCCATCCAACAGTTGGGACAGAAATGGGCACAGCCCCACAGCTAGGAGGACCTGCATTTTATTTAGAACCAGGACACAGAGGCACACAGCAAGGAACTGCCCCACCACAGCTTAGCTTTTGTTGAGGGTGAAGGCAACATGGTTTTACTTCATGGCCAGGGTGGGCTGTGAGGCCATGTATAGTTAATGTAGTTGACAAGTACTGACCGATTCAGCTGCAGTAATGTGACCGACTGTCCACACCTTTGCTTCTTTACTTACCTGCTCCTAAAGCATCGTGACCTAAGCGAGGAAAAACCCCAATGTGCCCACGGGGAAAATTATGTTCCAATACACTTAATAATCACTGTCTTGTGGAGACAGCTGCGAGCGTTGGGGTGGGATAGGACAGGACACAGCTACATTGCGTGGAAAGAGGCTCTTCAGGAAGTCCCGGGCCATGGTGAGACCCCCTGCACCGTGCCTTGGCCCTTGTCCAGCTGCTGGAGCCTTCTGCTTTTTATTTTTGGCTGCCGTCACGAAGCCGTAACCCTGCAGAGAGACTTCTCTGGAAGTCTCTCTCTCTGGAGAGCCCCCCAACTCCTTAGCTACGATCCAGCCCAGGGCTTTTAGTGTTCCTACACTGAAATATTAATGATGCCATCAGCCAGCTCACTGGCACTCTTGAGTTGTCTGGATCAATAGAAGCAAAGCAGACAGAGCCATGAAAAAGAGCCGCTTTTGGAGGGTTTGGTGTTTTCCAGGAGTGCTAGCAATGATGCCCCAGACTCCCTCTGGGAGAGCTCCAGGAAAGGTCAGACAGCCCTCCATCAGTCCCCATTGATTCCTCCTGACTGGAGCTCATCCTAATGAATTGTCATAGAGGACCATTGTGCTAATTAACTCACTATTAACATGGGCTTAGAAATGATTATGGCATTGATTAGAGGCAGCTTGTCAGCCAGAGCTGGTAGCGACAGCTTCCAGCTGGCTGGTTCTGAGACTTGGCATTACTGTCAGTGGTGGCAGGAGGTACCAGTCCCCGCCACCCTCCTCTGCCCCTTCATTTGGGGACAGCGCTGAAAACACCCTCTGCTGCTAAAGGTAGCAAAAGCAGTCAGCTTTCACACAGAGCAGGATCCAGGAGCAAGGACTGGTCGTGTTTCTACACCGACCCAAGGGGAAACGAGAGGAGTGGGAATCTCCAGAGCCCAATCTGTCCTCAACCTGCCGAAGTGCAAGGTGTGAGCTCAAACATCAGGTTCATCCCCCCAAGCTCCTCGCAGAGCACAGCATCTCACCCAGGCCAAGGACCCCTCCAGTTGCTCCACTCCCTGGCCAAGGTGTCTGTGACTCCCCTGGCTGTAGGGGAGAGGTGGCAGCTCTGGTTGCAGTGCTGATCGGGACACCACACCTCAAGGCATACAGCACAACCCTGGTCTGTGACCTGACGCTGAGTATTACCTAAAGGATCAACCTGGGGCACATCTACAAACCCCAGCAGTAGCTGCAGCCCAGATCCCTCCAGGAGATCATCATGTGGTTGAGGTCCACGGCTCCCACCCACCCCCAGGAAACCTCCCCAGACGTCTCCATCCCTCCTCAGTGGATGCTGGAGAGCATGCCATGGACCACCCATCCCAGGATCCCACTGAGTCCTGAACTCAACTTGGTTGTGTGACACTGAGGCAGTGGAGACCACGTCTCCTTATTCACTCAACTGTGCTGCTTTTTGCTTAGGGGCTCCCGAAATCTGGAGCTGTAACACCCTTTGGTGGGACAAATTTACAGTGAAAGGGCTCAGAGACAGGTAAATTGGGAGCCCAGAAACACCAGGTTCATTTCCCTGTGCTGGTTTAGGGCTTTTCTCATTTTTCTTAAGAGTGGCTAATTAAGAGGGAAGGCACCTGTGACCCTGGAGAAATGTCCGTGATTAGAAGGAGGAATTGGTAGACGCTCATCCTCCAAGCAGGGGCTCTTCTGCTGGGAACCTGCCAGCTCGGGAAGGGGAGGGAGGGACCCAGCTGTGCCAATCTGCTAAACCACGGTACAAACCAGGATGAAATTCCCCTGGGAGGTGGGACAGAGTGGTGTATCTGAAAGCCTTTATGGGATGCTGAAACCGCGTAGGGAGGGTTTCAGTGACTGGTATAAAGAGGCTCATCTTCCCTGCAGCAGAAAGAGATTACACTGCCCCACTCACCTCCCACCCCCAGCTCTCACGGAAAGGAGGATCCACCTGAGGATCCACCTGAGGATGGTTTCCCGTCCTCTGCCCAGCTTCAAACCCCTCCCCAAAGCACACAAACTGCTAAATGCTCCATTAAGCCTTTCACACCAAGAGAAAAGAAGGTAAATGTTCATTTTACTTTTTACAGGAGACAAAAAGGTGCTCAAAAATACCAGCAGTGACTTGAAAGTTGGCGGGTGCTGCTTTATTGTGTGCAGGATTGGGGCAGCTTCCAAAAAGAGCATGAAGAAGACACGCACAGCCTCAGTCCTTTAAGAGGAACCCTGTTGGCTAGGCTTTTATTTACTGTGGTACATCAATGCCCAGCGAGGTATCTGCAGCAAGAACTCTAACCCAGCAACCAGCAATGGCATATTGTGAGACCTGGCATGCAAAACCCCCTTTGGATGTTGGCAGCGGCTCCTGTTATTTGGTCTAATGTGGTCTGCAGTCAGGAGCTCTGCTCTGGGATGTACAAGGAAGGGTTTCCTATGGGAAAGTCTGCCAGGACCCTAGAAGTGGGTTTGGCCCACAGTGGGTCCATGCTATGGCCGAGCAGGGATGCATCCACTTTTTTTCTCTCCTCACTGAGTCCAGCATTTATTGGGGTCTGAACAAAGACATCAACGTCTCTGGCAATGCCCATGGCATGGCTGTATGATTCAGGGGTTGCTGAGCTTTGGTTGTGGGCAAGACTCAAAGCTCCCACCATCTCTCCAGCCAGTAGCTGATCTTCCTGCTTTCCTTCTCCTCTCTGCCTGGCATAGCTTGGGCATATCATTTTATGCACTATTGTTGGGCTGGGGAGGGCATGGAATCTGCATCTCTGGAGGCTTTGAAGGAGAGGTTGGACTCTCTTGGGGATGGTCCGCACAAGTCAGCAGGCCATGGGTACAAAATCACCTTGTCCTGGCTTTCCCATCACTGCCCTCTCCTTACACTTCTCAGGAAAATCTCAGGCCGTACCTTGAGGAGCGCTCACCCACGTTTGACTGCAACCTTAGCAAAGGACCAACTGTAATAATACTTGACTCTTTCAAAGGACATTTCTATCTGTGGGTCTCGAGAAGCTTCACCACAGTACCCTCTACTTTCTGGTGGAGGAAAAGGGAACGTCCAAAGTCAGTAGTTTATTCACAGCCATGGGACAAGCCAGGCACAAAACACCTTCCTGCTCCTAAACTTGCAAAAGTACCATCTCCCCTCTCTGCTCCCACGGCCGCCCAGACACCGCCCCCTGCCTCAGCATTTGTAGAGGGTAGGGGATACTGCTTTTTGGGGACAGCAGCAGCAGGTTCCTGCTCTGTCGTTTGCAAAGTGCTCTGCAGCCTCACAACTCTCTATAGATGCTTCAGAATAAATATATTCATGGGTGCTTTAAGGCCACAACAATACACAAATTGTTTTTGCTGCTGGGGACGCAATGCTGGCTCAGATCTACAGCCTGCTCTGAGCTGCTGGCTCACTTGCCCGGATCTGCACACACATGCATGCCTGCTCCAACCCATCTCAGGACCAACAACCACCAGGCAGCACAAGGTGGGCAACGTGCTGGAGTACACCTCCCCACAGTGACCCCCAGCAAGAAACGGTGGCGGCTCTCAGGAAAAGCGCGGTCCAACCTCCCTGCACCAGTTTGTCCGGTGGGTTTGCAATCTGCAGAATACGGCATGTCCAAATGTACTTCAGCTTCACGGCCAGGTGATCCTCCATGGGACTGGTCTTCAGAGACACCAAGCAGCCACAGTCGCAGCAGGAGTCACTGCAGCCTGCAAGCACTCAGCATCCTTGCAGGGAGAAGCACTCCATCGCAAACAAGCCCTCCCTTTTTAATGGCTAGGGTGGAAGCTGGAAGCCAGGGCTCTCTCCAGGTTGTCTCTCCCGTTTCTAGTATGGCAATTTCTTATTTTTCCATCAGGCTTTTGGTATGCAGTTCCCACAGTTGGAGGGCTTAGGGCAGCCTCATATTTCCAAGCCAGCAAGACCCTGCGCCAGTCAGACCTGGTGAATCCCTGCTGAATTCACAAGCATGCAGTCTTATACTCTAGGCAAATACAGCAGCAAGCTCATGGCCCCCTCCTCCCCATCATTCAGACAGGGGACAGCAGGTATGGGGAACATTTCACAGGGCTGAGGGGCTCCAGAAGCTCCAAGTGGTCCTCCAATTTTTCTTGACGCCATCCCTCATAAAAAAAAAAGAACCACATAAAAAATGAACCAAGAACTGAACTGAGAGAAAGAAAAATGAAGACAAAAGCACAGCTGGAGCAAGAAGGGCTGAGCAAGAGGGTATCAGGCTTTAAAAACGATGGAGCCCTTCAGCTGGGCTGGTTCAAGGCCGTCAGTGAAAGCGAGGAGGAAATACATCACCTTGCGGATCTGGGCTAACTCCGCTATCCGCTCCCCAAATTCCTGGGCATCTGCCTCATTGCACTCCACCTCCTTGGCCCCTGGCTTCTTCCAGAAGATGCCCACTGGCTCCAGCAGCTGCCGGTTCATAAGGTGGGTGAGATCAGGCGTCCAGTGCTGGGAGGTGCCGGTCACCGTCACCTTCCCAGGTCTCTCCAGCTGGATGTCCCAGCGGAGGAAGCACAGGTTGTGCTGCCGGATGAAATCCACTCGGTAGATGTGCTCATTGGGACGCAGCAGCTTCTCACCATCCTGGGGCCTCGCGTTTTTCTGCTGCAGGCTCTGGAATCGCAGTCGCATGCACCGGGTGAGCTGGTCATCGCGGACGAAGGGCAGCTCGAGCATCCCTGCCTCGGCTGCCATCGCCTCGGTTGCTCCTCTGCTACGTCCTCAGCAACGTTTGGCTCCCAAACAGGACACACAGGGGGAAAAAGCCTCCAAGCCCCTGGAGCTGGTGCCCCCTCTCCGCGGTCCCAGCGATGCTAGGCAACCCGGCCAGTGACGCAAAACACCCTCCGGGGCTTCCTCTGGGTGCCCTCCCGCCTGGTTTGCAGATTAGGAACTGATGGTGCTGCTGTGCACGATAATCTATAGGGAAGGGATGTCTGATGTCAGCCTCCCTGGCAACCTCCCTGACAACCATGGCTCGTTATCCTGAAATGAAGGCAGGCAGCCAGGGATGCCACCCGACAGGTGTGGGTGGCAGTGGCTTTCTCTGAGTGTAGGCTCATGGGATAATTCAGGTTCGAAGGAGACTCTGGAGGGGTCTGGTCCAACCTGCTGCTCAAAGCAGGAATTACTTCAAGGTTAAATCAGATTGCTTGGGGCTTTGTCCAGTCCATCTTTGAGTATCTCCATGGATGGAGATACCACAGCCTCTCTGGGCTCCTGTTCCAGCATCTGACCATGCTCATGCTGAAGGTAAGCTGGAGCTTGTGCTGCTGACTTTTGTCCTGTGACTGTGCATCCCCAGCAAGACTCTGGCTCCATCTTGTCCACACCCTCCCACTAGGTACCTGCAGACAGCAATAAGCTCCCCCTTTGCCTTCCCTCCTCCTGGCCACGCAAACCCAGCTCTCTCAGCCTCTCCTTGCATGTCCTGTGCTCCAGACCATCTTGGTGGCTTCCATCAGGCTCGCTTCAGTCTGCCACTGTCTTCTTCTGGGGACCCCAAAACAGTGCCCAGACGGGGGTTAACAAATGCCAGACAGAGGGAAAGAATAATTTCCCTCACCCTGCTGGCTGCTCTCGAGTTAGTTTGGCCCCCATCTCTGCAATGGTACGTGTTTGACTCATAGTCAACCTGTCCCTCAGGAACACCCGTCCTTTTCTGGATGGCGCAGCTGGCAGGAGTCGGGCTCCACACTGCTGCTGCAGGTGGACGCCAGCAGCTCAGCAGGGGTCTGCCTGCCTTCGAACGGACTGGCCCGGTGTTGGAGAGGGTGCTCACATGTGGGCTTCACCTTAGTGCGCCTTGGAAAGGGGAACTCAGGCACAGTCTGCGCCTTAATGCTTGTCTCTTTGGGCCAGATGGAGAAGCAGGTCCAAGATGCAAGCAACCCAAACAACCTCTTTCCAGGCACTGTAGGGATGCTCTGAGCCCACATGAGCACAAGCAAGACCATTGTGCCCAAACTGGGACCACTCATTCCCCAGCAATTGCTGTGCATGATTAAATCCAGAGCACCGGTGCTGTGCTGGTGGGTTGTCCAGGCAGTGGATGGGATAAAGGGGGATAGTGGTGAACGCTTTTCTCTTTGCAGGGTACTGGGTGGCTCCATGAGGCTGCAGATCCTGAAGAGGGGTGCCATGCCAAGCCATGCTCCCTTCTGCCAAGTGGCCCCGTGACACAACAGCTAAACCACAGCCAGAGTTTCGGGTGCACCATGGAAAAGGCCTGACTCCTGCAAGCGTGCTATGGCATCTTCGGGATGTAGTCACTGCTTTGGACACTTGGACAGTGCAGGGGTTTCAGCACAAAGCTTTAGACATTGTGCGGAGTCAAGTCATCTGGGTTGTCTCCATCCTATCTGTGACTCAGGTCACATGCCATGTTTGCAGGGCACTTTGGGAGCTCAAACTGTGTTAAATGAACTCCAGGAAACAGTTTTTCTAAAATATTTTTACAAAAGGCTGTACCATCACCTGGACTGTGTCACACTTGACTCACAACCACCCAGAATGATCCCTGGAGGCTATCGCTTTGACTTCCAGAAGAAGCCCCAAAAATCAGAGACATCAGAGGCTGTCCTTGGCCAGACAAACCACAGACACCAAGGGCTCAAGGTGGGTCATTTTCCTGGGAATTGTCCTGTAGTCACCAGTCTGCTGTTACTCCTAAAGACCCTGAGGACAGAATCAAGAAAGCTAAGAGCTACACAGACCCATCTGAAGGGACAAAAGAGAGGTCTGAGGAAACCTGACCCTTCTGGCTGTTCTCTGAGCTCTTGCCTCACTTGTTCACTAGCTTTAAAGCACCTTTAACAACAACTGTTGATCCAACCCTTAGGTTTTAAAAGTTAAAAATACCTTCAGGTAACCCTGGAGACCTTTTTGACCTGAGATACATGTGACAATGTCACATGGACCTTGCTTGACTGCCTTGTTTCTTTTACCCCCATGTGTGGTGGCAGTAGAAGGAATGACCTTGCACCTGATGACGGACTGCAGTGGGGTCCAGGCACCATGTGATGTTCCTCTCCTGCCCTGGCTGATTCACAAGATCAGCCTTTGGGTCCTCCTCAGAGAGCAATAACTAACCCCAGGTTGTAGAAGACCTACGCAAAATGGACTTTGGGAGGTGGGTGCCCTCAAAGCTATCTGCTTGTTGCATCTCATCCAAGACTGCCCTGTGCTCTGGAAGCAGCTGAGGGGGAAGGAGACCAGTCTAGGTGGTGGAGATGCAGGGTTGTCTGAACCACTTGGCTTCGGAGTCTGGCCCCTGTCCCTCGTTTGCTGAGCAATACCAATGCAACCTGTGGGAGCGCAGGTTATAGATCCAGACAACCCTTTAGAACAACTGCTGGAAATTATTTAACACCCACCCACCCCCCATTTCAGGGCCTTAATTTCTTTTCATAAGAGCTAGACAACTCTGAAGGGTCACAGAAAGGGTGTTATAGAGCCAGATGGCACCCAAAGCCATGTAGGGCCAGCCAAGAGGCAGGAAAATAGAAAACAGCTCTAAATTAACTTCCAGTCCCCCATTCCCACTCAGTGACTCAAACACCACAGGCTTAATGGGACATGGAGGGAGCCTTGGAGCGAGGTGGAAGAAAGCGTGTGAATAAAATCATCTCTCGGGATACACAGGGATGCGACTGGCCCGTCCTATTCCCTTGAAGGTATTCCCCCTCCCCACACTTGAGAGAGACAGTTTCACTGTGTGAAGTGGAGCAAGGGGGACACAGAGCCCAAGTTAAATCCTGGTGTAAATCAGGATTACATTTTCTAGCAGCAAGGGCAGACCTGGGCCAAGATCCCTGTATTGATATTTCAGCGGTACTAAAACCTGCATCAGCATCTTTCAGCTCCTCCTGGACCCTGAATCAGAGACATTTTGGTGTCTAATGACACTAATACTAGGTTTTAAAGTAGGTTTAAAAACCTAGTGTTTTGCTGCCTTCTCTGTCCTCTCAATTGTTGCTTACATCAGCATATTGACCCGTCAGGAGTAGAGGTTTGCCCTGCAGGCATTGGGTCCTATGTGTGGAGATGCCCAAGGGCCAAGGAGCAACAGGTACCTCAGCAACGTTATCACAATTGCACGTGTGACTGTACCAAGGGCCAAGAGGTCCATCATTTCTGGGCCAACGAAGGGGTCCGAGATATTTGGCAAGGACCGTGCTCTAATCCCAGCACATCCAGCAGAGCTGGTGTCTCTTTGGACCAAGGGGTTAATCTGTGCACTTGACGTCTCCCATTTTGCTTTAAAAGTTGCTGCTGCAGTTTATAGCCACGCTTACTCCATGCAATTCATCGTAAGCCCTCAAAGCACCTTGCAAAAGGTGAGCAAAGGTCCCATCTAATTCAGAGGTCTCCAAAAGCAGGGGTGTGCTGAAGCATGTCTGACCAGAGCCCTGTAGCGAACACCACAGCAAACAACTGAGAGGGAAGGCTTGGGGAGAGGGCTGCAGCTTTTGCTTTCGCTAGAAAACAAACCTTTCTGAAAGAAAGAGGAGGAGGAAAAGAAGAGCATCTGAGAATTAAGGGCATGGAAACTGAGAAGTCACAAACACCCACAGCCAAACTGCCAAGGGAGGAAAAGCAATGCCGTTGGCAAACTGAAATAATGAGGTGTCCAAAGGGACCCGGCTTTTGTTCGGTTGGCGTTTCCCAGGGCAGGGCTGGAAGTGAATGGGGAGGAGGGAAGACAACTTGCCCGCTTGCCCCTGGGAGACGTTGATGCAGAGGAACAAGCTAAACAACCCCTTGCACCACACCTGTAACGAGAGCCACAACAGTCACCACAGCCACGATGGGAGGAAACCTTACTGCTTATCCAGAAGCCAACAACAACTATCCTGTTCCCATATAAAGGAAAACCTTGATTTTAACAGAAAATGGGGATGCTGCAACAAACACAAATTCCTGAGCTTAGTGTTCATGATCACAAAAACCACAAGCAGCAGTGACTGGAAGTACCACAGCACACAGAGCAGATGCAAAGGCGTAGGGGTGGAGGGACCCCTTTTGGGTCCATTGCAGTAGGAGGCTGTGGGTGAAGCAGGTAATGCTGTCTGCACGCTCTGTAGGACTTTGGTGGCTGCCTTTTGCAGTAAAATCTAGGAAAAGGTGCTTGCAACCTGCTGGTCTCCTGTCCTACGATGAGGCCTTGTCCTACGCCTGTATCAGGGTCTGAAGCCCCGTTGCCTTGGCTTTCACAGGAATGACTTCTGTAGCTGAGGACATGGTGGAGGCAGGCACAGACTGTCCAAGGATGCAGCAGTGAGCACCTCTTTCCCCCCTGTACCTCTGTGGTTGCTCCCGGGGTCTGCAGCCCCTTGCTCTGGTGCGGCTCCTTGGTGGCTTTCTGGCCCACAGCACAGTCCCTTTGGACCACACGCTCGATGGATCACTGCTCCACGGTGCAATCCAGCCATGGGCCATGCCAGGGGTGGATGCTTTGGGGAAGCAGCGGCTTGGAAGAGATACTAATACCCTCAAATCACCCTACCTGCCTCAGCGCAAGGTGTCTTATTGCCAAGGTGGGCACACACTGAGCAGCCAAAGAGAGGTAACACCAAACTAGGGAAACGGGGCCAAACGCTGCAGCTGAGCATCCGGAATTTTGTTCTTCTTTTTGCTTTTTAGGTTATTTTGGAGTGGGGAGGGCCAGATTTGGGATCTGGAGGACAGGACGGGACTTGATCCTCTTGGTTAAGGAGAAACTGGCCAAGGGTTTGGCTTGAGTGTGATGTGACTGCAGTCATGATGACTAATTGCCCTTGAAAGATCGTCCTTTAAGGGAGGTTTTTGCACATGAACAGTTTTTCAGGACCTGAGGCATCCCTGAAGAACCAGTTTTTGAGCCGGACAAACACAACGCGAGCCAAGCTGTCGAAGACAGGCTTTCCCCTGGCATGGGGAACCGCTTACCTTCTGCCACAGAGACTCCCGGGACGCCAGGGAGGAGCAGGCAGCCACAAACCAGCAGTTCCCAACCTGGCCCTGGTGTAAGTCATGGGAGCTGATCCCATCCACAAAGAGATGTGGATCATCGCAGATTTCCTGTGGGACAGGAGAAAAACAGGCACAATGGGTAAGCAAGGAGACAGGGAAATCAGGAGCAGTGTTGGCATTGCCAACACTTGGCAAAGGAAAATCTCTTTCTCTCTTCTTCAGGCTCCATTTAAATCCCACCCGCAGCTTTCTGCTGGCCTCACTCATCATGCTGGTGGCAGGAGGACCCTGTCCTGTCTTCTGCTCTCACCAGGACATGGGCAGCATCACTGCCGAAGTGACGCCAGACCTACTCCCTATTCCGTTCCATCATCAGCACAGCTCTGCTATAATTATCCTTGGGGATAATGGTACGTTTTCACACCATTACAGCCCTAGTGACCCATCCCCTCTTCTAAGTCCACTCTTTGTTATTTCTCATAAGCCCTTCAGCTCCCTCTACTCCGTGACTGCTTTACAAGCTTCTCCCTCTCTTATTTTGCTCTGGAGAGCATGAGAGCATCACTGAAACCCACCGTGTCCCATATTGGCACTTGTGGATCCATCCAAAAAGAAAACCCTGCAGGAGCAGGGCAGAGCCAGGCATTTAGATGAGGAATCGCAGCGCCTAAATCAGACAGTTCACCCAGGAAAGCTCAGCGCAGCTTGAGGGCTCAGCCATGGTTGCAAGAAGCCAAGCGTCCTCACCCAGGAGGTCTGTCCTTCCAGATCTTAGCACAGCAGATGGAGAAAATTCGGTGAGCCAAAAGCTTTGCAGCTGGGCCAGGAGGATTAAATGCTCATTCTGACACCAAAACCGGCATGGTAGATTGTGCACGGGCACCGTGAACGGAGAAACTTGGGTAGGAGGCAGCTAGGAGGTGAGCTCATCCCTCCAACCACTCGGGCACCAACCACATCGCTTGTCTTCTGCTCGGCTCCTGGCAGGCTGCCCTCCCTTCTTCCCACTCCCACTTAGAGCCTGGCCAAGAAAGCACTTAAATAACAGAGGGTGTCGAGCAAGCTTCGTGTGAAACACCGCTTTTTTTTTAATCTTTTCTCCTTATCAATCCAGTTTGGAAGGTTATGTCTGCTGGAGGCTGGGAGCGGATGAGGCAGACAAAGCGCTGAAAGAATCTTTTCCCCTTTGTTATTACTTTTAAGTGGAAGGGGGGAGAGGAAAAGCAGATTTTCCTTCTTCCCCCACACCTCCCAGTTTTTCAGGCTGGCTGCACCCGGAATAACATGTCCCCCCTGAAACTTTGCGCATGAGGACTTGCATTGCCTCCGCCCATCACGGGGAGGAAAAGGAATCGCTGCTTCATAAGCACCTCCTTGCTATTCCCACCTAACCCAGTCAGCACCGATCACCTAAAAAATAACCCGAGCTCCATCCAGACACAAACTGGGCAGGGATCAAACCCAAGGGAGAGGATCAACCCCCTCCCAGCTGCCGGCGTTGCAGGAGGTTGGGATAAGCGCTAGAGGGAGGCAAGCTGACAGCCACCAAAGGCAAGAGCCACCTGCGCTTCCCAGCATCGCTGAGTGCAGGCAGCGGCGGGAGAGGGGCGGTGGGCTTTAACTCTTGTTTCATACCACCGAGGAAGCATCCAGCTGCAGGGGATGAGTCCGTCCTGTCTGTTGGTGACGAGGATGTCTGCAACATCAGCTCTTAGTGATCCTGCTCTGGGGGGCAGAGGCACCGTGTTTGCTCGAGGGCTCAGCCATAGTCGCAAGAAGCCATTTGAGGACCACAGCTGCCCTTTCTACCCTTGGGTGAATCTGCAGTGTACCAAAAAGCAGTCGCTTGGTATTACATAGACAGGGGACAAAATGAAAGCATGAAAAACATATCCTGCTTGGCAGAAATTAGCATAGGGTAGAGGGTGTCAGACGCTCAGGGACCTTTCCTAAGAGCAGAGCTGCCAGTTAGCCGTGATTTCCCCATCACCAGGAAAGAGTTTGCAAATTAAAACCCTGTGGTTGCTCATTTTAATAGAGGGAAGCCCCATGCACTCATCAAAAGAGCAGCCTGCTCTGGTACAGACGAGGGGTGCAGCTCATTAGACGCTACTCTCTTGGACCCATGGCAGCGACGAAGGTGCCACGGCTGGAAACGCTCAGGCCAGGGCAGGCTCCCTCTGCAAAACACAATTCTCATTTGACTCAGCTTCTCTTCCCACTAGTGCAGATGGGTCCCTAAGGGCATATCGTTCTTGAAGGATCCATTCAGGCAGCTCTTCAGATGCTGCAGTAGGCGTTTCCCATTCAGGTGCACACTTGGATGTGGTGTTTCAAGGTGCTTTTGGTCCAGTGTGATTGTGCCTGAAAGCACACACTTGCTCTACAACTTAGCAGCCTGTGGACTTTTTAACCTCCTTCCCTCATAATGTGCAAAACCCCATGGCAGTTTGCAGCTGAATTGGAAGTTTCCTAGGAGCATGAAGGTTACTAAATGCCACAATCCCCTGCTGTGGCAGGGGGTGACAGCCTCTCCCTTGACCCAGGATCTTGCATGCCTGGTGCCTGGAGATGCATCAGGCCTTGGAGAAGGAGCGATGCTTTGCACAAGGATCAGCCCAGCACGATATACAGGCCCAACTGGAAGGAAACACCACGTGAGCTCTGCACAAAACTTGTGCAAATCCCAAAATGCTCAGTGAGTCTTCCCAGGAGTCCATCCTGAAGGGCAGAGAGGGGCTGCCATGCTTCTCTGCAGAAGGACCATGCAGCACCCTCAAGCCCTAGGACTGAGCTCCGTCCCAGTGGACTCCCAGTGATCCTTAGCACAGAATCACCAAATCAATGCGGTTAGAAGGAACTTCTGGAGATCACCCAGTCCATCCCACCTACTCAAAGCAGGATCAGCTAGAGCAGGTTGCCCGGGACCGTGTTCAGTCAGGTTTTGAATATCTCCAGGGATGGAGACTCCACAACCTCTCCGGGCAACCTGTGCCAGTGTTTGGCCCAGCCTCACAGTAAAAAAGTCTTTTCTCATGTTTAAATGGAATTTCCTGTTTTTCAGTTTGTGCTCACTGTCTCTCGTCCTGTCATTGGGCACCACGGAGAAGTCTGGCTCTGTCTTCTTCATTCCCAGCCAGCGGGTATTCATGCACATCGTTAAGATCCCCCTGAGCCTTCTCTTCTCCAGACTGAAGAGTCCCAGCTCTCTCAGCCTCTCCTCGTGTCAGATGCTCCAGTCCCTTAACGACCTCCATGGCCCTTCGCTGCACTCGCACAGAGGAAGGCAGCATTGCCTCCTTGCTCTAACGCTGCGGAGCTGATCCCATCAGGGTAAGACCCATCCGGGGGTCAGTCTCCCCAGCAAAACCTCCTGAGAGGTTTCCCATATCCCTTAGACTTGAGCTTCCCAATATTAAATTACTTGGATTCTTCAGTCCCCACTGAAGCTGCTGAGCTCCCACTCACACATTTTCGCCCTGGTCTAGACTGCGTGGCCTTTAATCTGCAGGGATGACATTCCCTGGGTGCTCTGCCTGTACTGAGGTGGGAGCAAGGGACCAAGGCACTCCTTCAGCAAGGCTGCAATGCCCCCAGAATTGCACGGAGCACAGTGGGGCCCCGGTGTGTGATGCAGCACCTTCAGGGTGCAAAGCACACTCAGAGCCGTGAAGCACCATGCCCGCATGCGGAGGTGGGTGGTGAACTAAGACCAGTGGGAACTAGGTCAAAAAGAGCCAAGAAAAGCATTAACTTTTAGTTTTCCTTTTCCCGCGGACAGAGCTGAACGAGATAAAGAGCTTGTTCTGCAGCCAGACTGAATTACAGGGCCTGGGGTTTGTATGTGCAAGGGGAGGAGAGAAGCAGAGATGCTCTGATCGTAGAAGGTCATCACCTTGGTTTCCTCCCCTCCCTCCCGTGCTGCAGACAGAAACCAGGAGAGCAATAACATTTACCCAGGCGGGCGCTTCTCCAAAAAGCAAACACCACGTCATCCTCCCAGCACCATGACCCTGAGAGAAGAGGGCAGCACACAAACGCGCACACCCACACATACCCTGGGGGCCCTTTGGGTTCAGGCATCAGCCACCACAGAGCCAGCTCAAACTGCCCCGTGGCACCCAAGGCTTCAGCAAACAGTGAGTCCATCCTGTCCTTCATCTCACCACAGCCAGCTCCTGGGTCGTGGCTACTCCTAGTCTGGACACAGAGGGTGAACAGCAAGGCATAGGGGGGGACAGCCAAAAGCTATGGCTTCAGTGTGTTGCTCTTGACTCCACCTTGGCCAAGAGAGCCATCCATGCCTCTTCACCCCCAAGGAGAACCTGTCTTGGAGTATCCCAAGGGTCCTAAGCACCATCAGAGCAGATTTGCCGTCCCTAAAAGTGGCTGCTGAAATGGCCGCTGAGCTCGAGGCTACAAAATACAACGTAGAGAAAGCCTGTGCGGATGGTCCTACGCAAAGATACAGCCTGATAACACAGGGAGGGCCAAACTAGTGATTCAAAGTTCTGGTGATTCATATAGTCCTTCCCACATCCTTCCTCCTGCAAGGGATGTGGCACAGAGGCGGAAATCAGAACCGGGGCTGGGAGAGGACTTTGAGGTCCCTGTCGATGAGAGGCTGATTGCAGAGGTACCAGGTCTGGCTTACGGGAGCCCAGAACGGGCCAGTTTGGTCCCTCTGCCTTTGGGTTATTGAAATCCATTAAGGAAAAAAAGACCCAATCGGTGCAATTATCTTGCACTTGGTGGTGTAATTTTGCTTCCCACCAAAAAGCATGCGGGCTTTTCCTCTGCTCTCGCCTTTGGTACCCTTTCCCCCAACACACACCATTTCCTTCCAAATGCATTTAAATCAGAAAATATCACCCTTGTCTTCTCCAGCTAGTCCAATTCCACACAGGGTAGCAATGAGCAAATCACCCTCTAATTGGCTTTGTAATTGGTGACTGTCTTATCATAAATGTTTCCCAGTGCAGATTTCTGAGCTTTAGATTCACTGGGGATCTGGACTGTGTCAAGCCAGCTGCGGGAGGGAAAAAGGTAAGGGGAGAAAATAACCACGTGAGATGCAACATCTGCTGCGTGCCAGGACCATTTTTTGCTAACAAGATTTTGCAAGGAGCAGACTAGTCTAATTGCACTGCAGAGCCTGGCTGTTTCAGGAGCAACGCTTTCACTCAGACTTGCAAAATCAGCAAGATAATCTATTAGCGTGGCTGCGCTTCCTCCCTCCTGGGCAACGGGGAACCGAAAGGATCCTGTGTCTTAAATGTCACTCACACAGCCAAGAGAGGAAGAGGCATCCAAGCACAGCGAGCAAAGGTGACACAGCTGACACGAAGGTCCCTGCGCTGCCTTGCTGCAGGTCCCTGCATTGGGATGCGATTTTGCAAAAAGGACAATTAAAAAATTTGCAGCAGGGTGACATAGGGACGGGAAGGGAAATAGGGTGAGTTTAGAAAACCAGGGCTCCGTGTTTTCAGAGGGATTGTTATAGAACCATAGAATCACAGAATGGTTTGGCTTGGAAGGGACCTCTAAAGGCCATCTAGTCCAACCCCGTACGTGGGCAGGGACATCTTCAACTAGATCAGGTTGCTCAGAGCCCCGTCCAGCCTGACCTGGAATGTTTCCAGGGATGGGGCATCCACCACCTCTCTGGGCAACCTGGGCCAGTGCTTCACCACCCTCAGCATAAAACATTTCTTCCTTAGATCTAGTCTGAATCTCCCCTCTTTTAGTTTAAAACCATTACCCCTCGTCCTATCGCTAGAGGCCCTACTAAAAATTATATCCTCAGTGGTTCGGCTCCACACACATCGAAAGGTAGGTTTGGTTGGTAATATCTACACCCTATAAAACTGTCTGGGGGGGTTTGTCTTGCCTCAGTCAGGCATCCCTAATGCTAATCCACCCAGAGTACCTCAGTGTATACAAATTTATATCTGTTATCAGCTCCCACACCACGCAAAGGGCGTTGGACGCTCCACCCACAGCAAACAGGACTTGCTTGTAAAGGGAATAAAAAAAATACACTCCCCACCAAGCCCATGTCTCTGCTTGTGTACCTCAGCACCACGCTGTGCTGTTTGTTTTGGCACCAGAAAGAGCAGGGACGGTGGCAAACAAGATCTAAAGGTCAATTTGCAGCCTTAGCAGCCTTGACGGGTCCCTCTGCTGTTTTATCTTCCGGGTATCCAAAGTACAAAGGCACCAGAGAGGTCTCTGTTAAAGCCATGAGATGTGGAGAGACGCAACGTGCTGTGAGAGCACTGCACCTCCCCAGGAGCAGATGGAGAGGGAGAAGGATGGGAAGGAGACTTCAACAAGTGCAGAGACCTCAGACCCACCGTTCCCGTTCCTCCCGCCCACGCTCTCCAGGGATGCACTCTTGGAAAGCCTCACCATTACTCAGCCCAGGACTTCTTTGGTCTCTACCCAGCCAAGACTGATGCAGAGGCCACCACAGCCTGGCTTTTAGCATCTCCACACATTCAGACGCAGCCCTCCCCAGACTGCCTCTCCCACAGCGAGTTGTTTTGATGCGTCTGGTTGCAGAGCCGCTAAGAAAAAATACTCGTGGATCCTGACAGCCCCGAGATCTGCAGATCTCGGTGCCGAAGCAGGAAAGTCTTCACACGTCTCGCTGACAAACTGAGGGGTGGGATGCTCAGAGCAGTCAGATGATGTGCCCCAGGTTACCCCATCCAGAGGCAGAAGTGGTGCCTCTTGGTGTCAAGTCCCAGCGCAGTCTGGTCACCGCACGAGCCATCATTCCTTTATGGAAACGATGTCACCTGGCTCCTTTTCATGCTGCATCTCCTGAGCCAGCCTGACCCTTACGAATGCACACAACTACAGCCTTGAGAAGTGAAGGAGAGGACACTGAGCAAAAGCAGCAGCTCTCAGGGATGGCTCCACCTGGATCTCCTTCCCTTAAATCTTAGTATGTGTAGGCATGGGCTCTAGGGAGCTACACCAGAGAGGTGGAAGAGGACAAACAAAAATAAGCTCCCGTGGCTGTTTTAACTTTAACACCCTGTGACAGATATACGCCTCTGCTTCACCACGGTGCTGCCGGCCACCTTCTCCCAAGTACCCCCATCCTCCATCATATCCGAGCCTTGAGCTCTCCTACGGATCTCCCTTGACCAAGCTCCTTTGGGATGGTGCTAAGGACTTGCAGGGCAAGGAACAACCCTGGTTTGGCAGCATCACAGGTTTAAAATAGAATCATAGAATCATAGAATCATTAAGGTTGGAAGAGACCTCCAAGATCATCGAGTCCAACTGTCAACCCAACACCACCAGGCCCACTAAACCATGTCCCTAAGCGCTTCATCTACCCGTCTTTTAAATACTTCCAGGGATGGGGACTCAACCACTTCCCTGGACAGCCTGGTCCAATGTTTAACCCTGTCCAGGTCCCTCTGCAGAGCCTTCCTACCCTCGAGCAGATCAACACTGCCGCCCAACTTGGTGTCGTCTGCAAACTGACTGAGGGTGCACTCGATCCCCTCGTCCAGATCATTGATAAAGATATTGAACAGAACTGGCCCCAATACTGAGCCCTGGGGAACACCGCTCATGACCGGCCGCCAACTGGATTGAACTCCGTTCATCACAAAATACACCCACCCTCCAAAGCCCGTCCTCTCACTGTGGCACACTGCTCCCTCAGTTGTGCCAGCACTTCAAGTTGTGGGGTCTAACCTCAACCAGAGGAACTGCTTTGGCTTGAAACTATCTGCATCAGGCCCCAAACTGGTTCTTGGGGAGGTTCACAATCATGTTGGTACAAGTGAGGGACCATGAACCACAGGCATGAGCCATGAGGATGTCCCCAGCTTGCACCGCTTTTGAGCCATCAGTCCCCACCCTGGAGGACATGGTAGTGGGGATGTGTTGGTGGGAAGGGTGGAACCTATTCAAGTAAGCCCTGCTGTGAGAAACCACAGTATTTTGGGAGGAATGGTCCAAAACCACCCACTCATCACAGAGCTATTGTGAAATCCTGGAGCGAGCTGGTGTGGCCACGAGTTTGGCTGCACCGTTTCTGCCTCCGAGTGACATAATTCAGGTTTGGCACTTGTGCCTGTTGAACGCTGCCCTGCCTGAATCCCAATTCCTGTGTCTCACCGAAAGCCAATCTTCTAAAACAGGATTTGGGACTCTAAATCATGCAGGTTTTTTGTTGTGGTTTTTTGTTTTTTTTTTTTTAATTATCCTGAGAGCTAAGTTATTGATGGGAAAAGAAAGAACCCGAAGCTGCAAAGGAAAATTACCTCCACCCTCCACTGTGCATATCTCAGATCAAAACCTCCTGACTACTTTTCCACGGGGATACCTCCCACGCCCCCTTGGGCCATACTGTCCCAGGGCGAGGAACTGCCCTTTGGTTTATGATTGTGTCATATTTATAGCACAGCAGCATGTCGATCCCAGACCAGGACTTGACCCCACCACAGTCCAAATTAATCCCTGACTATGCAATGATGTTGAGTTTAAGCCATTTAAAGAAATGACTTCCAGCCCACACCTATTCTGGTTATTCATACCCTGGGTGTAGCTTTATAAACAGAGAAACCCGCCTTACGAGAAAACCATCCTCTAGAAGCAGGGACTCATGAACTTCTGTAAGCTGGGAGAAAGGACAAAAAGGGGCATTCTTTAGAGAAAATGATTCAATATTCAGCCACCAGGAAAAGGCTGAGCTCCTGCCACTGTTGAGAGAAGGAAGCGGAGAGAAATTTGGCAGCAGGGTTGGCTGTAAGCACCCAGCGTTAGCTGGCGCTGGCTGGCACCTCCAAGGGGGGTGTTCACCAAAAAGGATGAAGCCTGTATTTAACAACCAGCGGGGATCGTCCCATGAGGCCATAGGCTCGGGTCATGAAACTGCAAGAGCTCACAGAGACATCAAACCCAAACAAGCTTCATCTCTCCTTGGTAACATCACCTTCCCCTATGGTGATTTCCTCCTGACCTGCTTGGCTTTCCAGGCATTACGCAGCATTTCCAGACGAGACTTCGAAGCTTTCAACTCATGCTCAGTTTGCTGCCAGTTTACTGAGAGACACAACGATGTAGGTACAGCAGCAGCAGCTCCAAGACAGGAACATGCACAAGCTCTCCCAGGAATATGTAGCACAGGGTCTCCACACAAACTCACTACATGGCTTACATGGGCTGTATACAAGTGTATGGTTAGACTTTTAGACAGTTTCTCCAGTTATTAAGCACTCTGTTTACATCTTCCATCATCAATTCTGACATAACTCTATTGGTGGTATTTGTAGCAGACCACAGTCAAGCTTTAACCATCCATGAACGCTCCCCACTAAGATGGTTGGTTCACCCTTTTCCTTCTTGGAGGTGAACTGGGGATGCGGCTCTCAGTGGTGGTTTCTTCCCAAAGATCCAGAAATATCAAAGAGGTGGGATGCTTTGTTTCATCTCTACCTGAACACACAAGTCACCCCTCCCAAGCTGCAGTCTCTTGCCAAGCAAGTCAACACAGCTCCTGCTGGCCCCAGGTACCACCCAAAGGGGACAGATGCTTCAGCGCTCTCTTGCTGACCTGATTCCTTCTTGTGAGATCTGAGACACCAGCAGCATCAAGGGATGGGGAAGCAATGCCAGCTTGCCCCTGCCCCACAGGGACTGGGAAGAGTGGCTGAAGCACTGATCTCCTTTAGGGCACCTGGGTAGCCAGGGCCAAAAAGCGGGTGAAGCCAGAGCATCTGGCAAACTCCCGTGAGAGCATCACCCTGGGGTGCTGCTTTTGTCTGCGCTTTCTATGCCAAAGGATAGTCTAAAAGGGACCTGTCGGTGGGTTTTCATAAAGATGAGCATCGAGATGAGGATGTGAAGGGGTCAACAGATCACACAGGTTGGCACCCCGCTGTGCAGGCTTGGTCCCGGCAAGCTCAACTACCAAGCGCCTGTGCTCTGCTCCAGGGCGCTGCCAACACCTAAAGCCTTCGTCCTTTCTCAAGGACACTTTTCATTCTCCTCCGCTCCCCTGAGTGCCCCAGTTCAAGACTGGTTTGTCCTTAGGGCTGCCTGGGACACAGCAGGGAGTTGAGCACCGGTTCCCTGCAACCGCATGTGGCAGCGAGGCAGCGCGCAGGGTGGGGACAGATGGCCACGAGCGTGGGTAGGACGGTCAAGGAGGGCAGCACCATCCCAAGGAATTCGTCCTCCCATTGCCCAGTGTTTAAGCACACACAGGTCTAAATGATTGCATTGGGCTAAGTGCCTTCGCTTAGGACAAAAATCCCACTCTACCGTGCTTTCCTGCACTACACATCTCAGTCTGCTTCATAAACAGGTTTTTAATCTTTGCAGGGCTTTGGGGCAGTACTTGCACAGTCTCTGTGTTAGATTTCATATATCAGAGGAGAAACGGTGTCATTCCACTTACTGTCAAATTGTACTGGGGCTTTATTTTAAAAAGGGATGACTTGGAGAATTTAATGCTCCCTACAAATAATTCAGACGGCATCAGTAGTTTGGCAGCAAGGAAAGGACAAGCCCTTGCCCTGGGGTGTTTACAAAGACAGACGCTAGCTGCATTTATTCATTCCCGGTCAACCCATCGATGCTCCTGGACTGGACGGGAGTCCAGGCTCTGCTGAGCGAGGCAAGAAGGAAAGATGATGGAGAGAGGGTTTGTACCTGCTTCTTTACCGGTGTAGGTATCCCTCTGCCCCGACCACATATGCGTTACAGGGTTACCATATATTTAAAGGGAACAGAAATGCAGAAGCAAGCGAGTGTGCACACGGGATCCAAGGGGTGTACACTAAAGCTAAGCCAATTCACAGAGAAAAAAAAAAAAAAAGCAAATCCTGTGGCAGAGACTACTCTTTAGAGCAAGTGATCCAGAGCCACGGTGGATTTTCCTCTCCTGGAAAAATAAAACTGGATGGTGCTTAGAGGAAGCAGGTCAAATTTAGTTCAGTGGGGAGTTAATTCAAGGAAGTGCTGTGACCTCTCGTTACGCAGAAATCAGCTGATGCATTGACAACGGTTCCTTCTGGCTTCGAATCTGCCAGACCGAGGAAACAGCTTCATTTCTGCCCCAACGGCAGGGCCAGCGTGGCCCCGGCTGTCGTCCTCCCACCAACGCTTCCTCCTATTTGTTTCTTTCTTTAACCACTTCTTGCAGCAGCCGGGCTCAGCCCTCAGTTTTAGCGCACCTCATGTTTTATTTTCCTTCTGCGAGAGGCAGCACCGTGCCTGATCGAGTCTTTGCAAGGGGACTTTGCAAGGGCTTCGGCGAAAGGCGCTTGTTCCAGCAGGACTGAGCCTGCCCTTAACACAGGCAAATCACCCCAAAATCCCATCCCCTCTGAGGGCTCAAAAATTAGAGCTCACAGGTGGTGCAGCATCTCCCAGCTTGCATCAAGATTAAAAGCCTGGGCTGATCCAGGGCATAACTAGCTCTGTACCTGCTCCGCAGGCTGAATGTGCCCCTCTGGCACCCCAGAGCCAAATCTAGGAGGATTTGCACCATTCCCTCCCATGGAGCTCAGAGGGCAGCGGATGCCCAGGGCTCCTTTCTGCGACACCCTCTGCTATCGTTACGGTCTTCCCCGTTACCAATACAATTATTTCTAGACACCGACGTGCAGTTGCATTAAGAAGCAGGCAATGAATCCAATCCACTGATTTTACTGTTGCTTTTGCATTTAAGGCCGTGTCCTTCTGATGCCGAGGACAGAGCAGACCGGCTGGCTAATTTCTTATCAAAGGCTGCAGTGAGCCATACTCACGCTAGGCAGCTTATCACCCCCTATCCTCATTGGGACAAAGGGGGAGAGCATGATTGCCTGGCACCACGGGGCCGTGGCCCTGGGAGGATCCGGCAAGATCTGCTGGAACACAGCCAGGGTCGGCGTCATGTTTAATGAGAGGAGAGACCTTTTAAAATAAGCATAAATGATAACAAAAATTCTCTTGTCCATCCTTGAGGGGAAGGGGTGGGGGGAGCCTGCGACTGGCTTAAAAACGTAAAAACAAGGTCAATTCAGAGATTGCTTTAAATGGTGACCAAATCCTTTCTTGGCAAGGAGCGACCAGACTGGCAATCAGCTCCAGGCTTTACTGAAAACGGCAGATAAATTAACAGGCGAGCGGCTCATAAATCCTAAGCTGAGAAACGCAAAGGTCTGGAAGGACTCCAGCTCCCACGATGGATCACAGACAGATGACAGACTCTGCTCGGAGGAGACGACCCCTCAGTCCATCCAGCAGCACAGAGGAGCCACAGCATCAATGCTAACCACAAGCATCCTTCGGGCAGGCCCAAAACTGAGCGAGACAGGCCAAAATGCTGCAAAAAGCTGAGCAAAGACACCCCTGGAGCGCAGGTGCTAGAGGTTAGTATTTCTGGCAGAAGAAGGTCCAGGTGGGGCACCAGAAGGTTATTGCTCCCAATGACCATTACCAATTTAATTGCCTCCGTGCGCCTGCTTCGGGTGAGCTCTCAGAGCAAAGAACTGCAAGAACTTAACCTCTGTCTTCCCCATTATCTTCACTCTTGTGTGTCTGCCAGGTTCCCACCCTGCGCTATACACTGGGAAAAAGGCCTTTTAATGCAGAAACTTGTGGGCAGGCAAGTGCCGGTCCTGCTTTTAGTGAATTAGTTCATTGACTCCTTTCCCCTTCCAGGAAAACCCCGTGGGGATTGATTGTATAACCCTCACTCAGCAAGCGAAAGGAGCTAAGTGCTTAATAACGTACGGAAAAGGGGATCTGAAGGATGCTCTCCCATCCTGCAACATCTCCTCATCCTCCAAACACAATAGCATCGAATTCAGGAGACAATGGATATAATGGACAAAACCCCTATACCCAAGGCAGGCTACATATACGTCAGGCCGACAGGGAAGTGGCTACTGAAAAATGGTATTTTCTCAGTTTGTAAAACAAGATTCCTCTTGTCTGGCTGGAAAAAAAAAAACCCAAAACACAGGGCTGTGAATGAGAGCATCTCTTTCCAGTGCCACAGAAAATGCCATGGCCCTACTGCCCTAAGACCACCCGCTTCCCACAACCCTTCCCAAAACAACTGGCCTCTCTGTCTCCCCCAAAACTACTCTGACTCTCAGACTTTCCCCTCCAAATGACATTGCCTCTGCACCCAGATAAAACAATATTGCCATTTAGCAAGAATCTACCTTTGTGCTGCTTAATCAGTGACTACCTCCCTTGACAATTCCTGCAGAGATAACTCGGCGCTTGCAAGCAAATGCTGGAGATATAAAAATACTGAGAAACAGGGCTGGAGGGCAAAACTCTTCCCCTGAAGACAGGAGGGTGTAGACTTCATCCGAGAGAGCTTCTCTGGTGGTTGCAACCAGCCAGGCTTGAACTCACAGTGCAGAGGTGCAGCTCAGGTTCAACCATCACCGCACATCACCTTGAGCCACCCAGTCACTGTGACAACCGCCTGCTTGGAAACCCTCGTGCTTCGTCACAGCTTCTCCTTACACCACCTTTGGCGCAGCTTGGCACTGAGTTGTCACCTGGCCCCCTCCGAGCACCTTTGGGATCTCTTGTCCCAACCACTCTGCACCTCAGGGAAGACCATGAGGTGCTTCTGCGAGGTCCTGCGACACACTGCTGTGGACAGGGAAACACTCAGCACACAGCAGCCCGGTCTGCCTCCCAGGACAGGGAGGAAAAAACCTTCTCCAGGCTCAGCCTTGCTCCCTGGGAAGAGCTGAAGGACCAGAGCATGCAGTTCATGTGGTTCAACGTCACATCTGTGTGTGGCCTAAGCCTCCCACCAGGCTTCATTTGCTTCCCACAGGAGCGTAATGATGCCAGATTTGTCCTGGCTGGTGACCAGTCTCAGCAGCAGGTCATCGCTTGGTGGACTGAACCTGAATCACGCGGCCCTCCTTGCTGCAGAGAGAAAGCAAGCCCTTGCTTGCCCAGGGGTACTAACAACCCTAATTTAATCCTGTACCAATCCCATGGCATCACTGGAAATGCACCCAAGAAAAGTGTTTGGGACAGTGATGATTAGAAGAGATGAACTGCTTTCCCACAGGGTAGATGAGCCTCTTCCACCCTGGGCCATCACTTTCTCCCAGGGGATCAACAGACACAGCCGGGTGCCCCAGGTCCCCCCCTTATTTCTGGCTCCCAGCCTGCATCTCATCCATCCCCTTCCCTTCTTCTCAGTACCCCCCTTCCCCATTTACCTAGCTCCCGAAAGCCCAGACCAGCTCACCAATGCACAGACTAAAACTCCTGCTCCCGTGCTGCACTGCCAGCATTCCTGTCTCAAACGGGGAAGGCAAAACCCAGAGCTTGAGGATCAGGCTAAAGACTTTCTCTGCGGGTGGTACTACGTGCCTGAATACAGAGATCTCCCTCTCCTTCATAAGGTAGCAGGCAGACTGCAAGGGAAAGGAGTTTCAAGCAAGGTACAGGGGTTCGGGCTTAGTCCAAAAAGCTAGGTTTAATTCCTAATGCAATAGCCAAGTGCTGCTGCCAGAAAGAGCCGCTGATGCCGCCCTAGCCAGCTCCAAAATCTGCTTTGGCTCAGCAATGAGCAGTCAGTCTCATTTTTAAGTGGATGCACTAAAACAACGCTCTTCAGGACCCCCTTCCCAACTCGGGCTGATGCTGCGGCTTCCCTCCCTCTGACACACTCGAGCAATTAGCTTTCTGGCTTCACCGTGCTGCATCACAAAGACGTCCGGCAAACAACCACCGAAGCCAAAGCCCGATTAGAGGGCTCAAACAGCTGCTCCCTCTGCAAAGATCTGGCATCCCGAGCAGGGCTCGAGGCCAGGGGAAAGCAGGGAGGAAGGGAGGGAGGGAGGACACCCCGCTGGAAAGAATAAGGCTGAGCCCGTTCCAGGAAAGGCTGCAACGCCAGATGCAGGAGGAAGTTGAAGCAAAACAGCCTGACCTGGGAAGGGTTATTCATGAAGTGTTCCAGCAAGGCCCTTCAGCCTCCTCTTCCCCCCCCCCCCCCCCCGCCCAGAAAAACCTCAAGCAAGAGGGAGAGCACTGCAGAGATTGCTTTTTGTTTTGGTTTTGTTTTTTTTTTCCAAAGCAACCTCAGGCTTTGGGAGCACGTGGAGGAGCAGAAGGGATGAGGGCAGGTCCTGGTCAGGAAGGAGGGGATGCACATACGAGGGACGGGCTGTCTAGATCTGTATTAGTGCCATGTAAATGGCCTCAAGTTGCGCCAGGGGAGGTTTAGATTGGACATGAGTAAAAATGTCTTTACTGAAAGAGTGGTTAAACATTGGACCAGGCTGCCCAGGGAAGCGGTTGAGTCACCATCCCTGGAGGTATTTAAGAGACGTGTAGATGAGGCGCTGAGGGACATGGTTTAGTGGGCATGGTGGTGTTGGGTCGATGGTTGGACTCGATGATCTCAGAGGTCTTTTCCAACCTTAATGATTCTATGATTCTATTCTATGATTCTAAATATATGGGACTGAGATCCTGCCTCTGCCAAAGCTCATTCCCACTGCCCCAGTGAGTTCACTACAGTTACTTTTCACATGCAAGTGCTTTGCCTGAAAAAGTTAGCTCCGACGTATCACTTCTCTGCATAGATCATAAGCAACAGCCTTTCTGAGAAAGCAAACAGTTGTTTTTAATAGCTGATGCCTTTTGTTTCCACTCTCCACCCACTCTGCTCTCACAGCAAAGCTTGAGGCATGATGAGCTCTTGCGTTTTATCATGCAGTTACAGCTGAAACCCTCCAAAACAAACCATGGCCACGGCCCTGAGAAATAACAGAGGTGTGTACACACTATCCCCTCCCTGCAGACAGCGTCCCCGGGACTGGCAGACTCCATTTCTGGGTCAGGAGCTCCCCAAAACACACTCCCTTGCCAAAAGCTGGGAGTATCACTCTGTTTTTCTAAACAAGAATAAAATGTGATTGCCTAAGGAAAGATTTGCTGCTTATAACAGAAAGAAGATGTTGTAGGGTCTTAGTGTGGCTTAATAACCATACCGTGCAAGTACCACACAAGCAGAGCAGTTGATTTGAACTTCATGGACATTTTGGACCCTACTGAATACTCCATTAAATTGGAGAAGCCAATGATGTTTCTCTGTGAAGACTCTACCCAGTTTCTCCCATGCGACTTCCAACGGTTACTTCCAGCTCTTCCTCCACAACCTCTGAGCGTTGGCCACTACGTCCCGTGCAGAGACCAGACCAAGCAGTTTACAGATGTAGGAAAGAGCATGGTTAATTCTGCAGCAGACCTCAGGCTGGACACAGAGCAAGACCCGCTACAGCGGGTGTGAAATTGTTTCAGAGCAACGTGGGATTTTACAGCTGCATTCATGCAGTTTCTTACACCCTCTCCCAGCTCTCTTGCAGACAGCAAGGTGGTGAGATGTATATCAAGATCCCTAACACCCAGATGCACTGCGTTTGCTTTCCTGCAGAAGATGCTGGGACCTTAGAAAGCTGGTATGAGTTCAGGCAGAATTGGGTCCAGCAACTAAAAACGTCACTTTGCATTGCCTGGCTGGCACAAAGCAGTTGTTCTCCCCATGAAATTCAGCCACTTTGGCCAAAACGACAACTGAAAGGAAAGAACCTGGAGAAGTCCTTTAGAGAAAGGAAACTTCAGCAGTAACCTGGGCACACGTGAGCTCAAATTCTTCTTTTATGGCAATTTTGTGGTCAGGGCAGCTAGACAGGTCTGATCAGACGATCATACCAGACAGTGGCATCGAGGAGAGTGCTATTGCTCAGCATGGACTCCTGGTGCCAAAATGGCTGGCAAAGTTCCCTTTGTCTGGCGCAGAAGCAGCAAAAGAGGGACCATTTCCACCTCTGGTTAAGCACGCAGGACCTTGCTTGCACGTGGGACCCAATTCCATCACCCATTCCCGCTGCCAGCCCATGCAAGAAGGAGCCTCTGTTCAAACTGCAGAGCTGGCTGGTTGGAAAGAGCTTGAATTCACTCCATGCTTGAGCAAGGATGGGCTTGGACCTAGCTGAGCATGCCACCATGTAGGTGAAGATCACGAGGTGCAGAACCTTTCTTAGAAAGACATCATGCTCTTGGGAGCAAGGCAGCAACGGGATACCTTGCTGGTTGACCTCATGTCTTCCTAAGCAAGAGTTGATGTTACATGCCTGAACACCAAGAGCTGCAAGTGAGCTGAAAGCCAGAAAAGCAGATGGAGAAGAGGTGGGTCACCCATTCAGAAAAGGTCTCCCTTCTCCCTGAAAAGAAGCACTGAGAGGTCTATGTATCATAAAGTCTGAATAACCGGAGTCGTTCGTGACCCACGTAGCAAGCTCTGCGACATAGATGCTCAGCAGAAGACGAGCAAACTTTGCCTCTCTCCAACTGCACCCGACCCTCTGTCATTAGATGTGGGGCTGAATTAACGTGTGTCTCTGAACGCAAAACAGCAAGGGGGTGTCAAACACGTCCTTACCCTTTAGTCCCTAAGAAAGTTGTTTAGAAAGTCTTGGGCATCACCTATATGTGGGACGTGCAAGGGGTTTTCATGGTGTCCTCCACAATGAGACCAAACCAGGGTGAGCCCTGTTTTCAGAAGGCAGCTGTGCACAGAGCATCTTTCCGTGCCAGCGGACAAGGGGAACAAGCTAAAACGCACGCAAAGCCTTGCGCAAACCCTATGTCCAGGCAGAGCTGGCATGGAAAAGCCCAAGGCAGAGCAGAGGGAAGCGAGACCTCCTCCCACAAGGAGCCCGGTGGGATGCCGGGGGGGCTCAGCCCCTCCTGCCACACAGAAAGAGTCGGTTCAGCTCTGTTTCTCCCTTCACACAAAGCCTTTTTGTCCACCCCCTCAGACTGCCTTCACCCAGACAAACACAGTACTGTCTTGTGAAAGGCCAGCTGATTTTCTGGGCTGCCGGCGGGGGCGAGGAGGACAACGGCAGCTCAGGCGACCCTGCCACGCTGAAATGCCACCAAGCTGTGTGCGAAACGGCATGGGCTGGGCAGCGAGGGCTGCTCCTCCCCCCAGGCAAGGAAGGAGACCCAGCTGTCTTAGATGCTGTGATATTGCCCCTCCCCAGCCGCTATTATCGTTGCTCCCTGGGACTCCTTGTATTTCATGGCAGTCAGAGAAGTGGCCTCATAGTCAACCCCAAGCAGATGGCCATACCAGGGCGTACAAATTCCCCTAGACATAGCGCCCTCAGGCCCTGATGTGCATCTTTTGGGCGGGCAGGCTGTCCTTCTGAGGACAGCAAAAGGGGGACAGGCAGCACTGAGGACAGGCAACGTTACCCCCAGCCTCCTACAACCTGCCTCCATGGCAGACACAGCAGCGTGGAGGACACGCAGAGTGCTTTTTGCAGAGGACGTGCAGAGGACGTGGGTTTTGCACAGGAGAGGAAGGATGGGTTAGACCACCCACCTCCCAAAGACCCTGAGACCAACGAACCTACCCAAAACAAATGGATTAACAAGAGTATTCAGAGGGAACCCTTTGCCCTGCTGGACCCACTGGACTTAACAAGAGCGCCCAACACCAACCTGGCTGCAAATCTTTCTGTTTTATGTGTGGGGAAACTGAGTCACAGAGAAGCCTCTATCGTTCCCGAGCCTCACTGGGAGCAGAACAGCCTGGACCTGAGTGCAGCAGGTCTCCCTGGCATCCCAGAGGCTCATGATACTGAGCCTGGGCAAATAAACCCTGCTGGGGAGAGGAGATGTTGGCTGGGGCTTGGCACCCTTGCTGAAGGATGTGCTGTGCATTTTCAGGGATGCCTGAGAGCAGAGATGGTGTAAAGCAGTGTCGAGGTGCAAGGGGACGGGTGCACTTACTTTCGGCCGCTTCCACTGGATGCCCTGGATCCTTGACTTGTAGAAGAGCGAGTCGTCATTGGCGGGGAAAAGCGGGTCCTCAAAGAGCTGCTTCCGTCTCTGACACTCCTTCTTCAGGGAGGAGTAGCGCTGGTTCTCGTATAGCTTCACCGAGGAAAACATCCTTCCCCACCGGCCCTGGGAGGACAGGCAGAACGGGAGTGAGACGGGGCAGGGTCTGGCCAGGGACACCCGATCCTCCTCTGCAGCATCTGGGTGGCAGGACCAAGACATCGTGGCTGGAAACAACCCCCCAGCCTCTGTCTCTGCCTTCCCCCAGATCTGGCTGTCCTACATCGCTAGACCCCACATTTATAGTCCCATGAAGCACCTCTGGCTCACTCCAGGAGGTACCAGTGTGCTCCATCGCCAATTTAAACAGGCAGGGAAAATCCTGCATCCAAACGAGGAGAGATGGATGACTCCTCAAAGCTCCAGCATGCGTTGCAGATCCCCTGGACACGGGACTCCCATTTCCCCCAGAGCTGGCCAAACACCACCAAAACAGGCACAGTAGGAGACGATAACGGGTGTCCTGCCTTTTAGGGAATTCGTAACTCATTTGGGAAAAACACAGCCCTTGGAGGCAAAGGAGGAGAAGACATCCCCTGCAAGCTGGATGTGCACAGGTTTTAGGGGGGCTGAGCCCCACCCAGAGCACCCCCACCATGCAGCCTCGAATCACGGACATACATTTCAAGTTTTCATCAGAGACGCCAGTTTCTCAGTAGACTTTATCAGATCTGGTTTTAATTAAAAAAAGGCCCCCTGGCAGAGCACCACGTGTTTCTGGATTAATTATTCTGTCTTGACAAGTGTCTAGCTTCCAGGGCAGACACGTGAATTTAGCAATCCAGAAGACAGCAGGAAACCATTGCCCAAATGCCCCCCAGAGACAGCGCAGCACCTTTCCATCACCGCTCCATCACCCCTGCTGTTTGGTCCCTGGGTACCAACCACTTTGGTCGGGTCCTCATCCCTCCATCCTGCAGGTTGCGTCACCTTGGTCCCACAGCAGGCGCAAGGGAAGAGGGTGCTCTACGTTGTTCCCCTTTACAAAATCACAGACCTTCTTCCAAAGCTCCTTCCCTAAAGTTTCTCTGTATTTATTTATAAGAGCCATGTACAATCCTTCTTTCCCCAGAATGGGATTGTCCTGTTCAAGCGGTTGATGATTACTGACCCTGGTCTGGAAACATCTAGTCTGGTTTCCTAAAGGAATGGGGTTTTGTGTGCCACATAATGCCAGCTGCAGTCTCCAACACCACCCATGGTAAAATGAAGGGCGTCCCATCCAGCGGGCAGGTGCATCCAACAAGCTGGCTTAAACCATCACTCCCGGTGAGATGTGTAGAAACTATACGCTTATTGTGGTGAAGATCCACAGACGCTTAAAATCATCACATGCGGTGGGACAAGGAAATCGCAATAAAGGCTAATTGGAAGCAGCTAATCTGAAAACATCCAAAATCCCAGGGATTATATGATCACAGGGATTATATGATCGTTGGGCATCGATTTAGGAGTTGGACTAGAACCCTTGTTGAACACCATTCATTGTTAACGAATCGCTAGGATTAGCTGAAGGAAAGTAGGTGTTTGAGAGCTAGACCAATGCCCATGCTGATCAGAGCACTCCTCCAAGAGCATCACCCGCCCAGCCAGCCTCCTCGTGTCTGGGAGAGATGAAAACACTTCACTTCTGCAAGGCAGAAGAGCAAAGCACAGGTTTTAACTGACAGTATTTATCAGCCTGATTAGCAGCACAAGTGCTCATCACTCAGAGCTTAAGTGAACCCAAAATAACCCTCTTGTCGGCTGCTCTACAGGTCTCTGCTGCTGAGGATCAGTTGCTAAAGCAGCTTGTGGGGTGCTTTGTGCCAGCCACCCACCTGTCTCCAAATCGCCTAGCGTGTCCCAGCCCCATGCCCTGAGATGCAGAGACTGCAAATAACTGTGCAAAGGGGCAATTAGGCCTTTAATTAAACGTGATCTGAACTGCAAGAGAGGCGCTACCCTGGGTGGTCTGCGTAGGACGGACTGGCGCAACAGGTAGATGCATCTCCCGCAGGGAGACCATTGGCACTGGATGGCGAACAACCTGCCCCAATGTCCCTCTACTCCCATGTCCCCGATGTGGAGGAAGAACCTAGTGAGCATTCAGCGAGGATCCCCCAGGATTGTGAATTGGAGATTTTATAGTTTATAACTATGAAAACATCCCTGCTCATTGCAGGGGGGTTGGACTAGATGACCTTTAAAGGTCCCTTCCAACCCAAACTATTCTATGAGTCTATAACATCTTAGCTTGCAGGCCGAAGACAGGGAGAGCAGGTCAAAGACAGGGAGAGCAGCTCTGCCTTCGGTGTGCTGTGTGACCTGCTAGGACCCTGCCTGCGTGGGGCCAGTTAAAAAAAGTATTAACTCGCACAGGAGCCTTTGAAGGTAGCTCAGCAATGCATTGAGGTGCTGCGGTATAATGGGCTTATAGCAATGCTCATGGGATTTTCTCCTTGGCATCAGGAGCAGTTCCCAGATGCTACAAAGAGGTCCAAGTGCATCACCTGCCCTCAGAAAAGCCTTAAAAAGAAACAGCCCGATATCAAAACCTGAATAATACACCAGATTTACTCCGTGTAGAAGAGCAGACAGCCCCACCGAGCAGTCAGGGAACGCACCCAGCAGTCAAAACATGCAGCCACCCTGCTAAGAGGGCCAGAGACCGAGCTAGCCTCCAGACCTCCAGCAGAGGAAGGGGGTGAAGGACAGGGGAGATGTCCCCAAGGAGGTCGTGGGGACATCTCGGCAGTGAATGAGCTCCTTCCGAGTCACCGTCAGGCAGGACTTTCACGAGTGACAGCACTCGCTGCTACAGAGAGACACAGGCAAAGCAGCAGTGCTGCGAAAGGATGGTTGGCAGCTGCCTTCTGCATGAATACAACAGGCTGAGAGAGAAGGATGCTGCTGTTAACCGAGACACGAGATGAATTGCCTGGACTGGTGTATGAGCTGGGCTGACAGACGGGAAAGGACATTTCCACGGGAGGCTGTGCAGAAGGAACCAGCGAGATTTAGGAAGAGAGCCTGGAAAGGAGGGGAGGGAGGTCCGGTGCCTTCCTAAAAGACACGCTCGAGTTAAGGCAGGAGTTATGGGTTTGACGCAGGAGATGCTGGACGCCGCTCCGCAGCCTGTCCCGTGGCCGAGGGCTGGCACTTGGCTGCTCATTCATAAAATCACTGCTCCTCCCCGGGCAGCTCTGCAACGACAGCTTGGAGCTGCGTTTTCCAATGACCCTTGCAACGCCGACTTCCATGAGACACCCCGGGCAATGTCCATCCTTAGGAGAACAGGACCGCGGTCCTCTCGGCCAAGGAGCTCCAGCCTTTCTGCCGCCCAAATTTGCCTGGGGAAAAAGGGCCAACTCCTTGCCCTGCTACCCTACCCCACGGTGACTGTCACCTTGACAGCCATCTGTCCTCGCTGCGGGGCTGCTCTCGCATGAGAGGGCGGAGATGGATTTGAGTTGCAAAGGAAATGCCAAGCAGAACGAGAAAGGATACTGTTTGGGATCATTTAAAAAAAAAAACCCAACCCTTGCAAAATAATTAAAAGGAAGGGGCGGGGGGGAATGTTCTTAGGGAAGTGTTAAAATTCATTACTCCCTCTAATTTGCAGCATTTCATGCTTACCGGGCTGAAGTTCAGATCTGCCACATTAAAATGCTCAAGGGCTGCCTAATTACTCTTTGCCTTCTTGCACCAAGCTAGGACGCTCCAGGAGCACAAGAACTGGGCATTTTCATGCCTGGTCTGAATTAACAACCCTACACTTGCACATGCATGTGTTTGTGTGCAAGCAGGGAGGGGTATCCAGACTCACAACCCTCTTAGCAGAGCTGAAGTTTTGGAAACAGAGATCTGAGCCCAACCTCAGACCAGCCACGAAGGAGTTAAACGGGAAACTATTTTATTCGACCAGGTGTATGACTCAGGGGTGTTGTGGACTCCCCCTTTTCACCTCCAGCATTGTCCAGGCGTTCAAGCTCCTGCCAGCTGGTAACGATCACGGCTGAAACAGGGAGAAGGATTGAAGAAAGGATACTGTTTGGGATCATTTAAAAAAAAACCCCAACCCTTGCAAAATAATTAAAAGGAAGGGGCGGGGGGAATGTTCTTAGGGAAGTGTTAAAATTCATTACTCCCTCTAATTTGAGCATTTCATGCTTACCGGGCTGAAGTTCAGATCTGCCACATTAAAATGCTCAAGGGCTGCCTAATTACTCTTTGCCTTCTTGCACCAAGCTAGGACGCTCCAGGAGCACAAGAACTGGGCATTTTCATGCCTGGTCTGAATTAACAACCCTACACTTGCACATGCATGTGTTTGTGTGCAAGCAGGGAGGGGTATCCAGACTCACAACCCTCTTAGCAGAGCTGAAGTTTTGGAAACAGAGATCTGAGCCCAACCTCAGACCAGCCACGAAGGAGTTAAACGGGAAACTATTTTATTCGACCAGGTGTATGACTCAGGGGTGTTGTGGACTCCCCCTTTTCACCTCCAGCATTGTCCAGGCGTTCAAGCTCCTGCCAGCTGGTAACGATCACGGCTGAAACAGGGAGAAGGATTGAAAGTGCTTGCGTTGGCCACAACAAAATACTTGCTGAAAGTCTCTTCTTTCCTTCCCCACAAACCGCTTCCTCTCCTTCCCTTCCAGCTCGGAGGCTCCTGCACCGGGACGGGGTGGCACAGGCTCACCACACTTGCATTATCGCAAGGCTGCACCCCAGCCAGGAGCAAAGGGCTCCTTGCTTGTAGGTCCTACAGCTGTCTGCCTCTAGGTCAGACAAAACACTCTGTCCTTACAGGACAAGGCCTGTGTTCTCCATCTCTGCTCTCACTGAACACAAGATACCTTTGATATCGCATCGCAAAGGCGTAGGATCGGCCAAGGAGAAGACAACGTAGGAACCAGGCACGTGGTTGCTCAAGCCCCGGCCAGGGGCAGTCTTATGGGGGCAACCCACAACACTGCAGCCTAATAGCAGGGTGTTCAGAGCAGCCAGGCTCTTTCCAAAAATGTTATTTAAATCATTTTTTCCAGCTTCCTTGGGTGTTTCTATTGACAGGCATGGGACAACACTGGGGTTGCCCTCCCGTCTACCAACACAAAAGTCCAGCTCTCTGGAGCAAACGCTGCCGACACAAGGACAAGCTTTATACACCCTTTCTCCAGAACCCAGGGAAGATGCAGTTAAACCGTGAATCACTCTCTACACCAAACACGAGATAAGTGCTCCACACCTCTTAGCCAACATCTTATGAACAAAGAAGCCTCAAGTCACGGGCAGCAAAGTGACAGTCCCATTGAAAGGCCACCAGGACCAGCAGCACATGGTCCACAGCAGGTCTGAGCTGCATTCCCAAAGCCCTTTTCCCGCTCCCAGCTGTGCATCTACCGTAGCTTTGCTTTGGACTTGAAGTGGCATGGCCCGGAGCCAGCAGGACCGTCTAGCATCCTGCATTAGCAACGTCCTCAAGGACTGGAAGGTGAAGCCATACTGATGAAAATTAGAAAACAAGACAACATTTCTTCTCAAATTGACTGCGGTTAACCAGGGGAGCTAATTCCTGCGGGAAGTCATAGGTAGTTCATCTCTAGACGTTTCTGAACAGAGTTGGACGTCTTTCCAGAGTAGCTGCTTTAGCCAAAAATGCAAATTACTGAGCATTTACAGTGGTTACTTGCTGAAACAAAACTGTTGAAAAACAGAAGACTGAATGTCCCTTTCTGGCTTTTATCTCTTTCCTTCGTCCGGTGGCATCTCTGTTCTCATCTAAGAGCTAAAAACTCCACTAGGCTAAAGGTGAAACAACCATTTTTACTCTTAATCGTATTTATATCAAGCTCTGATTTTTGTCAGTGACCTGCTGCAGCACAGCTGGGGTCTGAATCCAGACACCTGAACACAGCACCTTTCAGCCAGAGGGTTAACCTGGTGTGCGTGCACACATTTCCCCCTCAGGAACTCGATCTAGTGGATTTAGTCTCAAAAAAAGTCCTGATGGGGTTAAGGGCTATTTGTTATGAGTGAGTAAACCCGCTGTATCGATACGGCTTTTTGCAAGCACGTAAGTGTGGCAAATGCCCCCCTGATGATACCTCCTCCTCTATGGAGTGGGAAAAAGCATCACTCTCCATCTGCAGGGATCCTGGTCCCTTCTGCAAAGCACTCTGAGACCTACAGAGGAAGGTACTGTCTAACAGCTGGCTATTACTGCAAAAACCTCAAGGAAAAAAAGCAATCTTTCATTAAAAAGTGCATTTGCAGCACAGCCAGGGAAGGGGCCAGGGTCACTCATCCTAGAAGAAAACTAGTGCAAGTGACTGTATCACCAAAGCAAGCCTGGCTGGCAACATCGGCACAAAATCAACCGAAGATGTCACATTTGGAGGCTGTTTCCAGCAATGCACGGTGATTTTTATCACGCTTGGTTTATTTCCTCTGTTTTTTTCCTCCAGAACATCGCTCCGTTGCTGCTTAACGGCAACAAGACGGTGCAGGTAGAAACACAGCTGGCCAGCGCGAGTCTTCCTGTGTTCCCCAGGCTCAGTTTTGGGGCCAGTTCTGTTCAATATCTTTATCAATGATCTGGATGAGGGGATCGAGTGCACCCTCAGTCAGTTTGCAGACGACACCAAGCTGGGCGGCAGTGTTGATCTGCTCGAGGGTAGGAAGGCTCTGCAGAGGGACCTGGACAGGCTGGATCGATGGGCCCAGGCCAACTGTATGAGGTTCCACAAGTCCAAGTGCCGAGTCCTGCACTTCGGCCACAACAACCCCATGCAGCGCTACAGGCTTGGGGAAGAGTGGCTGGAAAGCTGCCTGGCGGAAAAGGACCTGGGGGTGCTGGTCGACAGCCGGCTGAACATGAGCCGGCAGTGTGCCCAGGCGGCCAAGAAGGCCAATGGCATCCTGGCCTGTATCAGAAATGGTGTGGCCAGCAGGAGCAGGGCAGTGATCGTGCCCCTGTACTCGGCACTGGTGCGGCCGCACCTCGAATACTGTGTTCAGTTTTGGGCCCCTCACTACAAGAAGGATGTTGAGATGTTGGAGCGTGTCCAGAGAAGGGCAACGAGGCTGGTGAGGGGTCTGGAGAACAAGTCTGCTGAGGAGCGGCTGAGGGAGCTGGGGGTGTTTAGCCTGGAGAAAAGGAGGCTGAGGGGAGACCTCATCGCTCTCTACAACTCCCTGAAAGGAGGCTGTAGCGAGGTGGGGTCGGTCTCTTCTCCCAAGTAACTGGTGAAAGGACGAGAGGAAACGGCCTCAAGTTGCGCCAGGGGAGGTTTAGATTGGACATGAGGAAAAATTTCTTTACTGAAAGAGTGGTTAAACATTGGACCAGGCTGTCCAGGGAAGTGGGTGAGTCACCATCCCTGGAAGTATTTAAAAGACGGGTAGATGAAGCGCTGAGGGACATGGTTTAGTGGGCATGGTGGTGTTGGGTTGACGGTTGGACCCGATGATCTTGGAGGTCTCTTCCAACCTTAATGATTCTATGATTCTATGATTCCTCTCGTCCTGCTCTCCCCCAAGGCACAGGGCCACCAGGCAAACACCACCGGCAAGGAAAAAGCAAACCCAAAGCTCAGAGGTTTGCAACTGATGGGGGCATCAGTCACCACCCAGTGCACCGGCACCTTGCACCCATGAGCAGACCCCGACAAGCCTCTCGCTGAGAAGGGACTGATGGGTTGGCATGGAGGTGCAGCGTTCAATCGGTTTTTTCCTGGGAAGGCTGGGGTTAACGGGAGGGTCAGGGCATCCCAGGATTTCTGTCTCCTAAAGGAGCCAGCTGGGTGTGATGGCCAGGAGCTCCCTTTCGATTGGGTAACTCACACCCCGGCCGCCTTTGGCCTCGGGAGTTCCTCATTCCTTGCAGATATGAGTCACCGTTTGCAAACAGAGTCGATGTGGGAGCTGCAGGAAGAAAGGGCTGCCCTGCACCGTAAACACCCTAATAACCCTGCCTGGTAAGAGCACTGCACTCAAAATGCGTTTGTGGCACCAGCCAGACTGGCCCTTCTGCTCAACACAGACATTAAGGTCAGAAGGGACCAGGACATACGTCTGAAGGCATCCTGGCACGGGCAGGAGAGACAGGCTCAAAGCAAAGCTGGTGGCAGCATCCCCCACCGGACTGGCAAATGCAGGAGGCTGGAGAGACGCGGGACTAGCAGGGACAGAAAACAGGAAGAAAACCAAAAGGAGATGGCAGAAGGACAAACCCAAAAGCAGTGGGAAGGAGGCTAACGTGCCACCAGGCTGCCAGCCTTGGCCGAGGGAAGCAGACAGGAGCTGAAGATATCCACCACTCCGGGTCTAGCTCATCCCAACCCACTTATGGTCTGGGGAGGACACAGAAGCTCAGTTCTGGCTACCCCCCAACACATCCCCAGGTGCTGTTCAAGCCCTGAGCCAGCCTTACCGTGGCAGACACGTGTTACATCGGGCTTGTTCCCCAGGCCACAGCAGAGTTAAAAACTCTTGTAGATCAGCCGAGGTTGCGGAACGAGGACTGAAAGGTGAATTAATGGGCTGTGTCAATGCCCAGCCCCTGGAGTCAGCCATCGCTTCGCTGACCCTCCACGCCCCAGCACTCCATCCTTGACCGTGGTTAATAATTGCAAGGAGCAGCACAGAGCACCGGCAACAACGAAGCTCTCCCGAACCCACTCAGAAGCCCTGGGGCTTCCCAAAAAAACCTTGCTGACGGCAGGAATCTTCTCCAGGGCTCCCCCAGGTTTACATACAGCGGCCCAAACCGGGATGGAGTAGCACAGGGGCGTGGGGCTGGTCTCACCTAGCAAGGTCTAGGTTCAAACATGGCATTGCTCACACAGAGCAGGTTTTCAGGCATCGGAGCAATACAGCCTAGGAAGAGCAGAGTCACGCATGCAGAATCAAGCCACCTCCATCTGTGGTCGTCCGGCCACATGGCCCTTGCTTATCCCAAGATGTCTGTCACCCCACACGTGCATCGCGCTGAACACAGACCACCCACCCCACGAGGTTACAGGAGCGCTGTGCCCTTCTCAGCATCCATTTTGCTCACCATTGGTTAAAAAAAAAAGAAAACAAAAGGGTGCTGTCTTTGTAGGAGTGGAATGAACGTGTATTTCTATTATTTATTCAGGGCTTCTAATTGAATGTCTGGACCAGCTCCTTTTAAATCCGGTCACACTGACTCCACTGGAAGCCTTGCACCACATCAATGCACTCACACTGGTTTTCTTGCCAGCTGGGCAAAAACATTATGGTCTACAGACAGACCTGCACCTCTGTGACGTGGCTAGAGGGAAGGACAGAAGAGTCACAGGGCATTGCTTGAGGTAGCCTAGAGAGCCTTTTTCTTGGGCATTATGGGTCACAGAGATGCTTCGTTAAGAGGTTTGGGTAACTGGAAAATTCGTTCAGAAAACTCATCGTTAGCACAGATAAAATGCAGCACGTCTCCATGCAAATGCTCTGCCTTCAATAGCTTCTGCAGCCTCTCGGATAATTAAAGCAATTGAACTTCAAAAGACGCGGAGACGCGTGCCCAAGGAGCAGAAGAGATAACGGGGCTGCAGGTACTCTGTAGGAGACTGAATCGAGGCAGCTGGATCCTGCAAGATCGTGCCTCCCAGACTAGCTGTGCTGTTTGTCCCTCCGGCTGATCCAAAGCATCCCTCCTGCAGCTTCAGCCCAGATCACGTCATAACACCAACACCGTCCCCAGGGCGATCGGTTTCTTCTCTCTCCCTCACCTTCACCCCTTGGTGCAGGCAGAGCCCAAAACTCTGTCCCCTTGGAGGCCTGGAGATACAACCGAGTCCTTCAGGTCTCCTCCTGAGAGACCCCTGCCCATATCAGAAATGCGTCCCTTGACCTGCTCCAGTTCAGACCGAGCGGGATCCAAACATCACCTGCAATTTCAGCCAACAAGGGCTCCCCGCTGCCTCTGACATCAGGCTCCACACCCCAGGCTTTGCCCCAACCCTACAGCTCCTGGCCTCAAGTCAGGACTCAAACCTCTGCCAAGACAACATCTCCCAGCTTTGGCTAATGAACAGTTTTAGTATTCTCTCTTTGCCTGACCTAGACCTGAATAAAAGCGCCGAGGCACTCTGCTCCTTGTCCTCCCCCAACCGGGTACCTCCGTTTTCAGTTTTCCCCTTTCACAGGCTCTTAACCCCCTTGCCAGCCCCTTCCTGAGCCCCATGTCCTATAAATCCCATAGCCACAACAGCAAATATCCAGACCACACGCAGGTGCTGCCTGACGTCAGAAGAGCATTCCCCTCGTCTGCAAAACCTTCAGGCTGGGCCAGCAAGGTATGTCACTTTTTGATTTTACCTCTTTTTCCCTCCCTGTCTTTCATACGCTTTTCTTTCTGTGACTCTTCTAAAGCACCACGAGTACAAAAGTCGTACTTAAAGGCCTGCAGCAACTCAAGTCGCTGGTGCTTTTGAAGAGGGAAGCCTCTCTCAGGTAGGTTGAACCGCCTCGAATTTGTGAGCTTTATTAGAAATCTTTCTTTGTTACTGGATCCACCCGGCTCTTGCAAGCTGAAAGGTCTGAACATAAGTTCCCGCTGTCCTGGTTTGAGCTCTCCAAGTCATGCTTCTGCCTTGGATGCTGCAACTCCCCCACCCTCCCAGCCAACTTTTTCCCCTTATTCCTTCATTTCAGCAGCGCTGCTCTTCTCTAATATAGAGGCAAGAGTTTGCCATACTGCCCTTGGAGCTGAAAGGCTGCAGCCTTTCACCAGGCAGGGACGAGACACCAGCTTTCCTCCCCCAGGGAGACGGATACAGGTCACGACGCTGAGCACCGCAGGTTACCTCCATTCAGTCTCACCTCCCTACCAAGCATCCCTATCAAGTAGCAGGAGGTTGGATGGACACCTCCCATGGGCCACAGCTGGTCCAGGACCTACAGCTGGATGACCAGAGCCAACTGGCACCACAAGAGCTGCTGCTGCGCACTGTGGCCGACACGCACCGCAGCACTGCGATGTTTGCTGGGGTAGGGACGGATTACCTCCTGCCGTGGAGATGCTTTCAGCTCTTCGTGCACAGCAGAAATACTCAGGGAGGGCCTGATCTATTTCACAAGGGACAGTGACCTCCAGAAAGCTCAGGAGGTCTCCACGCACCAACACAACATGCCCTTTGGTAGGGGGTCACGATCTGGTGCAGCACCCATCTTTCTTTGCTTTTGCTTCCCAGCACTTCCGTAACAGGGTCAGCCCTCAGGATGTGATGCATCCCCATGTCACCCTGCTCCATGCGATCCAGAGGGCAAGATAGGACCTCTGCACCCATGGGGCTCCACATGGTCCCCTGGGGCCCTTCCTGTGGTAACCTGGAAGAAGACCCTGCCCTTTGCTAGCCTTTCCTTAACACCCCGAGCTGTGCCCTTGGGCAGGCTGCCCGGGTCAAACTAACCCATCACCAAGCCACAAGCACAAACAGTGAGACCAAAACCCTGTTCCTCATTGCTGCAACTCCAACCTCATGTTGGGGGGCAAAATCCAAAATCCTCGCTCCTCTGAGAGGATCCACTGCCCTGTGGCACTCACCCTCCTGGGGCTGCCCCTAAGGGACATCCCCCAGAGACCGGGACTACAGGCAGCATCATCAGGAGGGTCCCTACGCAGACAGGATAAAAAACAGCCGTCCACCCCGGCCAAAAGGTTTTTTCCAGGTGAGGATTTCTCCTCTTTTGAAGACCTCTTGCTCTGCTGCAGCCCAGCAGGGCTGGTGCTTGCTCGTGCTGCCGGGCACGGCAGCAGGATCCATCACCCCTGCTCTCATCCCAGCAAAAATATCTGTCACCGCTCCGATGTCTGTCCGGAAACTCTGCCCGAAGCTGGAGTGGTCACCGGCTTGTCTGCAGGAGGTGGCTCAGGGCACGTTATTACCGCGCAGTTAACGGCGAGCGGGAGAGCACGGGCTGAGCACAGGGCTCTGGGATGGGGATTAAGCCCCTGCCTCCTCTCCCAGCAGGTATCCTGCTGGAAGTCCTTGCTCCGTATCTCTTTAGACGTCATGCTGCAGCAGCCCTGAGCTGGAGCGGCACGTCACGGGGTACGTACAAGTCGTACCCCATGACGTGGGACAGAAACCTGCTGCAGCCCCGGCCACAGCCCCGCGTTAGACGCAGTAAATCACCGCTCTCCTGCATGAAGACATGCCAGGCAGCCGAAGGCAAGACTTGCCGGGCAAGCAGCCAACGGACACCATCCCCATCCAATGCCCATGCAGCAGTGGGTGGCCTGGCTCCTTGCAAAAGCAGACTTTGCAGCTGCGTCTTTTACCAAGGCAAGACTTCTCTTTGCTCGGCAGAGAAATCACCTCCCTTAATCGTCCCGGAGCAAGCCTTTAGAGTATTTACACATGCTCAGACAACTGGTAGGACCAGCTCCGCAAGGCTTTCGGAGCAGCAAGCGTGCAAATCCTTTGTAGGAAGCTCTTGCTTACCAGGGTGTGGCTTGCAAAAAATTAAACAAACCAGCCCCAGACTCTGAGCAACAAACAGGCGTGCTTCCTTCTTCTTTATAAGGGGACTGGGGGCAATGGTGGAACAACTCAGGACGGGCTGGGAAGGGACGGAGTCAACCAGAGCCATCTGCATCCTGCACCAGTGAGCCAGGGAACCTCAAACAAGTCGAAATGCAATGTAAGCTGGGACGGAGGGCGCTCGCTGCAAGGGATGGATGTGTTTTTTCACCCAAGGAGTTCACTGTATGAATTATCTGGAGACATAACAAAAAACCAGCAACGACAACAAAAACAGAGTGGGGGAAAAGCATCTTGGTTTAAGGGAAGGCCAGGAGCAGAGCTGGAGCCTTGCCCTTTTCACCCGGTGAGCTGAGAGAGCTGCTGCCCGTCATGCTGCAACTCCGCAGAAAGCAATATTACGTGTCCTTTTCCCTGATGGTGAAAGCGTAGCCTTGCCCTGGGCTGCTGCAGTCATATTTGATTAGTTATGGCCAGATTACAGGATAAACCTCGAAGCAATAAAACAGGGCTGCAGCCTCCCTCGAGCTCCAGCCAGCCAGGGAGACAACTCGCACGATAAGCTAAGGAGGTACCTGCGCGGTGGGGAGAAGAAACCCTCTGCCACCTATCATTTCAGAGCTCCCCATTAAGGTTTTCCAGCCTCCCAACGTTACGGTGGTTGGGATGCTTTACAGTCCCCTCTCCCCTCAACCTATGCTCACGACCGATTGAAATCGCAGGACACGAGAGAGCAGAGATGGTGCTCGGATGGACGGTGGGAGGACTAAAACTGGTCATTTTTGCACAAGGGCAAACCAAGGGGCAGGGAGCGCTCTTTTGTGCCGGAAGAGTATTTTAAGATAAAATGCATCAAAACGTTATTGAATTGGGACATACCCCCTAGAGCACATGAAAGCTGCCTACGGGATGCGCGAGCAGGCGGGGCGGTGAGGAGCTCAGTCCAGCCCCCTCTGAAGGGCTGGATCAGGCCCAGAGGAGCCGGTTCTCTGACCTACATGCTGCAAACCCCGCGGGCTCCCAGCACGGCTTTGCAGGGGTATCATCTGTCACGTCTCCAGCACAGGAGGATCCCCAAGGCATAAAGATCTGCAATACTGGCTGAAAACTAATGCATCGTGCAGAAAGGCAAAAGCTGCTGAAGCCTCCCCGGTCCCAGAGCGTGGAGCAGAAAGGATTTTTTCCCAGAGGGGGTGAAAAACTCAATGGCAACCATTCCTATTTCCACCATGACCTCAAGAAGTTACCCCTCTGTTGAGGCACCAGAATGGGGGTCTCTCCTACAGTGTAAGCCAATTTAGCAGGAATAACCTATGGATGAAGAGGCTCCATGGTGCAAAGGGGAGAGCTAAGAGCAGGGGAAGAGTTAATGTTGCAGCCAGGCAGATGCTCAGCTGGTGAAAAAAGCAGCCCCCATGAAGCCAACGGGTCCGTGTCCGTTTTCTGCACCACCCAGAGCCTGACCCTTTCTCCCTGGGTAATCAGCTGGAAGTGAGCAGAGCCAGAGTAATCGCCGCACCTCATTCCCCATCCGCGACGCTGCCCACAGGGCCAGGAGATGGAGGAGCACCGCCTGGCCCGAAGTAGGTCAACGCAAGCCCATCGTTGGGCCTTTCTGCTCCACAAGCAGCTCAGAAGAGCAGGTGAAGGCGAAGGCATGAAGACATCAGCAAATAAACAGGAGTCGAGTGTGCCCCACAACACCACGGCATGAGCAAAGGATGATGGACGCCTCTCTATGGGCTGAAACCCTCCTGCAGGTATGGAAGAGGTTTCACCTCTGGACAGCTGCAGAGAAAGGATTTGACGCCTCTAGAGGCTAGTGAGGAGGAGGAGGGCGAGTGCCTGAACCCAGCCTTCAAAGCACCGCTGCCTCCTTCTCATTCTCCACATATTAACCTGCTGCTGCCGTGCTTGGAGTAAGCGTTAGGAGAGGGGTCTTGGCACCTCCGGACCGGCCAAAATTATCTGGTAACGAATGCACAAGCGTGAGCAGATTCAGAGGATGCACCCGTTCTTAGTATCATCATACCCCAGCACAAACGCTGTCTAAATCTCTTCTTGGGATGAGATCCAAAGCCTTCTTAAAGCATCGATGCTTTGTTATTAATCCGTGCTGTAACCAGGGAAGGGAGAGCTGGATTTTATTTTTTTTTTGAGGCATAACCAAAGACAAAAAATTATCTTGGTGACATGGCTGGGCTTCATCTGCTTCATGTCTGGTCCGGTGGAGAGACCCGCTCGGCTAACACAGCCCTTCCCGAAGGAGATACCAGGACAGGGAGTCCTGGCCTCCTACCTCGACAAGCCCCAAATCCTCTTTATATCACAGTCGAGCACTTTAGAGGAGAGGTGATGTGCCCTAATTAACACTCTTACCCTCCTCCGATGAGATGCAGGTGCAGAGCCTCTAGATAAGCCTCCCAAGCTAAATTGAATGAATTCACACCCATTTGTCCCCACACCAACACTGTCCTCCAGTTTAAATAGCTCTTCTGTCTCCCTGGTGTTCACCCCTTGGATGTATTTATAGGCAGCAAGCACATCTCCTCTCCGCCTTTGTTGCGCTGGGCTTTTATAGCCTCCCGTATAATCGCTCTCCATCCCTCTGATCAGCCTCACAGCCCTGTTTCCCTGCACCTGCTCCAGGCTGAGTTAATCCCTCTCAAGCACCAGATCTCAGAGCCTGGTCCTTCCACCTTAACTCTTCCATACCCTTGTCCCACCCACACCCCTTCGCCTTTTTGCAACCCTCCCAGAGGCACCAGGGAACCAAACCAGCCCCGAACCCCAAGTCTCTGCCATCCCAACGTGATTCAACCTCCAAACGTAGCACAAAACCCAGCCATACAGCACCTCACTGTACGGCCTGATATACATCTCAGGGGACATCCCCACACCCTGCAACTCATCCTCAAGGTCAGCTGGTTTCCTCTGGCCGAGCGTCTCACCCGCCCCGTGCGGATGGTGCCTCTCAGCTTGGTTTCACAGGCGAGCCTTGGCGTGAAAAATGAGAATGAGCTCAGATCTTCCCTCAAAGGCTTTAAGCAGATTTAAGCTCTCCTGCGTGGGGTTAATCTGCCCAGCAGTGCCCTTTGCCACCTCCCCTAGCCCCCCTGCCCAGAAGTCTTCTCCACTGACATACTCCCACATGCACTAAGAGTGTAAAGCCCCGTCAAGTCCAGATAAAGGAGACCCGCAGCATCTCCTTTACCTCAAAACGACAGCAAAGCTA
>NW_008824552.1:517398-518401 GCF_000699105.1 Pygoscelis adeliae
ACCTCCCTCCACCCCGGGGGCTTGAGGATGCCCACGGTAGTTCTCCATGGGCATCCATCACCAGCTGAAAGAGCTCCCTTGAACAGACAACGCTGCGGGGGAGACAGCAGCTGAGCAGGGATTTTGCTGGGCTCGTGGCCATGTCAAATCCCAAACTAAGTCATTTCTTACCAGAACAGGCAAGGAAAGGGGGGGGGGGCGGGTCTGGTGGCAGAGAGCAGGGTCGGACTTGACTCTGCCACGAACCTCCCGAGTGCCTTGGTCATGTCACTTTGCCCCTTTTTTACGTGTCACCGCTTTGCGGACAGGATTATTGCTTCTGCGTGTCACAGGGGGTGTCCCTAGGACATGACAAGGGGGCTTGATTTCTATTCTGAGCAGGGCCTCCTACAGCAGGCCCCGCTGCCTTCCTCAAAACCTGCTTTGCCTTTCGCTAATGCCTTGATCCTCAACTCTGCTGCCAAGAAGAAAGTTTTTCCCAACCAATTCTGGCGCACCGCTCCTGGCAAGCGCCAGACACTGAGCAAGCCAGCCCCCACGCACGCAGCAGCGTTTGTACACACGCACCCGTTGCGGGGGGGATTTAGACCTCACACCCAGCTCCCAAGGGTGGAGGGTCTCTCAAAGAGCACCCATCAGTCCCTCTTGGGTTTTACAGCCCCTGCTGTCTGGCACATGGGCTGGAGCTGAGCCCCAGGCGCTTCGCGTTAAAGAATTACTTAAATAAGCAGGAGGCAGCCTACGTTCCTGGGAAGGGCAGGGGGGAGATGGATCGCACCAGCAGGACAGATGTGACTGTAGCTAGACATTGCACTGAGCGGGACCTAAGCGGTGAGCACCCGGATCAGGCCCCAGCTCCTCCATCCGTGCCTGGCTCTGCTGCTTTTCCCCCCTTCCCGGTTCTTGCAGCCCCAAGGATGCTCCCAACAGGTGATACCTGCTCTCGCCTGCATCCGTAAGCTTGCCCCTCCTCAATTCACTGCTACCCCGAGCAGCATGGCTA
>NW_008824552.1:518544-519616 GCF_000699105.1 Pygoscelis adeliae
CACCCAGTATAACACCAGCTCAGCACACCTGGATGCCAGGCTGAGCCTGGGAGGGGGATCCGAGCCCCCTAAGATGTGAGAGCGGACGGAGATGAAAGGCGCCCTGGGGAAAGTTCAGGGGAGAGTTCACGCGCCTTTCATCTCCATTTGCCGCGTCCGCCCGCGCTCCCCACCAAGCTCAGAGCTAACGCAGCATCCAGGCAGAAACGTAATGGTAACTGGTAATAAATAATTGGTAATAAACCCAAGCATCGTACGCGGGCGGATCTGCAGGGCTAGGTGAGCAGCCCGGGCTGCCCTGGCAGCTACCGGAATGGGAGGCGAGGGACAGAGGACCAGAGCCACTTCCGATGGGACACCCTCCACTGGAAAGCACCAGGCTTTCTTCTCAGGTCCAAAATAACATTTTTCAGGGCAGGAAGAAAGGGAGAAAGGGATGGTGCCTCCCACCCCCAGGATATGGGCAATCCAGATTCATCTCTCTGCCTGGAAACCTGAAAAGACATCCGTCTCCTGCGCCTCAGCAGCAGCCTGGCCTGCCCCGGGGGCAGGAGCTCTCTCTCGCCTTAACTTTTCGTGCAACTTACTAAAAGCCCGTGGGTTTGTCCCCCCAAAAAATGGAACAAAGAACAATACTGAAACCTCCGGATTTCTTCGCGGCGCAGAAATCCTGCTCTCCAGCCGGCGCCGGTCTCCGCGAGGCCTCGCTGCTGAAAGTTTCTGTCCAGCTTAGCAGAAACAACCCGGACTGGGAGCAGCTGCGGGGTTTCAGCCGCGCACGGCGCGACTTTCAGGTGCACCGGCCCCCAGCACCCCGCCTTCCAGCATCCCCAAAAACTAGACCTCGCGCCAGCGCTCGCTAAAGGCGAGGGCAAGCAACGTGCTCCACGCAAGACAGCCCAGGGGAGGTAGGCGGGTGCCCGCTTTTGGCTTTTTTGGCCCCAAAATAATCTTACCCCCACCCCGCAATGCAGCTACTCCCGATTCCCAAAGCCACAGGGGCCCTGAGCATCCCCCGAGGGGGAGGCCGGACGCCCGGGCGGGGCGCGGAGCTGCCTCCCCACGGAGGGAG
>NW_008824552.1:519822-520780 GCF_000699105.1 Pygoscelis adeliae
TGCCCAGGCACCAGGACCTGGGATCATCTGGGAAATGGGCCCATCGCCGGGAACGGGGGCTGCCCCCACCCCGAATGGGGAACTGGGACGGGGAACCGGGGCTGCCCAGGCACCAGCACCACCAGCTGGGCGCGGGGAACTGGGACCGGCGCCTGGATCACCTGGGCACTGGCGGCAGCCACTGGGACCTCCCAGGCACTGGCGCTTGGACCAGCATCGCCCTGGCACTGGCTAATTTGACAAAGTCCCACTCGGTCTGCCTGGGACCCCGCGGACAAGGTCCCACTGGCTCTGCCTGGGACCCGGCACCAGGACTGGGAACTGGGCGAACTGGAGCGCCGTGCACCAGCGCCAGCTGGGCACTGCACACCAGGGCCATCCAGGCACCAGGCAGCCGAGGCGCGTTAGGACATCACTCGTAGAGGGTGCAGGGGAGAGTCAGCAGGGGTCACAGGATTTGGGTGCAAATGGGACATCCCCCAGTCAGGAATGATGTGGGGCAGGATCACTGGGGTTGAAGGACACGTTTTCCACCCAAGACCAAAGTTATTCCCCTTTTCTATTTTGCAAGAGGGAAACTGAGGCACTGGAGAGGGAGTTCAAAGGCTGGGCGGGTGCTTGGCCCCCCTGCACATCCATGGAGGTGGACATGCAATGGCTGCCACGGGGCTGGTGACAGGGCCAAGGTGGCCAGACCGGCTGTGCCCCCACGGTGGGAAATGTACGTTCCCAGCCCACAAATACACATTCAGGAGTATGGAATGCTCTTTGAGTACTCCATACAAGGGTATGGAGTCATTGATGGAGTGACTACATCAGTGGACACGGGAAGGGCTACAGATGCCGTCTGTCTGGACCTCTGTAAGGCCTTTGCCACGGTCCCCCCCAACATCCTTCTCTCTAAACTGGAGAGGTATGGATTTGATGGGTGGACTGTCCAGTGGGTGAGGAATTGGTT
>NW_008824552.1:521390-527278 GCF_000699105.1 Pygoscelis adeliae
GTGGAACACCTCTGCTATGAAGAAAGGCTGAGAGAGTTGGGGTTGTTCAGCCTGGAGAAGAGAAGGCTCCGGGGAGACCTTATTGCAGCCTGTCAGTACTTAAAGGGGGCTGATAAAAAAGATGGGGACAGACTTTTTAGCTGGGCCTGTTGCGACAGGACAAGGGGGAATGGCTTTAAACTAAAGGGGGGTAGATTCAGACTAGACCTAAGGAAGAAATGTTTTACACTGAGGGTGGTGACGCACTGGCCCAGGTTGCCCAGAGAGGTGGTGGATGCCCCATCCCTGGAAACATTCCAGGTCAGGTTGGACGGGGCTCTGAGCAACCTGATCTAGTTGAAGATGTCCCTGCCCACGGCAGGGGGGTTGGACTAGATGGCCTTGAGAGGTCCCTTCCAACCCAAACTATTCTATGATTCTACGATTCTATTCTATGATTCTATGATTCTATGAAGAGGGGAAAAATAAACATGACCCACCCAAAAGTGCATCCCCCACAGCGGGAAGGAGCTGGTGGCGTTTTACAGACCCTGTGTCATGGGCAGCTCTGATCTGATGCTCTGACTTGACGCACAAGCTTTATTGGCAGTATTCAGGATTTATCGTAAATTAGGGCAAGAAGAGATGGCAAGGGAAGAACAATAAAGAAAACATTTGTAAATGATGGGAATAAACATTTCACATTCAAAATTATGGGCGATCAGACCCTTTTAGACAACAAAAAACCAAGGCTAAGGGTTAGCTGCTGCCTGCCAGTGACAGCGTGAAAGCTTAAAGGCATCTGCTTGCCACGTTTGCAGTAATGCAGTGAAATTTCGGTGATAAAATTAGAAAGGGGGCCGTGCCTGGAGCAGCGTTGGCCTGGCACGAGCTCCTGTTCCCACCGAGGTGTCACCTGCAGCTGTACGTGGTCACCACGAATCACGTGGGTGATTCACCTCCCCTAGGGCCAGCCATTTCCTCAAGTTTCTTATTATCTGAAACCCTTCTGGGCTTTTCGTATTAAGGTTCTTGGTGTTTTCCTGTTAATCTTATGATAATTTCATTACTTATTCAATTCGTGCAATATTTGTGTTACAATTATTTTAGTTCAATTATTAGTTAAAGAAATAGGAAAGCCAAAAATCTCTAGTTCCATGAATGCTTTCTTTGGCAGCGAAAGCCATTTTCTAATGTTTTCCTTCTCTTTGCTTATTTTCCCCTCTCCCTCACGGATCTCAGGGCTGCTGTGATGATCTAGTTGTGCTCAAAACCAGGTCAGTGCAAGGGTCCTGTTTCACGCACCCCTTTTCTCTCCCCTCATCAAAAAAATCACCTAGGAAAATAACCCTAAAAGCCACAGGGTTTTAGGACCCCGTATTTAGGATGCCGTATTAGGTGCTGAGCCCGGCCGTGTGCAGTGCTGACCCATCACCCCCACCACGGTGGGAAACTCCAAGAGCAAAAGGCAAAGACAAAAAAAAAAAAGACAAGCCCTCAGTCTCTGAAGGTTTGTAAGGGGGAAGAGTAGACCCTAGACGGGTCTCCTACCCCAAGCCCCAAATCATCGGTAACGGCCCTAAAACCAGCTACCGGGCAGGCTTGGGCAGGGATGGATGCTGCTGCTGCTGCTGCTGCTGCTCCCTGGGAGGGCAGGGAGAGCGCAGAGCCCGTTTTGATTTGCGATGTGCTTAAATGGGGAGACACTCCATCAGTGTTAATTAATTCTTATCATCACCCATCATTCCTCCCGCCAGCACAGACACCTCCTGCCCAGTTAGCCGTTGTGGGCTTGCTTTAACAGCAATGGAGGTAAATAGGTAAATTCCTATCACGCTGTTTCACCTATTTGACCCCAAAGCTGCTCAAGGGGAGCATCTCGCTGCCGGGGACGGGGGGACCGGAGGGGCACATGGAGGAGTTTGTCATCCACGGGGGTGATGGGTGACGCTGTGCAGCGCCAGACAAAGGGATGAAAAAGAGGAGGAAGGAAAAACGAGAAACAAGAGAAAATGGGCTCACCCTTGAGACGCATCAGCGGCGGGAGCCTGGCTTTTATTTTGTTAACAGGCTGGAAAACATTAGGGAAAAGCTCGTCCGCTGAATTAAGGCAGCAAGTGGGTCCCCAGCCGCTCCCATCTCCCCGCGGGGACGTGGAGCCCGAGCCCGCTCTCGTCGCAGGCCCCGATCTCGCCGATTAACTTAGTTGCATTTTCGATTTCAGCCTCAGCGGGGGAAGGAAAATTATGTAAATACAATTTATAACGACGCTTCGTTGCTCCTCAGCGTGATGCAAATGAGGCCGCGGTGATGGGGGTGACGCGAGGGCTGTGCAGGGGGGGAGGAAGAAATAGCAATGCTTTAAAACCGGACCCCAAAAATAAGTAGGAATAAGGTAAAAGGCAAAGTGGAAGAAGAAAATCGCAGCCAGTGAAATGGGATTTCATTATTCCTTCTGGGAGTTCGAAGCAGATGACTTAGTGAGGTTTTCCTCCCTCCTGGGAATAATTTGTTGTTCTTGCTCATGCAGGGGACCCCCAAGGTGAGGTTTGGTCCTGGGGTGGTTCAAGGTGGGGGGCTGCCTGTCGGGGGTGGTGGGAGGTGGAGAACTGCCCACTCCTGCCACCCCTGCTCCTATGAGGCCAGCTCTCCCCCTCCGAGGGCATGTTTGGGGGAGAAAAGTGAGAAAATGACTGCAAGTGGGTGGCTGGTGCCCATACCTTCATTTTCATGCTGCAGATATACAGGGAGCAACCTCTCACGGCCCCATCCCCAACACAGGAGCTGCCTGGTGAGAGCGATCTGAGCACTGTTGATCCCACCAGGTTGCAGTCTTCTCCTACTCTTAGAAGATACCAAGAAATGAGCCCACTACGATTGCCCCGGTGGTCCATCTGCACCTGAATTAAGCAGCATTTTTCTGAACTTTCCAAAGTTGTTTGCCCCATTTGCAGCCTCTGGAATACCAGTAATGTATTCTCTCCTTTCCCTCTCCACATGATTGCAGCATAATCTCCTACTCACTTGATTTATTTAAGCAGGCCTTCAGATGCTCCAGTAATGGGAGTCATTTAGGTCCCTCTGCAGATATGTATTTATTTATTGCTGTTCATTTAAACTGCAGAGCCAGTTGGCAGGAGAGAGACAAGACTGGGGTCACAAGGATGTTAAATTATTCACTGTCAAAAATAGCTGGTTGAGAAAGTTAAATTAAGCAAAGTCGTTCAAGGTCATAGTCAATCACTGGTGGGAGGAGAAGGGTGTTAATTAGCTGTTTTATTTATGGGGGTCATCATGACCAAAGGACCAGCAGTTGGTAACGAAAATGGAAATTATAGCAACTCCTCTGGTTTTTGGCAGAAGCAGCTCTTGGATGAGAAGCCAAATTGCTGTCCTTGACCACGACGGAGAAGTTGAGGCTATTGAAAGGCAGCGTTGTGATGCTCATGGAGATCCTGTGGAGCCCTGTGAGGCATGGGCCAGGGAGTTCCCCCTTGCAAAGTCCCATCTTGGGGCTGAACCTGGTGATGCTCCTTCCACAAAGATGCTTGGCCAGCAGCTGGGGAGGTGCTTAGCAGAGGTGGAGGTCTCAGAGGGCATCTGAGATACCTTGGTCGCTCATGTGGACAGGTCCTTGCCCGAGATTTTGCCACCTCTCCCGGCAGATGGTCCAGTAGCTGCATACCCTTTCTGTTAATACTTGTGTTTCATTTCCCATTTGAACTTCACCAGCACCTTCCTACAGCTATTAGACCTTGCAATATCCTTTTTCTCCTAGTTTAAGAGCTCCCTAAGATCAGGCATCTCCTCCCTTTCCATTCTGCTCCACCATGCACTACCATGGACCAGCTAAGGTAGGAAAATCAGTTACTAAACTGGGCAGGTAGGACCTGGAGTCACTAGGAAGCAACAAATCCACACCTTGTAGCTTACTGCATGACGTTCCATAGGAGAGCAGCATGATCATGGCAGCCGGGTCTTTAATGACAGCAGTACCTGGCCAGAAGGGACCTTTCCATCCAAAGGCCCATATCATAACCTTTCATCATCAAAAGGCCTATTTTTTCCCTATTTCTTCTTAAAGTGAGAGGTGGAAATCATAAGCCCTGCTGAAACCCACCCTCTGCCTTGCTGCCCTGGCGAACGCATCAGCCGCGGTTCGGGATGCGCCCGCGCCGTGATCTGCACAACGGCCGGCCGGCGAACAGCTCGTGCTAATTGATAGCTCTGCTGGGAAATCCATACCATTAAATTCTCCACTTAATTGTCTGTATCAGCACTTAACTTCTGCGCAGTCACAAATCAGGCAGCTCTTTAACGGTCCGGCTGCTATTAAGCAAGACAAAAGTCAACCAGCAAGAAGCTTGCTTGAAGAGGAATGAAAACATGACATCAGGGTTTATACTGGAGGAGAGAGTTGACGTTGCGGCTGCGATCAGAGCGAGAGCTGCGGCCCAGAGCGATGCTGAGAGATTGGTCTTCCCCCGAAAAGCTAGGAAGGTAAATCAGCAGAGGAAAGGCTATCCATGATTATATCTACAGCAGGTAATGCGGGTATCACAAATCAAGCTCTGGCAGCACAGGGCTGCTTGAGCATTTTACTCTTCTCCTCTATCCCAAATCCTCCTTGAATCCTCCTCCTCGGGGGTGACACCAGGTGACACGAGTGTGGGAAACGGGGCGCAGGTCGCCAGTCCCTCGGCCGTCTGAGCAGCAGTGCACAATCAGAGGAGAGCTGGGCTTACTCTGACAGCTTTCCTACCCCGCATCGATCTGCTCTCCTACACGAGTACTGGCCTGCTTATGAATAAGCGACTTCAGAAGACAATGCCCAAGTGCTGAAACAAAATGGTGTTGCAAAGCCTTGTCTGGGGATGTGCTGCAATATTAAACTCTAACGTGCCAGCCCAGCCCTGCAGCACTTCGGGGTGATCTGCACTTAAGGAGATGAGGGTGGGGCAGGCGTCCTGGCTAAACCCCAGCGGGGTTTGCAGCCGGGCGGCTGAACGGCTAAACTGCCGTGCAGAACGGGGAGATACCACCTAAAGGGCAGCTTGGAGGATGCAGATGTGAGCATTTCCCACCCTCTTAACCCACCATAATTCCTTCTGGGCTCCAGGAGCCGACTGTGACATGGCCCCTCAATTCCTGGGCTTTCAAAGAGCCTGAACCCATCTTCCCAATAGAGCAGAGAAACCCCCAGATTTTCAAGGCTTCCAGGCATAAGCTGATGGATCTAGGAATAGCGGAGAATTGAGTAGCAGCCAATGGTACACCTGCCATCCATCCTTTTGCTGGATTAATACAGAAAACAAGGAGATGGCAACTCCCAGCACCACGTCCCTTATGTTCCTCCACAACTGAAAAGATCTTTCCCAAAACCCCAACGGGATGCCAGGACCAGGTGGGGGTCGGGCAGTAACAACCTACGGGTGCTGCCCTCTGCCAAAGCCCCGAGACATCAGCAGATAAAAGCGGTGGCCAAGAGCTCCCACCTTGCCAGGGTTTCTCACGGCAAAAGCAGCACTGGAACGCTTGGAAGTCAGTACCATCTCCTGGCCACAAACCCTCCAGGACTTTGGTCATCATTCAGCCATGACCACCCAGCTGGAGGGGACCAGGGCTCGGCTGCTTTGGCAGGGATGCACCTCTGCTTGGGAGCAGACAGCGTTACAGGAGCTCAGTCGATGACCTTGATTTTTCCATGGGGTTTTCCACAGTGAGAAGCAAGACGGTTTGGAAAACAAGCGGGTTGCCAGCAGTCCCACATTCCCTGGGGCAGGGAGGAAAGAAAGGAGCAAATGGCTCCGCTGTGCTCTCAGCTGCTCTTCATTTATCACGAGTCAGAAGCCGCCCTAAAAAACGCTGACTCCAAACTGTCCTGCCAAGAGCTTTTTAGGCAATTTTCC
>NW_008824552.1:527325-530042 GCF_000699105.1 Pygoscelis adeliae
GAAAAAATTACAGGGCTTTTTTTCCCCTCTGTCACCATCTCCGCCTTCAGCCCCCAGCAGACAGACATCTGAAGCTCCCGTTTCCAGCAGCTCCCAAGAGCATACAGAGAGCCGGGCAAGGCAGAGCTGCACATCAAGGCTCTTCCACACAACTCTTCTTGCAGGTTAAGCAGCTTGTTCTGATATTAGGACAACTTCTGATCGTGGCTTCACAAGCCTAAATCAACGCTGGGATTGGTGGCATGACTTTGGATTTACACTGGTATAACAGAGACCGAGTTTGGCTTGATTACAGCTTCCCTCTGCTTCCAGTCACGCTCGCTGTGCAAACCGGTGGCGTGTTTCTGAAGGACTCACAGAAAGGCAGGATTTGCTTTTCCTAAGCAAATTTTAGAAAACTCTGCTGTGTTTTGAGTTTCTCTTCGTTTCGCAGTCGCCTAAAAATCCTGCCCATTTATAATGTGTAGATACATCAAAACACCACCTGATTCCTGTGTCAGAAGAGACTCTGTCCTTCCAGACGGTGATCTTCAGATGTCACTTTTGGACTGCCCTCCTTGGCTTTGGGAGTGGCCGGCTCTGGGGAGGAGGAGCAGGCAAATGTTGGACCTCATGGGAAGACCCTTGACCAAGTCCTTGCTACCATGTATGTAGGGCAAAGCTCCCAGAAGAAGACAGGGCCAAAGATGACTCAGATGATTCCCTACAAGACAAGACAGTAAGATGAGCAGCCAGTGGACCTGAAAGGACAAATGTACCCAGGGATTTACTCATTTTATGCAGTATATTTCTGACTGAGCTACCTCCAACACCCACCAGGACTGGTGGGTGGGCCACTCACACCCGTTGCGTTTCAAAGAAACGGAGGTTTCAGAGGGGCTGAGGATAATTTGCCGTGGTGGCCATGTGTCCCAACAGTCCCTTCAACCCCCTGCACGAGGAACCACGCACCCGTGTTTCCGTCACACTCATCCCATGAAAACTTGACATCTGGACGTTTCCCCACCATTACCAAGGCAGGTATTTTCACTCCATGACCTGTTCTCCTTCAGCAAGCAACATCTCTAGGACATGTCCTGGAGCCTCCTAGGGTATTTCCTTCTATGTATTGCTTATCAGCCTAACCTTGACCCCAACATGAGCGTGCAGCAACTCCAGCACTTGCGCTGACTCCTGCACTTGGTGAGGAAGCCAACTCCAACCTCTGCTTCCAGACTGTTTCTGATTACAGATCTCGGGGAAGTTGCCGGAGTATTAATTAGAGAGGTCACCTCTACATCTCAGCTTCACCCGGGCTTAGCTTCAAACACTAGGCAAGCATAAAACCATTAGTGATATCAAGATTTATTTGCTGCAGTACAGACTGGCTGGAAAGGTGGAGCTGAGGGTGTGGGAAAAAACAACAGCGATGTAATTCTTCGCGTAAACCCCAGCAGCAAGGCACTGCTCAGCATCCTCGTCTAACCCCTGAACCGTAATTCAGCTGCTGTGTTTGCGAGTCCACAAGAGCCTTGACTTGGGTACAGCCCCTCAATGCATGCTCAGAAATCATCCTCTTTTCTTGCGGTGTCTAGCGATTGGCTTCTGCCCCTTCCTCCTCTGCAAGTTTTATATTTCAGGGGAAAATACTGTACTGTAGCCAAAATGAGCGTGTAGGAGAAGGAGATGTTCCCAAATGTACTTTTTTCAAAGAGATCTTTGACACAGTAGTTTCTCATTGCTGCCAGTTTGTGAAATGGACTCAACCATCACTTTAAGAGCTCTGGATGCACCTTTTTATCATATACTGGGAAAAGCAGCAACTATCTACCACTGCTGATGAGACTGCTGGTGACCGTCTGTGTTGTGCAAATACTCCCCTCACACACCAGTAATACAGATGACAACGACAGCGGCGGCATCTCGCGTGCCTTGATTCCCCTCTTTTTCCAAGTTTTAGAGAACAGGGATGTCTCAATGGGAAATCTTGAGGCAAACGTGACACCATTTTAAATGCTCTGTGTAGCCAGTGCAGGCTCAGGCATTGCATACATGGTGATGAGGCCCCCTAAATCTTCACAGGGTTCCCAGAAAGGCTTCTCCACCAACCTCAAAACTACGATATGCCCAAGGCCCCCCTAAGCTTCAGCAAACCCTGCTGAGTTAGCTGTTGTTTTTTTTTTTAAAGCTTCATTTACTTAGCCCTCCAGATAGCTTCCCCCCTTCTTTTGCACAACACAACTGCATTAGTCAAGTAAATGAATAACAATACAGTTTCTGAGCAGACCTGTGGTGCTGCCAAGAAGCTGTTGCCTCATTAAATCTGTGTCATATCTACTTTCACTCACAGAAGGATGCATGTCTTGGCTGCTGGGCAGTGTACGCAAGTCGAGAATTTGGGCTTTTTTTGTGTTTCAGATTCTTGGTGTTTTTTGTAAAGGAGATGGCATCACGCAGTCCATGGGCAGAGCAACGGAGAAGGAACCAGGAACCCTCCGGTCCTGCAAAAACCCAAATGTTAATCTGTCTTTTGGAGAAACATATATCCAGCTTACAGCTAGCATTTTCTGTTTTGCAATGCGGAAGGAAGAGAAGTTCCTCCAATTCTCTCCCAACTCTGCAACCCTACTGGCTCTTGCTGCAATTACACCTAATCTCATTGATGAAGCGCTGCCAGACCTGGCTGGGATTTGGAGAGGAGATCGAGGAATAAGGACAGGTGTTGCAAGAAGCAGCAG
>NW_008824552.1:530091-530495 GCF_000699105.1 Pygoscelis adeliae
TATCCCAGGCTAGCAACAGGGGACAGCAGCCAGCTAGATAATTATACGGTCCTCCTTATTTTTTAATAACTCAGGTAATCTCACTTACTTGCCAGTCGCAAAGAAAGGGCTGTATTAATTAGAAAACAAGTGCATTGTGCGAAGCGTTTGGTAAGGGTACGCAAAGACAAAATGATTAGCTTTGCCTTAAATTCTCAGCGGAGCCTCTCGTTTCCTCCAGGCAGAGGTTTGCAGCCTAAACCCAGCCCTGGGGCTTCGGTGGTGCTTTCAGTGGACCTCAGCTGGTCTGGGCTGCGGAAGGAGATATTCACTGCTGCATGGGGCCAGTGGGACGGGCTTGGGATGCCTGACCCGGGTGCTGCATCCTTTGGGAGCCTTTGGTCTTGCTGGAGGGGTTCCCGGGG
>NW_008824552.1:530526-531481 GCF_000699105.1 Pygoscelis adeliae
TGTGTTTTAAAGGGGAAAAAGAGAGAAAAAACAGACCCAGCAGTTGTCATATAGCACAGAAAGACCCATCATCATGTATAAGGCTGGGAAATCATACTGCCCGAGGATATAGAATCATAGAATCATTAAGGTTGGAAAAGACCTCTAAGATCATCGAGTCCAACCGTCGACCCAACACCACCAGGCCCACTAAACCATGTCCCTAAGCGCCTCATCTACACGTCTTTTAAATACCTCCAGGGATGGTGACTCAATATAAATCCATCCCAAAGCATCCAGATTGTTTCCTCTTTGCACATGGTATTTTAATAAGTCTAATGATATACACAGCCAATGAAATGTCTTTTCATTGCTACATGTCTTTGCCAAAAAGAGGGCATCGATGCCAAAAAGAGATAGAGGAGAAAAGGGTTTCAGAATTGAAAAGTTTCCATTTCAACTCTGAAGACAGGAAAAAAAATATAACCCAGTTCAGTGATTATAAACCACGACAGTGATATTAACAAAATCCAGTTAAGTGACATCAATAACTTAAAGAAAAAAAGATGGAAATCCCTTTCACATTCAGCTTCTTACGAGGAGAAAAGCCCAAAGGAGGGACAAGGCTTGTATATAATTTAGATAGGGATTATTATCCCTAATTTAGATTAGGGAAAACTTTCCAAGTCTAGCTTCGGAGCGGGCAGGTCAGGGGAGACTGCGGCATCCCTGTCCCTGGAGGTTTCAAACATGATCTTGGAAAGGCTGCGTTGCGTTAGGGCATGGCAGCCGGGGGGCTGTAGGTAGGGGGGGATGGAGCATCATAGAATCATAGACTCATTAAGGTTGGAAAAGACCTCCAAGATCATCGAGTCCAACCATCAACCCAACACCACCAGGCCCACTAAACCATGTCCCTCAGCGCCTCATCTACACGTCTTTTCAATACTTCCAGGGATGGGGACTCAACCACTTC
>NW_008824552.1:531860-534697 GCF_000699105.1 Pygoscelis adeliae
CTGGGCACACTGCCGGCTCATGTTCAGCCGGCTGTCGACCAGCACCCCCAGGTCCTTTTCCGCCAGGCAGCTTTCCAGCCCCTCTTCCCCAAGCCTGTAGCACTGCGTGGGGTTCTTGTGGCCCAAGTGCAGGACCCAGCATCGTGCTGGCCCTAACTGGCTCACCCCATCCCCCCATCAGCAGGGGAAAACAGGGTGACCCCCAGGCACAAGCAGCCCTGTACTTTCGGGTACGGCTCCCACTGCCACAGCATCACTACGTGCCAGTTTTTATCTGGGAGGGGGTGAGTTAATCAGTGAAACAGCTCAGCCGGGGACGTGGGGCATCGTCCCTTCCTCTGGGCACCCGAATCGACAGCACGTTGCTCCAGTCGTACCCACAGATTGACGTTGTCAAACTGGGCTCTGCCAGGGGAAATCCCACAGCCTGGTATCTGGGGCAGCGCAGGTGATTGCAGAAAACACGTCGGTCACTTGTGAAAAACTGGGTGGGCTACTTCTCATCAGCCAAGCCAAGAAAAAAAAGAAACAAGGCCGTCAATGCAAGTGCAGTAGGGTTTTACTCTTCACGTTGACATGGACCATACCTTCACAGCTCATATAGATATCTATCTCTTTCTGGGACCGATGTATGAGACTTACAACTACCATCACAGCTTAATGAATAACACTGGAGACTCCTTCTGCTCTCCCTAATTTGCTGACTCCTGAATTCAAGCTGCAGGAGCCGTCTCTGATATTATCAGACTGTATATATATAAAATTAAAATATATCTTAGTTGTCAGTGAGTGTTTCTCCCATTTTGCTCTTTCTCCCTGATCTAAGATCTCTAAGCAGAAATAGCCAAGCTGAGCACGTTTTCAGGCAGGAAAACACAGGGGTTTCATTTGAAATCGGAGGCTGTAAAGGGACGTTCTCCTCCACCTCCAGCCTTCCCACCTGAGGATGTTTCTGCTCCAGATATTCATCACCACCCTTGCTGGAGGTAATTGCCTCCACCACTCTGTCTAGCACTGTTAAATCTACTTAAGGCAAGAATGACCAGGTTTTTATGTTGATTTGGGGTTCTGTCTTTAAAAAGGTATCTCCCGAGTGGTGTTTAAACACTGATTTCCCCTAAAGCCTGATCCGTGCCAAGATTTCGTCGTGGGTTTGGGCTGGGGTTGTTGCTGCGATGGCTGTACAAGCCTGACGTGGAGCTGCTGATGGGCCCCGCGATGCTTACTGGAGAGGAAGGGGTCTGCTGGGATGTAACACCGATCATGGCGTGGGAAAAGGGGCTTTTACTCCATCCTGAGCAGGAACACCACGTGATGGGAGCCTATGGACAAACCCGCCGAGTATCAGACGTCCTGGGCGTTACTGAAGAGCCACAACTGCTCTGGAGGGGCGTACGTGAGCGCATCGGCTGCAAAGCAAATTGCTAGTGAACTGTCAAATTCAGGGGGACGCGGCAGAGAGATCTTCAGCAGATACAAGTCCACGATGTTAATCAGCCCTCTTGCTTCAATTAATGCCAGCAGTAAGAGAACACAGCTGGAGTTTGTTTGCTTTTCAGATAACCTGTATAAAAATACCCCTTCTGTACCAGCTCTGCTTTGACGCCGTTGCTCGCAGGTTTGTTGCTGGTTTTCCTCTTGTAACTAGCGCTTAATCTTGTTTTCATTCCAGCCAAGGTGGGATGTTAAAAAGATTAAAGAAAAACCCCAACAAATAGAAGGGAAAAAAAAAAAAGGGAAAGAAAAGAACCTAAACCCTTGGAGGACTCCAAACAAACAAAATCCTGTTAAGCAATGACTCACAAGTGCCTGGACAGGTTTGCCTGGGTGCAGAGTAGATTTGGCCGTCCCGTTCACCACTTCTCTTACCTGAGGAGAGGAAGTTGGACTTGTCCCCAGGCTTCTACAATACTGCAATATTTTAACAAATTTACTCCGTTCCGCTGTTCGGCGGTGAGTCAACACGCCAGCTATGAGGAAAAAGCAGTGCTAAGGTTAGGCAGCCACATAAATCACTGCAGCTCTGCTGCTCGGCCAGCCTATCAATACTAGGGGTTGGACATCAGTTTACATCAGCTGAGTAATTCAATTAGTTCAATTTCTGTGGGACCACGCGAGCTGCTGTTCATTAGCGTTCACCTACCTGATCTCAGCGATGAGAAACCACTGAGTCAGAGCCCTCGATGTCTCAAGGTGTCGGTGGGTGCTGTGCTGTGGGTGCGCGGTCCACAGGAGCTGCACGCGTGAAGCTCCGGCCGGTCCCCGCCCTGGCTCCACATGCATGTCAGTGCCATTAATTACTGCTAATTGGCGTGTGCCTCTGGCATGCAAGTTACAAAGTCAGTCTCAGTGAAGGAGATTAATGAGGTTGGACGTTTTTCAGTGGCTATTTGGATTGCCGTAGCAGCTGGAAAGTGTCATGCACCGAGACCCTTGGGTGTTGCACGGGAGCAAGGTGAGACACCCAGCTTGGGGGTACCTCAGCTTGGTAAGGAAGTTAGGAGCCAGGATGCTGAATTAACTATATTGATTGCAAAATAGGTCTAAAATAAGTCCATGCAGTCTCTGCTTGTAGGTTGGAATGTTTTATCCATCACAAGTGGTGCTCCACACAAAGTTAGTTCTGTGTTGGCAAACACAGGATCCCTCACATGCACAAGGTAAATGAGGACATCCCAGCTCTGTTCCTGCTCAGGGCGCAGGGGACCTCCTTGAGCTCCAGGTCTCACCACATTATCCTCTCTCAGGCTCTCAGGCGACTGAGGCCGAATCCAGACATTTGTCCTTGTCCTGCCTCTGTCAGTCCTCCCTCCCATGCCAGCACAACCGTGGTGGAG
>NW_008824552.1:534796-540711 GCF_000699105.1 Pygoscelis adeliae
TTGGAGAAGGGGCTCTTTGGGGAGGCGGAGACAGGGCAGATGGCCCTGAAGGTGGTCTCTGAGGACACAGAGCTCTCCTGGGTAGTGCCAAATCACCGATCTCACCTTCGGCCAGTTCAAGTCTTGTTTTCCGTAAAGCCAGGAGATTAACATAAGCATGTTCAACAAAAGCACGTTGAGCACTTGGCCCCTCTGGGTGAGAGCTGAGCCAAGATCACTCGGCCTGCTTGAGGCACATTTCACAGCAAAAAGGAGTCACCCACTGACCCACAGAGGGGACAGATCCATCGTGGCTCCCTTAGTGACTCCATTTTCTCCGCCACCTCCATGCACGTAGCACCGAAGGTCCAGGCTGGATAGCCAGCTCCTCTGCCAAACTGGCAGCAACTGTCTCCATGGTGGGTACAGCACCGAGCACAGCCAGGTCTCTGGTTAGAGCCACTAGGACTGAAGTGTTGCAAATATATAGCTTCAGTTTTAGCCTTTGAACAGGCTGAATAACAAAAAAACAAGGGGGAAGAGGGAATGGGAAATTAAGAAAGCTGCAAGTAAATTGGCAGTCTTGAAAGGGAATTGTCAAGCTCAAAATTGAATTTTCTGGTTGGGAGGAGGTCTTCGACAGAACCACAATGTTTTTCTCCCCAGGGAAATTTCCAAGTATTACTCAGTTCGAGGCTAGCCGCAAGCTCAAAATGCAAAGCTGGATTTCATCCAGCCCAGCATTCAGGCAATGCTTGTCTGCGGGGTTTGGATGTGCCTCTGTGTGCAGCACCACCGAGCAAGCACCGAGGGGAAGTGGCACTGGTTCCCCCAGATATTTACACCACTGGCTATGAGGTTTCCTGCCCTGTGGTTTGGACCCCGAATATTTAGTTCAAGGTTGTCCCTGCGGAGACACAGCTGCAACGGACATGAGCAGGAGAAAAGGGGGTCTCTCAACGGGACCTGGGAGACGTGCCAGAAGCAGGGGAAATACCCGATGGTCACTACCTGACCCTGGCTGCTGGGGTGTGATGAGATTTGCTGGGTAAGTGCCTACCGGTCCATGCTTTCTGCCCGGAGAGGTTCTGCTTTGCAGAGATTATCCTCCTCTCTCACTGAAAGAAACAGGAAAAGGATGAGGCAAAGGATGTGCAAACCGCACGCTCCAAGCCGATGGCACGCTCACCTGACTCCTGCCTTTTCCTCTCCCACCCCATGCCAGGCACCTGAGTTCCCTCCTAACTGGTGCGCGCTGGGGAAGGCCTTTGAAGGTGAGAAGACCCTGCACCTATTTGCAGTCAGCACTACACCTCCGAGCAAGGCCCGGTGCTCAAAGGGCCCCAGCGCAGGGCAGTAAAGATTGGGGAACCCCAGAGCCTTGCACTGGAGTTCAAAATGAACGCAATTACATCTCCCTTCATTTTAAAACCTTCCTGTGTTTGCTGGACGGCTGCAGGCAAGAAGCCAAGATGGCCGAGCTCTGTGCTGCTACCACGGGGGCTCAGACCGTAGCAGCTGCAGGCAGGCAGCTTCCCCATCACTGCAGGTCGTACAAATCCTGCTGTTCTAACTTGTGCACCCACCAGCCAAGACGTACAACCACGCATCTACTGAACAGCATCAAGGTGAACCGGCCAGCCCCGTGCAACACAAAAGCCAGGAAACACCTGGGAAAAGTTGTATTTAAAACAAAATTCTTTAATAATCTGAACTATAAAGACACAAATTAGTGCTTGACTGCAGCATGAATAACAAATGAAATACATTAAATATTTCAAAGCTACTGTGCTTTGCAAAGCAAGGTATGCTGATACATATAAGCCTAATGTTAGTTACCAGCTGGTTTGGTATGGAGAATCAGCTCAGTGTAACAAAACTGTCAATAAACGTTGCTCAACGCAGCTGTGTTTTACAGGTCAACTGCTATTCACCTGTCACAGTGTCGTTATCTATCTGCAACAATACACTGAATTTCAGGAAAAAAACATTATGTTAGAACTAATAGTGTCAGTGTTAGAAAGTTTGGTCACGTAACGCGCGGAGTATTTCATGTCCATTACAGGTGGACAGATGTTATTTGCTAAGACAGTAAACATCATCAGTGCATTAAGCTGAGTTCAATAGTCAACATCAAATAGTCAACATCAATTTGGAAGATCAAGAGAAAAATCGGTTCCTGTTCAGCCTAAGGAGTAACTACTGTTTATGCTGCTTGAAACCCTCTCTTCCAAAATCCAAGGAGCAACCAAAATTCTTCTGCAGCGACTGACTGAGGCTTTAATTTAGAAAACATTTTGGTACACGATTTGCTATGAGCATGTGTGAAAGCCCATCTCTATTCAACATCGGCTTTGGAGGAACATATATATGTTCCATGGTTTTGAGGAAAGAAGAATCTGAGATTGTGCTTACAGCTATTCATGTGCTGCGGTGATGAGGGACAAATAATCAAAAGACCCTTTATCTTTGCGTTTGTAAAATCTCAACAATCTGCTCTAAACATCAGGCAGATTCAGCTTGTGTGAAATATGTGCAAAAAAAATTCGCAGGCACTGCTTTAGGGTCTTGCATTAGCTGGATTCTGAGCTTGGTGGTTCTTAAATCTGCAATTACATGCTTAATCAAATCAAAACACTGTCAATAAGTAAAAAGGGAGAGTTCTGAAATAAAGTAAGAGGTTCAGGCATCAACCTTGTCCCCAGAATTGTACATGCGAAGCCCCATATCCCCAGTCCTGTTTGGAGCATCTGGCTGGGAGCTCCAGTAACGGGGCTCTGCAGAAAGTGCTTGCTTGACTGCTGCGCCCTCACACCGCCTGTCATGGAACTACACACACTAAAATAAACACCAGCTGTGGGGCTAAATCCCTCAACCAGTTTTCAAAATCTGAAAAGATGCAACAGCATCAGGGGCGTGGGGTAGACAGGCACAAGTCTGAGCCAAGCAGAGGCAGCCACGTGCTGGATAACCACGTTTCTGGAAAGCGACTGAAAAAAGTGCTGTGACTCCTGCAGTAGGAGAATTTTTAACAAAAACCAAACCGATCTCCTACCTACCAAGGACCTTGTCTTATGGACCCCAGGAGAAAACACAGCCTCAGCTCTCAGAAAAGACTTGCGACAAAGAGATCAGGCACTTGGCAGCCGTAGGCAGTCGCGAGCGAGAAACTGAACAAAGAAACCCAAACCCAATCTCAACAGTTATACAATATATTCTCTGTAGTTACGTTGCGGACTCTGAGACAAAGCTGGCAGAGGATGTTCCAGGTGCGTAAGAAATGTGTTCATTCATGTATGAAACAATCTGTGTCACGTTCCATCCTCATAAAAAAACCAGCTGAATAATCTACAATGAACTGAATGTAACAGAGTCTACACCACTTAAAAAGTGAAGAGTCAGCATGGAAAGTTAAATGTATAAATAGCAAAACATTCAAGCTTGTTATGTAAGTATCTAAAGTGCAGTTTATCAGGAGGGTGGTTGACGTAATACTACGGGATTCTGTGCTTAATCTTTTGATATTCTCTTTCCATGAAGATTTCTTAATCTCCTCCTGGCTTTCACTTCTCATGAGCAATACAGACTCCATAATTTGTCCCTCTTCATACTAAAGTCTCACAGTTAAACAGTACTTTGCAGTTAAAGCCTCCCACCGCCTACTTATAAAGTGCAGATGGGGTTTCTTTAAAGTAAACCGTTCTATCTGAATATGTAAATTTAAATTATGGGGCACACGTTCCACCAAAATTAAGGTGTGTTCCTGGATTCTGAGGTCTACTGAAGAAAACAGCAGTGCTGCTTCATTAGAGCTCGTCTTCCACGGAGAAGCGTTACATTGAATTGCTTCACCACCTGCTATCAAATGCCAAAAATATATCCACAGAGAGAAACAGGTTTAAAAAAAACGGTATTACCAAAATTCTTGAATGCAGATTGAACAAGGTGGTAGTGACTGTGAGAAACACTTGTGATACCGGGAGCATTTTCTGTTGCCAAGAGTTTGACATGGAGGAGTTAGCTGAAAAACTCATTCAGCTGTTTGAAACCAGGTGTTGGAAGCAAATGCACTACAGCCAAAAGAATCAACTGCATTTCAAATCATACAATTTCCCTTCAGCCAAATATTAGATCAAAAGAGAATTAAAGCTAATTATAAAACAGTATTTTCCATCACATCTCTTCCAAAATCATGTAAAACAAGTTATACTGTTTGCATCTTAGCTTTAAATGTAACTTAACTGCCAAAAAGGTTTCACTTCGCCTGTCTGAATTAAAGTCCTCCTACTCGTATCTCTTTCTAAAGCAGCCAGACTCCTGCACGCAGAGGAACTCAGCAGACTGAGCACAACCTAAAAGTGACAGACACCGAACAAGCCAGGATGATTCTATGAGTCTGTGTTTACGGAGAGCGAACAAGAGTCAGCCACGGATCAATACAATACTGTTGCCAACCTCAGGGGCTGCACGGTCTAAGTCAGGCTGCTCTAACGTCTGCACATTCAGGCAGACATAATTAAGGGCGCAGGTATTGTACAATACATGACAGAGGTAGATCGGCAAGCGATAGGCTGCGTATTCCAATTCTGACCATGGGGTAGTCTTCTAAACACTCGCGGGTAGCACATCTTCCTTGTGCTAAAAGAAAAAGCATTAAGATGAAGTCCGGAGATGACTAATACTGCTAGCTAACAACACTGCCTTCAAAACACGGATGAGATTCGTCCTGATGGCAGATTTTTGTTTATCATGTCTTATCTTCAGTTCTGGATAATGCATGTCTTGAGCTATATCCAGAAAATCTAGATTCCCGGCATAAGCTATGGTGTTAATCTGTACCGGGAGAGTAATTTTGAGGTTTTTCTTTTATTTCCAAGGAAGAATTTTTCAGCTCATGGTCTGCAGAACTACTTGCTGCTGATCTGTGCCAAGCCGATGGTCGTAAGGTGGCAGATTTCCTGGTTCTTCATGGATATTAAAGAATAAGAGTTCATCGCTATCAAGTCTGTCCAACACATCCTGTAGGATTCATATTAAATGACACCTGCTACTTCCCTAATTCCCTTTCAAGTAGCTGCTGTCTGAATCCTACTCCAAAAATAGGATCAAAGATGACCCACCTTAAAAGATGTAGTGCAAGAAAAGTTTGGGATATGCTGCTCTAAGGTTTGTAGGAAAAAAATCAGCATGTCATACAAGTGATATAAATAAAAAGCACTTTAACAGACAGTTAACACATTACAGGAGTAAGGATGTATGTCTTTCCAGGCACTAGAAAAGGCAGTCTAAATTTCAGTGACGTGCAGTTAAAACTGGCTAGCCGTTTTCAATATCACTCACAAGATCAGTAAGGCAGGGAAACCAAAGCACCCATAATTTTACATGATTTATGCTCAGAAGGATACACACGTAAATTACATTCTTCAGGGTCTAACATAACCTGAAAGAAAGGCTGCTGGAAGGATGGTAGAGGTGTGCAAGTTTTTGGTCATTTGGAATGAAGAAAGAAGCCAATTTGCATAATTTTTTAAAAGATAAAAACATCAGTGACAAATGATATGTGAAAGAAAAGCTAGCAGCAGCGTAAAATTAAAACAAGAGCTTTTCCAACTTTTTTTTTTTTAAATCCTGACAATTTAATTCAACACGATCTGAAAAGAAACACACACTTCCTAGTTGCAAATGAGTAGGAGAACTAACACATTTCTTTAAAATTTGCCATTGTAGAGATGCCTTATCAGTAAGAAAGTGGCTTTTCAGCACACTCTGGTTCCTGCAATTACAGGGAAACCAAACAGAGGCCCCAGATCCTCCAGTAACAAAACTAAGGCCGCTAAAATAAAGGTTTTGTTCGTTTTCTTAAAAACAATACCACACCTAGCAGATGTCACAAGTGACTGTTGACAGGTCTCGTTGGTGCACTGCTCCTATTAGGG
>NW_008824552.1:540804-542027 GCF_000699105.1 Pygoscelis adeliae
ATATAAACATACTAATAAGAAAATCGGATACAGTGTACACAAGCATGCTTGAGAGAGCCTGGAGGTGAATAGGCAGGCACTTATTTTTAAGCTACATTTTTAAAACAGTTCTCAAATCTCTTTACAAAAAATATGCCTTCTGGATAATTAAAGACACTTGATCCAAGACAGCATTTTCCTACTTCTACGCTAGTTATTCCAATATCTTTCAGTCTGAAGATCACACAAATTTCCCAACACAGATGCTGACCTTGTCTATGGAACCGGAGCCTACCGACAACAAATCTGTTTTAAAATTTTCATTCAAGAATCTTTGCAGTGGTTTGCCAATTACGGGTTGAAATCCACTGCTATCAGCACGTGCTTAAACCTCACCGAAGTCACCCAAGGTTAAGTATCTTTTTCTAGCCCTGAGTTTGGGTCTATTTGATCCCAAGAGTCCAGGGTCAGTCACATAACAAAAGCCACAATTTTATTTGGAGACTCACATCAGGAGGAGTGCTACTGCTGGCCACCGAGGATGCAGCTAAGCTGCAAACAGGAAAAAAGAAAAAAGATATTAAAGGGAGGAGACCATTTTAGTCAGCGTTGATTGTACAATACAGATTTCAGTCCCACTTTTTCAGCAGTTGAAGCACGGAAGCTTACACTAACCAGGACTTTGTGATGTGGGAGACAGCTTTATAGCTACATTACTGTGCCTTGCTGCTGTGGGCACATTTTACATCAATACAGAATGGCATTTCCAATCAGTCTGAGCATTTCCCTTTTTTCCCTCATGGCAAGAAGGATAAATCCCTCAGAGCATCAAAAGCAGACAAAAATTGCATAGCATGGCAGCTAGGAGGCCCAGAGACAGACTCCGTTAGTTGCCCCAAGATCTGAAGAGTCAAAACCACAGCCTCCAATATGAGGTATATTTTGAAAAACTGTGTTAGTTCAATGTTTTCTTTATGCTTACTTATTAACTTTCATCAGCTGGGTCGATAAAAATTGCAGAAACCAGAGGGTTTGTCCCCCCGCATTAATCCCCAAAGTTTGGTTTTAAAAAGGTGGTCAACTTTCCACAGAGTAACCGTGTGATGGACAGATTAAGAGCAAGCAATCAAAGTGCTGCCGATTGTATTTTGGGGTATCTTCAACATCAGTCTTGTTCTTTACTCTTTCTTCAATATTTCTGAATAAGAAGATGCTTCTGAAAGTCAGACCGATATTTAAGACTT
>NW_008824552.1:542063-543652 GCF_000699105.1 Pygoscelis adeliae
CACACATCTAAGGTGTTTGTCAATCTGTAGTATGAATGGGACACGGGAAGTAAAAAGTAGGTATAGAAAAGGGAGGCATGTAAATAATAATTATAAAAAAGAAAAAAAAAGTGTTTCTTGTGTTTATACAGTCATCCTGCAGTCACTGATGGGTCACTGGTCAAACAAATTAGGAATTCAGTTTCCACACACAAACAAGCACCCCTATAATGCTTCACCATCTTAAGTGTCTTCTGCCGGTCACATCCTGGAACATCCTCCACGATGCACCTCAGCTGGACTAAAGAGAAAACGGAAGCTTGGTACAAAATGAACTAAATGGCACGGATATGCCAACCGTTTTGCTTAAAATATAAATTGCAAAGGAGGCTGTGGAAAAGCAGGATAGAATAAAGCCCTAAATCAATCATTACATACTTCATTAATTGTATAAAAGTGCAAGATTAAAGTAGTTCAGGTTAAGCATTCAGCTCACTAATAGGCCACACAAATGCTTAGCTTGGCCATCAATGGCCTGTTTTTGTCATTCAGTTACTAATATTAGTTTAAACCACAAAAAGAACAACAACTGAATGAAAAATGTATGCAACCCACTTCAAAAATGGTTAGTTTTCTGTGACCAGCACGAAATATTAGCTCAGTATCATCAGCTATACAATATATACATAAAAATATTGTGTCTTAATCTTTGTTTTAACAACTTAGAATAAAGCTGTACTAAACATTATTTCCCCAGTGTGCCAACTCTTTGCTCTGTTCCAGCTGGCTGGCCTGGTAACACAGAGAAGTCCTTTTATAGCAACGGTACTTGAATTGATCCATAATTTTGACACTTCAGCCATAGTAACTGTTGAATCGCTTTATTCAGCCAGGCTAGGTGATCGCATGTGACTGCCTAGGTCTCAGTCAAAGCTTCTTGGGCGGCTCCACAAGAAGAACAGGCCATATTCCAAAAACAAACTGTTAAAAGAAAAATAGGAAGAGGGGAAAGAATTCTTGGAATATTACGTCGCTTGGAACAGAAACCAAACACTGTTAACCATCATTTCAACCGCATTTCTTGGGATGTAAGTAGAAATCAAAGATAATACCCTAACAGGCATAATCAGTGAGCCCCAATGCAAGTTCGAAGCACAAGATGTGCAAATGCTGCAGTGCATTAATGGACACAAAATACTGCTCGCTTACCTTCACCTTTGGCCTGTGTTTCAGGAAAAGAGTCCTTGTGTATAAACTGAAGAAAAGGAGAAAAGTGTGCTTAAAATTTCATGTATAAGACAGCATATAAAATAATAATGATGTACTAATCCCAGTTTTATTTTCCAACTACAAAAGAATTGCTTCTGTGATTGCAGAGCTACCCATTCTGCCTAGATTTATGCAAAATAGGAGACATTAGGCTACAGTAAATCCCTCTGTGCTAGACTGTGATTAGCAAACTAATCTACCCTATCACCTATGTGGGGAGAAAGAGAGAAACCCAGAGAAGTAAATGCTCTCTCCACTATGGAAAAGACTAAACAGGGACTAGAGCCTGTCATTTTGGAAGGATGAAATTAAATCAGTATACCACAAAATATAGATGTTTG
>NW_008824552.1:543663-565417 GCF_000699105.1 Pygoscelis adeliae
GGGTTGTGGGGGGGGGGGGGGCGGAGCAGCATAGCTTGATTCTGTATCTCATTTATGTTCTTATACACCCTCTGCCCTCAGTAGATCTTTTCCTGTCTATAACCTCACTTTTTTAAGTGGACATAGGTGATGCCACTGTGTGGCTGAGAAAATACTAGGGAAACTACCGCAGGGGAAGCATGTAGTTCCTTGGGGTAGGACAGACAAATCAGGCATCTGCACATTCCCCAAGGGCTAGAGGATGCAAACCCAGTTATTTCCTCTGTGCAGCATGGTGGAAAAACCTTGCCTACGCTATCCAAACTCTCTGCATCAGCTTGCTTTCTGTAAGGAATTTTCTTCAAAAGATTTTCTCAAGCTGATTAGGGCAGCAGACAACCTGTCAGCTAAAATGGAGCAGCTGTTTTCCACATACCATGACATTTATGTATACACATATATATACAGGTACATATAGATACACATCCATCCATACATGTATGTATAAAAAAGCTATCAGAATCGCTACCGGAGATGTACTGATTTTCCTTGCATTTTCCTTTTACTAGCTATTTTAACATCTGACAAAAAAGGAGAATACTGTGTTAGATGTAGAAAAATTGATATGTAATCAAGTTTTCTCAGCGACATAGAATGTATCTGTTAAACAGATTCTCTTATGGTTAAGTGGTAAAACATTTCATTACATAATGAACAAGCTACAGAAATTCTTCAGATTCCAGCTTAAATTCTATTTTTCTTCCTGGTTCCACTAGATGGTGGTATAGAGCAAAAACAGAGACAAAAATCTGCTGGCTGCAGACTTCCTAACTTAGGCTCTCATTTAAATCTCCTTCTACAACTAATATCCTGCACTTCTGGGAACAGCTCTGCTCCAACCACTTCAGCTGTCACCCTTCTGCTCTACTGCATGATGCCTGCTAGTTTTCAGGAGCGACAGTGCCTATCAAAAAGATTAGTTATGCTTCTAAAATTAAAGATGTTTAAGTACTTCAGGATTGCTGCTCAAGAACAGAAAGGTATTAATAGCTTATACTTTGAAATTAATATACTGTCAAATAGTTTTGCAGTTTAACTGCTACAGGGTTCCCATTTCTGAATTGCACTTTCCTGAAGAACCATGACTATTTAAAGATTAATGATTACATTTTGAAGAATATAAATTACTTTTACAGAGTTTTTAGACCAGTTGCAAAGAGGAAAGAAAAACTCCCACCAGTTTAGTAAGAAGTCATTTTCCTGCTCTTCTGGCTGACACAACATTTTGAAGTAAATCTGAACCTGGGAAAACTCCTAAGACTGCTTTATAAACACCCAGTTTAGAAAACATTTCCTACCTTAGGAGGATATGAAGGTAAGAGCCCAGGCCTGTGAGAATATGCCACCATGCATGAAACTGTGTCACAGCTCCCACAACAGGAGGCATCTTCTCTCGTAGTGCCCTGTAAGAAAGAAACACCATGCAATGTTTTTTTTTTTCGAAGCTAAGCAATCTCAAATCACAGTGCTTGATTGTCAGATCACACATCACTGTTTCCATATCTCAGGCACGTGCTTCACGAGTGAGGCTTCGCGTAGTCAGGCTTTCAGCAGGTGAGGAGCAGCAGTTACACCTTATGCTGCCAGTATAGAAAGATGTTGGCAAACTGGCTTTCTTGCACATTTAAAGAAAGCACATGCTTCTTCATACAATGAGTGATCAGTTACTTCGGGACTCAAATTTCAGGTAATATATTTATGGCATCCCACAGTCCCAAAGGAGTTCTACCATTCTCCTCCCCAAAACCCGGTGAACTGCTGTCCATAGGATGAAATGCTGAGTTTAAGGTCTGAGAGAGGAAATGGGATCCATCAGACATCACCACTTTACGTTTGGCAATCACACCACCTATTCTCCAGCTCCATGGAAGCTTAGCTTGCCTTTCTCTGTCGTACTCTAAAATGGGGATAAAATGGGTGTTTAGTGAGGAAGCAATGAAAGTAGAGGGTCTGAAATACTCCGCCAACGTGCTTTGTATTTTGCACAGTTATGGGGTGTGAGCTACTTGGGAAGAGGCTAAGGGATGGAGAGAGAGAAAGAAAAGGAAGGAACTACATTGCCCTGATTTCTCCTGCTCACTAGGCTTCTGCAGATAATGCCTATTTTGGTTGATGGTGGAGCAAATGTTTGCATCTGCCTAGCTTCCTTTTTGACTTTTATTTCACATTCAGTCAAAAGAAAAAAGGGAAAACAGTGATCGCAGGTGTTAAGGAAAAAAAATCTGTAGCTTCTGCAGCTTCTGTAACACTTATTCACTGCTTGATGTTACAGTGTTCAGTCCCCCTGACTAAACGCTAATCCCTGAGCTATCGCTTAGCTTCCAGAGCTGCTCAGTCACAAATATGAACACAGAACTTTGATTCAGTCAGCCTGCGAATGACAGAGTGGAACACACAGACTGGCACCCCGGCACAGCCTCTGAGCCTTTGGATGGCAGGAAATCTCAAAGCTCAAGTTCAAAAGTGCATGGATCCAACCAGGGAAGCTGAGTGCTAGAGATGTTTTTCTGTGGTTTTTTTTTTTAAATAAGCTCCAAATGTAATGAAATATGGAAAAACAAAAACTGAACCAAAATACAATTTCGAACATTAAACCCAAAAAGAGCAGGTAGGTGGATGATTCACAAGTTAGATCTTTAGAGAATAAAAAATTGCAAAGAACTGGAATATATTTTCTCCAAAGGTTCGAGTTATAATTCCACCTGGAGAAATTCAAGGCTCTGCAGACATCTGGTTAAAGCTAGTAAACAAGCGTATTTATTTTTTTCCAGCACCATAACCAAACAAGTATTACAGGAAATATGCTTTTTTTTCCCTTTGCAAAATGAGGATGGAAAAAAGTGCTTCAGCAGCTGGTGTAATCTTTGAGTCTAGGAACAAGTTCAAAAGCCCCACGGACCTGCAGCAGCTCAGCAGGCTGAGTGAATTGGGGGTTATGATCTCACCAGTGATGCGATGCAGCTGCAAAAATCAACCCTGATGCCAATATTTGCAAAGTCACTGTATACCCACCCACTTGCGTTGGCAAGTAACTTTTCTATGCCATCTGTATCAAGTGTTTCTAAGGATGAGGCACTGTGTATTCTATTCAGTACACCTCTATTTTTAAAAAAGTTTCAAGAAAACTCTGTTGGAGTTAACTTTCAATTGGCCTAACCTAGCGCAAGGATTACAGAGCCAAAAGGGACAGCTGGAAAACACTAGACTTCTTTACAGCACACTTGATCCGACCCTGACAAAGCAACCTACTAGGGCAATTCTGTACGTCACAGATTCAGCGGCGTAACAGTATATCAGACAGTCAAGAATGGATTTTCTGGATGCTGGCATCAACCTTTCCATCTTCTCCAGCTTGTGGCGGAACACAAGCATCACAACTAAGCGAGAGAAAGGTGCAGTTGTCTTGGACCTTTACAGAGGAACACACATTAAGAGAACAACCTGTTGGACTGGTGTTTTTTCTTGCACGGACAGGATATCTAGCCATACGACGAGATGGTGGGTTCCTAGAAGCTTTGTCTGGAAGCCTTTTTTACCCCATTTGGCAATACACTAAACAGGGAGGAAGTCTTTCCTGGCCTCCTCTACAAGACCTGAGCCAGAAGACTTCAGGCTAATAATGACAGCCAAGCACGGTGTACTGGCTCACAGAGTTACCGTTCTTTCCGAGACGCTCAGACAGCTGTTGTTTATTGGTGACAGATATATTGCAATAGGTATTTCTTTAACCCGCAGAACTACTGCTTTTCATATTTTCCTGGGAAATGGCAAGAGCAGAAACCAAAAAAAGCAGGATAAAAAACTCATTCAGATGAAATCAAGTGTGAATAGCAGGCTTTAGTAAGCCACAGAGCCTCAAAATTACTTCAGTGACATTATCTCAATTTAAATTGAAGTTAAAGAGAAATATCAATTATTTTTAAAAAAATCTGTTCATGCGTAAAAAAAGTTAAAAAACTGTTGAGTGCTGAATCTAGTCACGAGCAAACTGGATAAAACCCTTGTGAATGTTTTGTAGGCAGCGTACCATACATACCATGACATGGCCTTGAATATACACCACAGAAAAAAGAAAGCTTTATGCTAAAAGACGATTAAGAGCTATCCAGACAAAGTGAAAGAACTCACCTCAATTTATCACAGAAAATGTTGTCCACATTCCAGAGAAAAAATCCCATTAAAAATACAGTTAAAGATGTATAGCCTAGACCTCTAAGCCATGGGTATACCCTAGAGAGACAGAGAGAAAGAGAAATAATGCAAAGTTTAGTTCAAGATTCTTTAAAGGCAGCTTTTCTATAACGTACATAAATACTATTACATACAAATAAACTGCTTTATTAATTTTTTTTTCCCAAAAGGAAAAACATTGACTTCAAATCTCATCTATTTAAGTATCGTATTTTACCTCCTCCCCTCTCTCCTGAATTCACATTCTCTGAGACTCATCTTTTAAATGTTTTACTTCTATATTTCTAATTGTTCCCCTAAATACTGCTCTCTCCTAACGCAACAAGTAAGTGGGAAAACTGAAGTTGGCTAAAAGGTACTAATTTCTCAGTCCCCTGTATAATCTTTCAGTTAAAAAAAGCCATGTTACAAATTAGGACTCTCCCAAAAGAAGAGGCTCTTTTCCAATACATGATATCCCTATACTAGGGGACTTGTTAAATAATGTCTTTCACAATAACTGTAGTCTTTTGTGAATGTAGACCGCTATGACCAACAACTAACCAAATGAATGGTTTTAGAAAACAGTAATTTCATGTTGTATTTTATCATCGAGTACTATTAGGGATGGAAAAATATCAATTTCATTTTGGGAGAAAAAAAAAATCCTCTTTAGAATATGGGAAACACACTGAAGAATCAGATGCAATAAAGTGCATCATTAATAAATTCACCCTCACATTCAGGTTGGACCATGGAATCGTGAACTTCCTACGTGGAAGCTGGTAGCATTCGCTCCTTTCCCATTAATAAGACAAATCCAAAAGCAAACCCAGTTCCAACCCTAAAAGGCTGCCATGAAATACTGGTCAAGTTATTTTTAAGCATTATGAATGCACAGTTTAGATTCTGGGTTAAAACGCGTTCCTGAGCTGCTTTTTCTCCACTGTGTTATATTATACACAGCGCGTTTCAGAGCTGTGAGTGCTGGCAACCAAAATGTGCAAAACACGACAGGTAGAGCTCTTCCACAGGGCAAGCTTAACCAGATACAAGTTGTACACGTTCACAACAAGCGTACTGCCAATATAAACTAGCAAAATTATTATTTGTTTAGTCTAATAAATGCACGGAGCACCACGCGGTACATGGCAGAGACTACACTGTAATATTCCCGACTCAGTGCTCTAGAGGCATTAGCAAGCCCAGGACATGAAAGAGCACTAAATGGTATGTTATACATGTTGGTAATTAGGTAATTATAGCTAGAATTGTTCAGGGAATAAATGGTGGTGTTTTGTGAAGGAATGAGAGAGAGGCTGGCATGACTTATTAACGGGGAACAAGCTTTGTGAGCGGAGAACAACATTTGCCAAGCTGTGACCTTGGGAAGGAAACAGACCCAAGAAAGAGATGAAAAGTGTGGGGGAAACAGGCAGGAACAGCAACAAGTGACGAGGATAGGAGGAGGTAGCAGCCTGGAAGGAATAACATGCTGTTCTTCGAGATTTTTACTCTAAGCTCAGAGCGACTTGAAGCCCCGCACTAAGAAATATGAGTGATAGGAAGCTAATCTATATTAAGGGAGTAAGAAACGAAATAAGCAGAAATCGGGGTCGATACGTAAGTCGAAACAGGCTTGGGCAAGTGCTAGCACTGTCAATGGAAAGACAGGAATATGTTTTAGCAACACAGAGGAAGTAAATCCAAAAATGTACTTGGGGATGACTTTTAGAGAAAAGAAAGGGTACCTTCAGGTTTGCACAGCTTCTCTAGCAGAACTAATTTAAAATTAGTAGTAGTTTAGTCAAAATTTACAAGCAGTTTGAGCCTACTTCTCTCCGCATCCCAACTTCAGTTTGGATAATATAACCGAAGGGGAAGCAAGCCTTCGTAGGGCCACGTTGCAATGAAGTGATCTAGCTAATTAAGAAAATACACTCCAAACCCCTAAACTTGAAACGAAAAAGTAGGTGGAACTTCAGAGACAGACTTTGCTAGAGGAAAACCATGAATGATACCCAGGGAGGCAGGATGGTGGTGTTATTGATAGTGACAGAAGACAACGAAATGCTTCAGAAATAATGGGAATGCACAAGCGTGTGGAATTTGCAGAACTGGAAAGAGAACAGGCCCAAGGGTTTGTCTACACAGGCAGAAAGAAATTTAATCTAAGGGACTAGAACTGTGCTAAATCCTTGCATAAGAACAAAATTAAAATGACCTGAACTTGATTCAACTTAGTTTCCCTTGGAAGTGAATTAAGATAATATCACTTAAGATCTCTAGGTTAGGATTAAAATTTCCATGTTCATGGCTTTGAGAAGTGCCTTTAAACTGATGATTGTTTCTAAAGCTGCAAGCAACGCTCCATCAGTTTTAAGTTCTTTTTGCTTAGTAAAAGTCTGTGGGGACTTCTTGGGGAAAGTCAAACCAAATTAACTGAAATTGCAATTGGAAGGCGATTCAACGAATCTACTTTAAATTCACACCTTTTGTTAAATTCTTCCTTGTGTTCCTGAACAGATACGTGTGTAACTCGAAACAAAGTTTAACAAAAAGCACATTTAGAATGAAGACAGTAGAGGGAAGTCAGTAATTTTCAGGGGCAGTCCCCAAACACACGAGAACACCAACTATTCACAAGGGAGAGGCAGGAAGGGGCAACCGAGCCCCTGAGAGCTAAAGGTATGTGTTTACTCCAACACTGATTCAATTCCCTTTTCTTCACTTTTACCCACCAATTCTGTGCTCTGATGATTCTAATGCTTCTCAATGTCTCCTAACACGTCTAATACCCTTTTGTTTGTTATAAATAGTTTTTATTTCAATTTTCATAATCTATACCTAACTTTACCCAGTCAAAACTCTAAGGAAAACCACCATTTAACTTTCTGTGTTATTATCTTTTACATTTGAATTTTAGATACTTGAGTAGGGAAGAGGAAGGGAAAATATTAACCGATGGTTCAGCTCTGCAGTCTTACTCTCACCTCTCTCCAAGTATCATCATTAGATTTTGGACACTGGCAGTAGATTTCACATGTTACCCAGCAACATGAAGACAGAAACTCCATTCCCCTTGAAGTCCCAGGCTAACAGCTGAAGCCACTAGCAGAACACCTGGCAGTGAACACTGATCATAAGTGTAGAGATCTCGGTTTTGTTTAACGTTATCCCACTGGCTTCAAAAAAATGCAAGGAGATGAGCCATTCCCTTTCAACCAAGCAGAGCGCATGAGCTAGCATTATGTACCTCGTTAAAGAAATTTTGCCATTGCCAATTTCTCATGTTAAGCCCACCAAAAAAAGATGCAAATGCTAAGTTATATCTTATAATGCTGAACTAAACGGTTACTTACCATAATACTATATAAACAGATCGTAGAACTATAATGGAAACTAGCGTTCCATACATGATCTGGAAATAAAAACAGAGATAAAATTCAGCAGTTGGATTCAAGAGACTTCATAAAACACTACAGGAGTAAAAAACTTTTGAATGAAGCCTCTGTTGATTTTTATTTTTAGTCTCAGGAAAATAGTATCCCCTCTAACTTCCCTCTCCGGAAAGTCTTCCATAAAAGTTTCAAATGAAAGTATGATTAAAACCATGCCCTTTACGCAATTACAGGAAAAGTCAGTTGTGTAAAACCACTGTTTCATTTTTTGAATTAGAAAGCAAACACTAGATGGCACTCAGTAAGCATCCTGAAATCAAAATGGTAACTAACTCCTGTCTTCCTTTTCGCACCTGTGCGTTTTAGCCCAGGATTGCATAAGCATCAGCTAAAACTGTTTTTGAAAGCTATACTTCCTTCACTGATATTTGATTAATATTTTTTCCTGAAAGCAAACACCTGAATAGACTATGCACTATGCCCACACTGAGCACCAGTATGGAAGAAACTTTCCAGGAAGCATTTAAAACCAACTATTGCAGATTGTTGGGATTCAATCTAATTATACAGTGGGAAGGCTGCACGCTCTGAAAAGATCCGTGAGCAAAATCTGGCTCACTGTAGGCTTGATGAATTTGAATGTCATCGCCTGACTTATAGAAAAAAGTCAAAGTAATCATTTATTTTCCGCCTCGTGATCTTTAAATCACTCTCCCTTTTTTTAGTCACAAGCTTAGGATCCACATAACACCATCTCCAAAGACGTATAGACTAAAGAAGAGAAGAAATGTGGTCAGTCATGCCTGAAAAGTGATGCAGAAGCCACTGCAGCAGGGAGGATTTTCAGACACTGGTAACATTAACTCACTCTCCATGCTTTTTATTCTGAACACCGTTCTCCTCCTGCCGAAAGGCAGTTTGTTCCAAGCAGTTGTGCCTTGCTCTTTGCCTCTCTCCAGTGGCCCACAGGCCCCTCGCTATTTTTCGCTTCCCTGTTCACTGAGTTTCCTTTCTCATTTTGCTTTTAGTTAACTCCTATCTAATGCTGCCTTGTTTTACATGAAACAGAAAAATGATAACCCTTTGCTGTCTATTTTTAAAAGCCACTAAACCTCACAGAGGCGTGTTTTCAAACCAGTGTCCTCACCATGGTCCACTGACCGCCTCGTACCTTTCCTTCTTTTAGACTACATTGCCTTCAAGGCAAGGACTACCTCTTACTCTGCTGTTACCGGGCCATTCAGCTGTTACTATCCTGCAAGCACGTGGACGTGTCTAGTCGTCTGACATAAAATACATTGCTGTAATAACGCAAAGCGAAACCTACTTTTCAAAAGTCCATAAAGGCAAATTTTCAAACTCCTTTTAGCTTTAAGGATGAGGTTAGTAGCACACACCGTTATTATCAGTGCATATATAGAGAACAAGACAGACAACAGAGGCCTTATGTTTGACAACAGGTAAAAGCAAGCTCCAATATTGACTATGCAAAGTCATTCAGCACAGCAGCTCTTTATTTGCATTCAGAGCGAGATCAAATAACTTCAGTAACTAAACTACTACTACTGTTTGTTCTGCTCTGTAGAGCTAAACAAAGCAAAGCTATTTGAAAGGCTAATTGGTTCTGGCTTGTACTTTATACAAAACTGTTAGCTAATTCCAGTCCCCTCGCTGGGGCACAGCACATAAGTCAGGAAAAAAAAACCTCCAACAAAACCTGCTAGACACAGCCTGAGTATCAAGTGCTTATCAGTCCCAAGCTAAAGGTAGAAAGGGGACTGCTCAGGTGTGCCTGGCGCTGCATGCTGGTACAATTCATCATCACTGATGTTTTGCCTAAAAAGACCCCACTGTATAACAAATACAGACTAAATTTAAAAGTTAAATGCCATTTTACTTCATCAGTCTCATTTAAAACAGCCTGTTTCGTTTTCCTAATCAAATGCAGTAATTTATTCTGAGAGGGATGGCACAGAGGAAGAAATTCATAGAAAGGCTCCTCTGGAACCCAAACCGCAGTTTGATGCCCTTTCCTTGCTGATCTCCTCCTTCCTACAATTTCCATTGCTAAAATGCTCTTCTGCAGCAGAGACACAGGAAAAACCTACCCCTGAAGAGAAATTTCTATCGTACTCGTGAGGGGTGTGACCACCTTCATGGTTTTATCCGATTTGCTCTGGGGTTCTTTGTACAAGGAGTTAAATAGTGTCAGACTACGCCTAGAGAAACACGGCTTATAGGCAGCCCAAAGCCCAGGTAAAACGCAGGCTAAAAACGCTATTTTTGCAGCAGCTGCTAAAAGCAGGAAAGAGCAAAAGCTAAGAAAAGCTTGCTTTGTAGAGCCTCCGGCTTGGTATCTCCTAGTGACTTGCTTAATGGCTTGCAGAAGAGGACAGTCTTACTGGAGGGAGGAAGGAAAAAAATAAAAAAAACCCACCCTTGCAGTGACTGAAGAAAAATATGCCCACAGTTGACACTTCAATTTCTTGCCTTTTCCGCTCCCCCACACAAACAGGCTCTTAGCAGTAAAACACGTTCGTGTTTAAAAGCCTGTGAAAGACTGGAACAACAAACCGTTCTGCTCTGAATGCTCCGATCCTCCTCTTCACGCTGAAGGCAAGCATCGAGGAGGTGTTGCTGTGATATGCAGAGACTGTAGCGGCACATCTCACTACAGCTGTTTCTTACTAGAGGCCTATAAACCCAGCTACACAACTTAGTTCATACTTCAGGGAGCAGCGCTTATTTTTACTCCTTTACCACCCATGGATTTACTATTTTCATCATGCCAAAAATTTGTTAGGTCTTATCCGTCCATCCAAAGAAGGATAAAGTATAAAATTAAAAAAAAAAAAAATCTACCTTATTCAAGTTGACTCAAATTTTTCAATTCCTTTAGCTCCCTTTGTTCTTCTTTAACTAGCACATCACTTAAGTGACAGATGAAAACCCAAGCAAGTTTTGTGCAATTTTGTCTCACAGTGCCTTTAAATCGCAAGCCAAAGAACACCCTTGCACTATGATTGAAACAAAAGGAACCAGCAGAATCTCATCATCTTCTGTTATCACTGGACAGTTCCCTCTCTGCTGTTTATGATGCAAATAAAGCTGCATTTATTTCAGCTTTGAAGCCCATATCTTTGCAATGGGGAAAAACCCAACGTCTTATTAAAACACAGTGGATTACCTGATAAGAAGGCCAAATATGAAGAACATCCTTTTAATTAAAAAATGGGAAGTAAGCATTTCAGGGCTCAGTGTTTGGTAGCATTTTTGATGTGGAGGCAGTTAAGCAAATCACATAGACTCACTTCTTATGCAAGTCGGAGGCAAGGTTGGTACTCCACACTGGGGGGAGCATACAAAACTAGTTCTTCATCTGCCCTTCTAGTACAGAAAGCGGCAATAGCCTGCTATTTCTAATTCTGCTTCCTCTGCTCCTGGCTTCTGCCCATCCTTGGTTAATAAAGTCAATTTATCAGCCTCAAATATTAGCGTACACATTGGGAACTGCACTGAGAGATTTTGTGCTGTTGGCGACCACTGCTTATCTATTAATATACCAACCAGCTATCAAAAAATAGTTAGCCTAAGTACCTGAAGCTGGAAACTGTATTTGCCATTTACAACAAAGAAAACAGAGTTGTACACGTTCTTGGATTTTTGGAGAAGAAATCTGAGCAGAGAGAAAAGGAAAGACAAACCCCACAATGACACTGAAACACCAAGTAACTCTGCATAGTTACGGCTGTTTAGTTCTACATGCCGTCCTGACAGCTCCTAAATGAACTAACTCAGATTCACTTGGTTTGGTCTTGTTTAGATGCACATACGTGATGGCAAAGCGACACACAAGTCACTGCTGCTGCATGGCACAGAGCAGCTCTCCAGAGGATCAGGGACACTGTCTGCAGCAGTAAACTGAGCTTCTCCTTCAATGACTTGTGGAGCTGATCCTTTGGAGAGTCTGAATGTCCTTCCACGTTCCCTAAGCTATTGTGCAGGTAGAGGTACCAGCCAGAATGAAAGCTGTACTCGCTTTCTGGAAGACATCCCCAAACAAGCTGTGTAACAGAGTGAAATGTCAGTCAAATTAGTTTTACACGTGGTCTTCAGCACAGGACAATGCCCAAGTAGAAAAAGCTCTGTGGTGAAGACATGCACTGAAAAGGTAATTTTTAACAGACTGGTTGGCAACCTCAACATGTAGAAAGTAAGACAACACGTTCCACTAAGAGGCACAATACATTAAGCCACAAGCCTACAACTGACTTGCCTTAGCAGCAGGAGGGACTTTGGAGAGCTGTAGAACATCAAGTGGGTTCACACAGATTCCCCAAAATGGGGAGTCCTGCAAGTTTGAACAGGTTGCACCCTGCCACAACATATTCTTCATGCAGTTTCAGGCTCTCATATGTACTTCTACATACACATTTCATAGTGATTTCACTTCCTTCTTTGTATTTGCATATTTAAAACACCCGTGGAGAAAAAATTTATTAATTTTTTTCATTGAGGCAAATGAAATACCTTTTTCTCCCACGCTCGCTCTCTCCCTCTTACCCAAAGTCACCTTAACTGGTAAATCCAATACTTGTATTTTACTTCTATCACCGTTGCAGAAAATTCACTGGTCATATTATTATGCTGTGACCAGTGAACACATCCAGGCACTCCCTCCCTCCCTCCTTTGGTGATCTGTGCGCAGTTTAGAACAAGAACAGTTGGTATTTGCCCATCAGTCCATGCTCCTCCATTTTGAATCATTTGTCATCCTAGTCCTCAAGGTCTCCCAGTTATCTCTTCATCTCCTCCTCTCTATCCAGTGATGCCTCCGAACTTTGTATCATCACAAATATCATCAGTACGCGAGACTGTTTTTCCCGCTACAGGTCATTAAATAAAACCAGTCCCACTACTGATCCCGAGAAAGTCCAGGCTAAGACTTGCCTTTCATCACCTCCTTTAGTCATTTGCCACTAGTCACCCTATTTGCAATTCTCATACTGATCTACTTCTCCAGCTTGCTTAGTTTCTCATGGGACACCATAACAACGCTTCTGGAATGTCTATACAAAAGGCATTTTTTAAAATCACATTTCCTAATGTAGAAGAAACAGCTACCAAAAAACCGCCATTAGGTTAGCCTGAACATTTAATCTAATTTTCTATTTACCGTTTAATTATTTGTTTGCTCAAAATTTGCTTCAAACTCTTGCAGCAGATGACTATACAAATAAAACAGGTTTTTAGATCTATTTCGTTATTCACATAACTTGGCCTGCTAGCTGAATGAGGTTTTCGATCACTACAAGTGTATAGCCAGCATATGGTATGTAGCAAGTAAACACATCAGGATGGGAAACTATGTTTTGTAGGTGACAGCTTTCTAGGCCATATCGTATTAGATAGAAGGCTACTTGTAAGACCTGAGCCTAAAAATTTAACTGCCACGGTAATTTCTTCTATCTCCAGTGCCGTCTTATATTTGTCTGTCTATGGATCACTCCACACCAGCAGCCAGTCTTCCCCTACGCCTTTCCTTTATAAGCACAAATATACACGCGGTAAACAGGGATGAGCAACTAATGTGACTTACAACTATTTCTGAGGAGAGTTTTAACCTGTTCAGTTCCCCAATCACACTCACATCAGGGAGTAAATTTGTGTGCCAGATGGGAAAGAGGGGAGAGGCATAGCTGTTTTCTTTGACAATGATGCTGGCTTAAAACCACCTAGGGAACTGGGACGTAGGCTTGTTTAGCACCATGGAAATTAGGTAATAATAGTGCTCTAGCCTGGGAGATTTTGACATAAACAAGACAACACATGCTTGTAAAGGCCACTGCTATCTTTCATTTAATTGATGAAGCTGCAAAAAATACCAGATTGGTTGTCAGGCAGGGAAGTGGTTTTTTGCTTCTAATGATGTGCAGCCTCCAACTGACCAAAACATGCATCTCATCCCTCCTATGGTTAAAGCACTAAGACCCTTAAAGAGCTGCAATATGTGGATGGAGAAAAAGAAGTTGGTCTCTGTTGCCACTGTGCCATGAATCACAAACTGAAATCCCCTTCATGCCCTGCTGGCAGTAAGCAATTTATGAGCCTAAGTTGGGAAGGAAAGTAGAAAGTAATTCACTGAAAAATGAGGCTTGGATCCTAGCTACTAAATATAATAGGATCCTTTTCCATTCTTACTGCTCTCCTTTCAGGGAAAAAAACACACTGAAACAATGAACAATATAAAGCTGTGCGTGTAGTTATTCCCCTTTCTGCAAGGCTGACAAATGATGATGATCACAGACAAATACATAGAGGAATCAAATGCTGCTTTATGCCCTGATGCTGCTTTCCAATACAGCTAAGGACCGAGACTATGAATTAAACTATGATTGCATGAGCATATTTAACTTTACTTCAAGTCTATGCGACCCAATCAGTTGGAAAATACTTACTGAAATTTTTTTTTTTTTTTTTGGTGCACTCTAAAATAAAGGACAAGTATTAAGAAAATAACCTTGCTTAGCTGTGCAGTCAGAGAAACGTTTCCTCTAGATTTACAACGTATTTGGCAAAGATTGTGCAAAAAATGAGTGCAGTACTTGAACGTTTGAGATTTGGCCATAACTGTATGTTCTCCATAAAAATCAATTTGGAAAGAGTTGTAAAAAGTCCACCACTTTTATGGGCCTAAATCTTTTCTACATTGATTCCTCATTTATAAATCATAACAGGGAATTCATATTCTGAACCTAAGAGAAACCAGATGCAAAAAATTAAAGGTCTGGGGCAACAGTTTAAAGTTTCCCTATTTCCGTCTTTCCAGACAAGTCATAATATCTATCGTCTTAATATCTGTGACAGGGGACAATACCTATGTCAATGCATCAAACTGGAATACAGTGAAGCTGTGATATATTTTTTGCAATAAATGTAGGTTGAGTAGATAATTGATTAAAGAAATATAAGTCCAATATCAGGAGTAAATTCTGCCACTGTTGTTAACAAAATTACTTCACGTCACTTCATTCAAAACCAGTTATAACCAGCTCAGTAAAAGCATCAGAAATTGCCGCTTTCACCCCAGCCAGCATCTTCCTGCCAGAAATGTAAGTAGGGGAAAAAAAGAAGGGATTTAATTAACATTATCAAAAACCCCCTGCAAGTTTCTCTTCTTATCTATAGGTAGAGTAACAATTCATGTTTCTAGGAGAGATTATTTGAGCAGCTGGGAATTTATTTTATTCATCAGTGCTTCACTAATCCACCAACAGGAATCACGTATCGTTTTTACAACTGCTGATGCAGCAGGCACATTTTGACAAGCGATGGCACTACCGATTTCAGCAGTTAAGGCTTTAAAGCTCTGTCCTGCAAAGAGCTCAGTGCTGCTGCGTGGCAATTTTTCAGCTGTTTTCCCTAATCAAAAAACTCATAAATGAGGGAAAACTACTCACGGCATACATAAACGAGCATGATTTCTAACCTCCTGTGAAGAGGCAAGTGATACAAGTCCTATCCCCACACGCAGTAGATGCACATTAACATTCTTGGGCTGCTACAAAAGGCACATGTACCAAATATGCCATTAAGACCATGAGAACCAGCCTGCTACATAACCCTAGAAGACATTCTGTGTTTAAATTCAGCTTGAATTTACACAAAGTAAAATTGAGTAGTTAAAAAAAACCAAACTAGTAGGTTAAAGTGGAGAGAAGAACATGGTGCTAAGTCACCCACGCCACGTTACGATGTCAGGTCATAGTTTCACAGCTGCTGCTAATGGAAAGAAGCGGTCAAGGACTCACTGAGCCCTCCCTCTCACACACACCTTAGTCCATAGCGAGGGTCACCTCCTTACACTTGCCACTGATGAAAACCACATGAAATATGACATCAAATGCTAAAACACAACACACGTTAAACCATTCTAGTTTTTCAGGTCACCAGGTAAGAGGATGGCAACATGATAGGCAGCAATACTGCTTAAAGAAAAAGCAAAAGGCAAATTGTGCTTGCCTTCCACCTTCCCTCCGGCTATAAAATCCTGTAAAACATTCCACTAAACCAGCATCGTTTAAAAACAAGATTAGCTTCTGCAACAAAGCAAGATTTACCTGATGGAACACAGGCTCTTTCAAATTTAAGTAAACCTGGAAAGATTAAAAAAAAGAGAAATAATTTGCAACAGAGAATGATCATAACATCCAAATACCGCCAAGACTTGTTCTGTTAGAATCAAGACACGAGTGCCTATCCATGCACCATTAAAGTTGAATTAACATTTGAAGTTTCCTCTGGCAAAACCTGAGGTTTTAACTGTGGAATCATTTTAAATTAAGAAGCACAAATAGAGACATTAACATCTAAAATCTCTTCATTTCATAGAGTTGCAACACATACAAACTCAATTAAGATGCAGAAATTACCAGACACATTCTCGCTATGCATTGCAAGAAGAAAATGTACTCTACTTTGATTTGCTATTATTCATGTTTTTGACAATTATTTAACATTTCAATTCATTTTACAAAAAGCTAGTAGTTCTTCCTATTGTTAATGCAGTTCATTTAATTTCTGCTTTTGAAGAGAGAAGGGCACTAGACCTTAGGCATAACATGCCACAAGCGTAAAAATATTTAGGAGGCACAGAACAGAACAGGCAAGTATTTTGAAGGCAGAAGATGACCTATACTACTACTTTTTTTTTTTTTTTTAAGAAATGGTTATCAATAAAAATAATGAAGGAGACTCCATCTGTCGTTGACAGCCAGCACAAAACTCATTTTATTCATAAAGGGAGCACACTGCACTGAGAAAGGGAATCAAGTTAGCCGTGACACAGTTAAAATGCTTCAATTTTTTTAACAGCTAAGTTCCCTTCTTATTCTGGCTGTTGTTTTAAAGCACCAGTCAATATCCTGGACTGTGTATCACAGCACACTTTTTGTAGTCTGTTGAACAGGATTATTCTCATTTCTGTAGATGAATTAAAGTGACAGAAGATGAGGAGTGCAGCTTGCCCAAGGTCACACAACAAGTCAACGGTGACTGCTTTTCTCACATTCCTATTCTAGCAACTGGATTACTGCTTTTCTTCTTCATTTATTCTATACAGTGGTTTAGATAGAAAGGTTTCAGGTTTCTCTGGCCAGCACATAATTTTCCCAACAAAAGAATAATTTGTCCTTCTTGACTGGAAGTGAGAGAGATTCAGTACTGCCTGTATAACGTTCCTTCAATGGCAGGAAAACTGTCAACCTACAGGTGAAAATGCCGTATTAGAAAAAAAGTTACTTACTATGCTGACTACGAAGCTGTATGTTATTAACAAGAAAAGCAGTGGATAATTGACTGTGTTCTTGTACTTGAAACATTCATACCTGGAACAGAACATAAATGAGAGCGATAACATTCATCACTTACAATCTAAAGGATGCATTTTTTAAGGTATATTATCACAAAATTTGCGAGAAAATTGATCCAAATGAGTCTTAGGCCCTTCAAGAAATTGTAGCTCCTCCAATAAAGGTGTATCTTTTTAATATAAAAAAATCACACTTTTACCAATAAATGTTTTTTTTAAAAAATCTACTGCAAAAAAACCCCAATAAGCTCACGCATATACAAAAAATAACCCAGTCAGTGGAAAGAGTCTGGGAAGCAGAAGCGTTTTCAGAAGGTGCTTAAGGGGTAATAATGGATGGCAAATTAGAAATGAGTTTAAAATGCAATACAGCTGCCAAAAAACATTACATCTGTGAGCTAAAGGCAGCATGGGAAAGGGACTGCCTTGCAAAACTCTAGAGATCTGTTAAAATGCAGATTGTTTATGGCTTTACTACAGTCACAGCGCAGTAAATTTGCTGGATTGGGTACTGGTGGAAGTGGAAGGTAAAAACAGCTAATTGCTCCCAGTATGTAAAACAACTAATTAAAATCAGCTTCGCAATCTCTACACTACACTTCAGTCACTGTTGTGATAGAATTATACACACACATCCCAGACTATATCTCCATCAGAAAAAAGGTCCAAAAAACCCACCAAAAATGAACTTTGAGAAGCACAAAATCATTAGGGCTAGAGGAAGTCGTCTATATAACTCGAAGTTACATCTGCCTAGTTTATTTGTTTATAAACTTTTGGAAACAGACACCATCATGGATGAATAAAAGGAAACACAGAAAAAACACGTAGGAGTATCTGGGGGAAAAAAATCTACAAGACAGCACAGTGTGCTACGTTGCAAAATGGCTTGCCAAAGTAATTTCATGGCTTGAGAGTCAGTAGGACTGAATGATGTATAAGGGAATGTCCTGTGCAGAACCACCCCACCACCTACCTTCAAGAAAACCAAAATGATTATTAAAGGCCTCCTAAATGAAACATTAGCTCATTCTTCAGAACATTTTAATTACTACCAAACATACATAAACAGAATCTTATTAGAGCTATAAATGCAGCAACAGACTTCAGTGCTTTTGAAGATAATAGAGTAACCATTGCACAAAATAAGCATGATTATTTTTTCAGCAGATTTTTATAGCCACTTCTCATCCTTTCCCCCAATCACATTCAAATCAGACAAAACAAATGCAAAGGCAATTTCAAGGAGATAGGGAGCTACAACGGAAATATTTCCACTACCAGAGGCATTATGATTCTGGTCCTGAGTTTGCACAACTCATACTAATGCATGAATCACAAACTGATGGCAATTCCAACAGGTCTGGGTTTAGTCCTATAGCATCCCATCGCCATTGCAAGCTATCAGTTATCTTCACCAAAGCTATTCCAATTTTCAACGGCTGAATGTTTGATATGTTCAAAAGCAAAAGACAATTTTTTTTTGCCTTTTTGTCTGCAACAAGTTCATTTATCATTTGGATTTTCCAAGTCACAGAACAAATCATGTTCTGATTCTGATCTGCAGCAACAGGCAAGAAAAAGCCAACTTACTGTATCATTACAGTTGCCAAATGCTACATTGCTCCCAAAATTAAATGGGAGAAACATCCTGGCGTGGCATTAACCTGTCATGAATGTTCCAAGACACTGTTCACAAAATATGCGCTCAACTCTTCATAAAATGTTTTTTCTTTAGTTTTCCAGATGAATGAAAAGCAGGTTTAACCAGAAATTTGAAATTTTCATTTGGAGCCAGACTACGTCACGGAAACACAGCTCAAATAAATTACAGTGTTGATAATTTTGTAGGCGTTACTGAAGTTCATTTTATTATGTCTGCTTTTTACATACCAAGTCACACTGAGCTCTGGTTGTATACGACACAAAGCCTTTAACAAGAGTTATTTTTTCTCCTGCTAAACAAACACTGGTAGAACATCTCTAAATTAGCAAAAACTATGACTAAAGCCAGCCTGGTGCTCTAATGGCCAAGTCATAATACTGTACTGCTAGCAAAATTGAGATCTCACTGAGATCAGTAGAAGCTTCAGTGTCAGCCTCACTATACACTAGATTGAGCTTCACAAAGTCTACATTTCAAAAGTTAATATTTCATAAATATTCAGAAAAAAACATTTAACAAATACTTACAGGCAGTAGACAAACACACAACAACTGTATATCATTGGCAGTTCATCCAACAGCTACAAAAAGCAGAGACATCAAAACATGAAAACTACTTTTAACTCACACGCTTGTGTAAGTTAATTAAGGAGAGATAAGTCTTAAGAAAACAGGAGTTTTTAAGTCATTTGGATATCCCCCTTCTTGACTGTACTTCAGGATGCAGCAGTGTCAAATCCTACTCAACTAGTGAAAGCTTGCTGCATTAATAAGCTCATTACTCTGAATCTTTTGAATATTTTGTTTCATAAAAAGCCCATGCCTTCAAAGAATCATACCATCTGCTGTTCATACCTCTTGAAACATTCATAAGAATTAGTTTTGTAAAGTCAGATTGAATAAGACCACCCCATTTATAGCTTTCTCAATACAGGCAGTAGTGTTTTCTTACTTCTGAACAAACTTCACAGAGAAACTGAAATAAATTTTTTCCGTAACATAAAATAGAACTTTAGCCCATTAGGAAGTCCCTTGCGATGTGCCTGCATGTTTACTTCCTAATTTTGGAAATTTCTTACATTGTTTTAATTCAGAAATGGTTTTTTTTTGTTTGTTTGTTTGTTGTGGGGTTTTTGTTGTTTTTTTTTCCCCCCAAATTATGACTGCCATATACTGTTTTATTGTCTTAAATAATTTTATACTTTGGGAGAAGACTGGCGTGTTACAGCTAAAACAGTTATTTCTCCAGGAACCTGCCACCTTAATGGAGATGGAACTAAAATAGTAATCACAAGAGAGGTGATTTCTCAAGAACAGGTACGCTCAAAATTGCCATTTATCATTTGGGGGGGGGGGTGTGTAAGCATAGGATCATTTTCTTCTAGAACTTTTCTCGAAGAACATTAACAAATTTCTGCTCATAAATATATAGTTAAACTTACCTCTTCTTATGAAGGACTGAAAATCATGAAAATGCGAAAGCATACAAATGAACATCCACTGCCTCTAATTTCTAATATGTTAAGCAAATGTTAATAGTTAGGCATCTTAGAATTGATATACCAGGTTTGACTCTTTCCTAAGAAAAACAGGATCCGGATGCAAACAAGATTTTGATCTTTTCCCATCATCACTCTGAAAGTTGTTGATGGCCATGCCTGTACAGAAATTACCTTCCTACTACTGGTACAGGGTACTTAACAAGTTCACAACCATGTTTTTCTGAACAATGAGACACATTAAGAGCCACAGCAGCTTACACAAACACTTGTATAAAGCCAGCCTGATTCTGCTTGGTTTGGGAGAATTTTTCTAACTGCACAGGCAAAAACTTTCTTTTAGTTTTGAAATTTCATATTGGGGAAAAAAGTGATCTAGTTCTTTACAGAAGGAGAGAGATGTATCATCCTGAGTGTAAACTATTAGCTTTTCGTGGTTTTGATCGTAGAAACTTCAGGAAATGTTTCACAATACTGCTAAACAGATCTACTGACTAGCTGCCACTGAAAGGGCAGGTCTTGCTTCCTCACCCAAACTCCCACTGCTTCTCTCAAATGAGGCAGTCTTGCTCGTCTGACCCACGGTGAGCCAGTTCCAATAGCACACAACTAACCTTGCAGAAAAAGGTTTAAATCCCTGAATCCGTGAATTATAGGGTCAGGGACCGCAATAGGTAGCACAAAGTAAGTATCAGGAACATAAATGGCAGCTGAACCTAACAGGCGTGTTCGGTGGCACCTTGCCACCACATTAGGTTATCTTTGCTGTGATGCCTTAGAGAGGAAAAAATAGAAGCAACAGCTGAATTCAGCTTTATACTAATAATTTTTATTTATAAGTTCAGTGATATGCTTTACCAAGTCTGATAGGAATTAGCTGCAGGATTAATTCATGCAGCTCTCTAAGAGCCTGAGTCATTTAAGGCCTCACAAAAGAAACAGGGGGGAAACAAGAATAAGAAATACAATACAGCAAAACTTTTCAAATATGGACAGCTGATTACCCTCCCAAGTTCATATGCTGGCAGCATCTCAGGGACATAACGGTAACATCAAAGAGCCTCTCGAAAGATCCTAGTTAGAATCTGCTTGCAGAAGACAATGGCTTCTGTATCCAAAGGAATTAATGCTTCCAGAAATACTGTCAACAGCGTGTCTGGACAATGAAGAAACATGGATAGAAGGAAACTCTGTGAGCTGATTTTGCTGGTTAAAGAATATTTTGGATTCTTGAGGAACGCACAATCAAGCAGATTCCCATAAAAATAAGAGAAAAAGAGAGGTGATTGCTTCAGAAGTATTCTAAATAACTGCTTTCAAGAACAGAAGCTTTCACATTTCTCTTAATTAAGCAATCTGAATTGACCATTTACAGTACTAAGATTGTGAAACAAATGTAAAAAAAAAAAAATCTCTTCGAACAGCTATCAATGCTGACTCTTAATCATAACAAGCGATAAAGTGAACAAGAAAAGATTATTTACTGGTTGAAATGTTTCCTCTATGGTGATTCGTGAGCTAGCAATCAGAGTAATTATGGGCCACTTGTGGATTTCACTTGGCTGCCAAAATAATAAGTGTACTTTCTCTGCCTCACACAAAGCCTTTTA
>NW_008824552.1:565466-567314 GCF_000699105.1 Pygoscelis adeliae
CCCTTTACTTACCACAGTTCATAGGCCCCTGAGTTGTTCCGATGCAACACCAGAACTACATGGTAAGTAGCATCAAAGTGACTTGGATTAAAATAGCCTCCACACACAAAAACAAAACCCCAAACTCCCGCACATAATGTTTTAGGCCTGGATCATTTTAATGATCTGGGTTTCAGGGTGGCTTTGTTCACCTCTGCATCAGTGTAAGAAAGAGGATTTGAAACACTGGCAGGGTTAGGAACAAGCAGCTGAGGGAAGAGAGGTGAAAAGGTGGAAATTCAAGGCAGTTTCACCACTGAAAAGAATACAGGCAAATCACACCTCAGTTTGGGAGGGAGCGATGAAATGGATCTAGAAACCACCTTTTCCATGCCAAGAAAAGCACCAAATATTCTTACGTGGTGGCAACAGTATGCTCCATGGAGGCTGACAGTCTCCAGCACATGCCAGAGATATAAAAGAGAGCATTATGGAGACAAACGTCACTACAGATTGTGATTCAGTTCAACTTTAAGACGCCTAACTTTTGGTGTCCACATGTGCAGTGTCTCAGGTCCCATTATGATCAGTAGAAATCCAGAAGTCAATTCAGTTGCCTCGGCATAGGCGCCTAATGCCATCTGAGGCGCTCTGTCATCTCCAATACACCCACCCAAGACTGGCAGATGTGACAGGGGGGTCTGAGAGACCTGCACCTTTGTGGGATGGCAGCTGGAGGCCAGACAGAACACTCACGGAGTCTAAAATGACACTAAACACCTATATTCAGACAAACAAGCATTATTCGGGTTAAGACTGCCAATGGAGTCTGGAGAATGATTCAGCCCAGCTGACTGGCTCGCTAAACTCCACTGACTTAACTGTATTTCCATTGACTACGGTGGGAGCACAGGCTTCCAGCACACACTTTTAAATATAGGTTTCTTAATTTCGAACTGAATCCCATTTCACCCTGACTTTGATTCAAAGATGAATTTCCTTAATCTTCTCAGACCTAAAACAGGACAAGACTCCTTGTGTCCCTTCAGAAAATGGGAAATACCAGGACCAAATCCTTGTGCCCAGTGATTTATTACAGAATGCCTTCTACCTGAGAATAAGAAAGAGGGAGGAAGACTCAACTATTGCTACTCAGAAGATACTGACTTCAGTATTAACGCTACAGGTACATCTAGATAAACAGAAAGCATAATAGAAAACATTAAGATGAAAAAAGGATACAATGAATGGCAATAACTCTAGTCTATACTGCTTGCTATTAAGCCAAAGCTGTAGGAATTCTAAAATAACTCGCCTAAAAAGATAGTATGATTTCCCAAAGGATAAAATTTCTTCTACCAACATAAGCAATTGATTATAGCTCTTATTTTAGATACAAGTATACATTCCTGTATATCTATCAGTAGAAAATATCTCATGAAACAAGACCTGCGCTACTCTTTTGTTGAGAGCAGGAGTCACGTACAATGATACTTAAGGCAGATTAACTCATGTTATATGAGTTTCAGCTAGTCAAGAAATGGCCATATGACTATATAGTGAGATACACACATTAAGTGATTCACAGCTACTTATCAATACTCACCTGCATTTCATACTTCAGGGTCATGTGGAAGCACCAAGATCCCAATCCCACAGCTGAAAACAAATCAAAACTATGGTTAACATAAAAGTCTACATGTAAAACTTTCAGGTATATCAACTTAAACACATGAACTTTACTGGCAAAAAAAAATTAGAACATCAGCATCCCATTTCAGGGACAAACCCCCAATTTTCCACAGCCTTCTACTTTAGTCACCAGTGAAGTCCTGGAATTTATGTTTTTTGGGGAGTGGGTGTCCTCTT
>NW_008824552.1:567331-568232 GCF_000699105.1 Pygoscelis adeliae
CTCCTATGAACTGGCATAATCTCAATGAGGATAGGAGTGGAGGGAACCCAGAATGAATGGAACATTATCATTCTATTTCTCTGCTTTTTTTCTTTAAGTACGTTAAGATTTATCTCTCTCAATCCTTCTATAATGCAAAGCATCATTCAACTACTAATACTCCTGAAAACCTGTGATATTTCTGCTTATCGTCCAGTTTTAAAAGGTAAATTTTACAAGGAGCTTTTTGTCAGCTCTAGAAGCAGAAATGAATTGCTACCAGAACTCAGAACTAGAGATTCAGGGTAAACAAATAAAACCTACGCAGTATGGATTCGTTTTGTGAAATGAGATCACCATTTCCGAGCCTTCTTCTTGGAAGCTCATCCTTCTATGTAATGATTTTTATTGATTTGAAATACTTCATTTTTAAACTCTGAATTAACTTCTGAAATTAATTTATGAGATATATACCTTGCCTATACACAGCTTTTTCAGTTAGACAAGGACAATGTTTCTTGGAAGTTACATTTCACTGTTTAGAGCACAGCTGGTAGAGTGTTTAATGTATCATTCATTACTTTGAAATGTTATCAGTTAAAGCACCAGCACTCTCATTAAGCACCAGCTCATTTTTATTTTGCAAGAACAAGTACATTAATGCGATGTCTTGTCTTCCTTCAGGAAATTCTGTTTCACCTCAGAGTCTAGTTTCAGAGAAAGCCAAGTAATTTGCACTCAAGCCTCCATCACTGGGTAGTGCTGCTGTGCTTTGCTGGAAGAGTGAAACCTTTTCTACACACAACTGGTGCATAAACAGACCTCTATCTAACAAACTGGGCTTTTGGTGAAGGAATCATAGAATCATAGAATCATAGAATCATTAAGGTTGGAAGAGACCTCCAAGATCATCGAGTCCAAC
>NW_008824552.1:568981-580545 GCF_000699105.1 Pygoscelis adeliae
GATCCAGCCTGTCCAGGTCCCTCTGCAGAGCCTTCCTACCCTCGAGCAGATCAACACTGCCGCCCTTGAGCGCCCTCAAGGATTCCCAAGAGAGTTGATAGACATGTCTGGATGTTTCTTTAAATGCTATTAGACTAGAATTGTGATTATTACACGTACTCAATGAAATGAAATACCTAAGCGTGTAACTTTCCTGAAACATAGAACTGTAATACAGCTGCATTTAAAAACGTATTGCCAAATACTTTAATGCTATTAATTCTCTGGGAAAATTAAGCATGGCTGTCTACCAGAACATAAACAACCATATGCACTTCTGTAAGTTCTGATTAAATTGTTTTACTTTGAAAAATCTTTCCAAACAATAAGCAACAACTGTTTTTCACCTTCATTGATATTTTAATGAGAAATTCTCATAGTCATTTTTCTATGTATTCAGAATGTATTACAACTACTGTTCATTCTGAAGAAAAAAAACCAAAACATTAAGATCATCATTAAAACAGTTCCATCCATTATTCTGGCTGTCACAGTGATTTCAGTATCTTCATGATACAAACTCTTACAATTTGTAACAAGTGTAATTTTCAAATATGGGCAAAATCATTGCATGAGAAATGTCAACTGATTTTAAATTAACAAAATATGTTGTTAGGGGTTTTTTTTGTCGTTTTGCAGGTTTTTTTGGTTTGGTTTTTTTTTTGTTAATGTTATTGGGGTGAATAAATCTCAACAATCAGCTACTGAACTCCTCCCCTTCCTCCTATATGATTAGAAGCAGTTATTTCTACATTATATTTTTCCTTTCTAGCCTTTGCAAAAATCAAGAATGCTGCAGATATTAGTGTTTCAGGTCATTAATCCCACGACTACAATTAATTTCTAAAAATAATAAAAAAACCTCTTGCTTCTGTGTCATGATCACACTTAGAGTTTCTTTGGTTATGAAATTTTACTATGCATTGGCGAACGATGCTTTAGCTATATTGTGTAGCAATAAAATAGTTATCCAAAACAAGAAATGTTTACAGGGACTCATCATACGGTCCTTCCTAAAATAAAAACCTCTACTGGAAATTGCTGTAATACTGCTTGCTGCAATTTTGACAGAGCTCATGAACACGGTCAAGTCTGTTTGGTATTTAAGTGCATTCAGCAAGAAACCCAGGACGTTACATGACTATAGAAATTGTATGACTAGATTATTCATCAGATGACACTCTCCCTCTCAAGACTGCACAGACAACATCTCCTCAAACACTACTGTGGTAACCATGCACAATAGCATCTTTTGGAAGAGATGTTTTAAACGAAGACTGAAGAATAAAACTGTGATTCTTTGTGTATCCCATTTATCCCTGCTTATCGCAGAAGGATAACCTTAAAAGGTATGTTTTACATTGCAGAGGGATAACTTAAAAATGTTTTACATCTAGACATCGAATGAGCCAAGAACCACGTTTCTCATTTGCTACCTTCGGCACACGTTCTATCTTAACACAGAACTGTGCAAAAAGCTTCACGAATCTGTTCAAAAAGGAGGAAGAAAGAAACTGCGTTAAGAGATGATGAACTGAACAGTAGCAGCTGAAGCATATGCCGTACTCTGCTTCACTAACAGCACTATATAACTGGTAAAATTCAGCAGAAGGGAACTAATATCTAATACGGCACTGACTGGGCCAAGAGCCGTGCTAGTCAGAGTTGCTGACTTGTGGCTTAATGCAGGGTTAGTGTTCGGTGCTGAAAACGTTGCAAAGTAAAACGAGGAAACACCTATCACGTGCCAAGGTTCGCAAGGAAATCTTTATTTCCTCTGCTATGCCCAGAGCACACTACCTTTTTGTCACACTTAAAGTCTAACTTGTAAATGTACAGGGGGCTTGACGTGTATTTGTCTCCAGTAAATAGTGGTTTAATACTTAAGCTCAAATGTCTTCACATGTAGCTTCTACCTGCGGTTCTACAGGAATGCAGCTATCTTTAGCCATACTTCTCATCACATAACTTCAGGATCATGACATTTCTAAGGAATATTTACTTCACAGAAACCGTCACTGCAATGAGAAGTTCTATCAGCTTTGTCGTTTTCAAAATATGAGTGAACACGATTACCGCAATTACACCAATTTTCAACAGAAGCCACTTCCCCGTACAGCCGTTGACAAACTGAGCAATGGATTTGCTCACCCTGTAAGCAGGCGTTACATCAACGAACCTCTCAAGTTATAGGGGATGTACGTAAATCATGTATTAAGCATAGAATACACATTAAGTCACAATATTACGAGATCAGAATAGCACTTAAAAAGACGGGAAATGCAAAGTCAGGTTAGCTGCTATATGTAGACTAACATGGGGTTTTTTTTGTCCTGCAGCAAACACAATGTGTGGTTACTGCCAGTTGATAAAATAGTTGTGTTAGTGATGATGTAAAAGCAATGCATCTGCAAACTTTACTTCATACACAGTTATTTCACCGTGCTTCGACACTGTCAAAGGCTTCAAGGCAATATCCATGCTAGAAATAATCTGATATTATACACGAGACCCAGCTCCATATATGAACCATATAAACTCTCAGGATTTTAACCCTAGAGGACACAAATATCCCCTACGAATTTTTCAATAGTTTTAGGAAGAATCAGAAGTATCACATAATCAGTGATAATTCATTTTGATATAAGACTATCCATCAGCATTCAAAATTCTTATCATAAGTCTAAATTCTTTATAGAAAAAGCAGTTTATTAGGATTTCATAGATGTGGTTTGAATTTAAACTGTACAGGCACTGTATGAAAACATTCTGAAGGAAGGATGCTCCAGATGCAAACACCTTTATTTAGGCATCTACACATAAGCCAGGTGTCAAAGCTTCCACTAAAGAGAATGCATTATAAAGGGTATTTCAGCTGGCCAAATACAAGGGAATATTTTAGGATGAGCCAAAACGATTCTCTAGGCTTTACTGACTGCAATGGGAGACAGACCCCTCTGCACAGGCAGACAAACGTTTAGGTGTTTGAATCTGGAGCTGAATTCCACCTATGGTTTCTTACAGTGATAGAACTGAAGATAAACAACATACTGCATCATAAACAGTCAAAGACTGAAACAAGATGAAAAAGTAGAATTAAATGAACCATTTTTATTGAATTATTTTGTTTTGTAATGGTTTCCCCCCACAGCGTAAGAGACAGGAGAGACCTTGGTTACTCCAAGGGTACAGCTCTACAAGTAAACTCGAGCGTGGCTGGGACTGTTCCCAGACGCTATAATGCAACCGTCTGCGCTAGTGAATTGTTAGAACAGTCTGCGGCGTGAACCTGGCCTGTTCCAACTAGCGCTTTTCCCGAAGAGCTCCCAGGCACAGCCCAGCAGCCAGAAGAGTCCAGGACCTGTGCCCAGCAGGGGAATTTGTATGCGGTCACCTTGTTTTGGAGGCTAAGACGAACAGACACGGGCTGTTCCACACTTGTTGGCTTCAGCAGTCAGGAATGTTCCCAAGCACATTTGATTTACTAACAACGATGTGGCCTAAGCACCTTCTCTATGGCTGTTAGGTAAGAATAAAGGTATTAACTGTGACTGAAGGGCTTCTAACAGCTATTTTCACAGATACAGAGTTTCCCTGGAAATGAAATTTAGTAGGTTGTTTACAAGTTCCTATGGCTATGTCTAAGGTAGAAATCTTTTTGCATCCTTTTTTTCCTCCACTTTGGCACAGCTTGAATAACTGAACCCTGAACAGGCCAAAGAAATACAAAACAGAACAATCCTTCCAAATTACAAGTAAAGCATCTAATAAAGTATATAACTCCACTGACTGCTTTTTCTTATCTTCTTAGGTCCAAAACAGTTACACTCTCTCTTTTTATATATATACTTTTTTTTTTTTTTTAAATTGAGACCCTTCTAGAAGATGAACCGTTTGCGAATCATAGTTTCCCAGGACGCATGAGGAAATGACATATGGTAGAATCTGATATAATACCACAGCATCATAAGGAACCATCCAAAAAAAAGTGCTTATTCTTCGAGGTAGTGACAGTCTGATGATTTGTTCCAGCTACTTTGTGAGATGCAACATGCTAAAGTAATTGTTTAAGATTATTATTCATAATTTACAGCTTGATTAAATAATTCTCTAAAGCTTAAAAATCATATCCAGTTCCTATTGAGTTCATTGACAACATGCCCTTTGAACTGTAAGGCAGCAGAAATAAGGGCTGAGAACAGTGTGCTATATCTCAAAAAACTTGCTGAAAAGCGCAACTCAGTCTCGGCACCAGTATGAACAAGAAATGTATTTGAACAGTTATTTAGACTTGTCCTGCCAACTGTGGATCTTAGCATGTATGTGAAACTAACAGTGCTTTCCTAATTCAAAATGCATTTGGTTCAAAGAGGAAATAAATGTCAACAAAAGAAGTTGTGGGGTATAAAGTGAAGCACTGAACGCGGCGTGGTAAAACACAAAGGAACTGACAATCAGCTAAATGTCTGGAAGCATCCAAAAGAAACAGCTGATTTGGATCAAAATAATGTCTAGAAACAACACTTCCTATGTTCTCAAACGCTAACAGATTTAGTTTTAATGTCCGCTTTGACAGCTGTCTTTTAACATCTTGTAAAATCTCAGTAATGATTCAAAGTTGTTAAAACCTAACTGAAGTGCCCTCCGTTCCACCCCCATCTTCATAGCAGAATTTTTAAAGCATTTCTACTTTAACAAAACAACCCTTAGACCCTACTCACTAGTTAGAAGCTCTGCTATATGGTCTTTATGAAGCACGGAGACTGAAGTGAAATCAGAAGTTTGTGTTAAATTCACTATCCCTTTACAGATGAAGTCTATACTTGTTTGTTACAAATTAAGTAAGTAGAGTAAAATCTGTTAATAAATAAAATTACTGTAAGGGAAAGAATTCTCTCTGGTACTTTCTTGCAAAAAGAAATCTCTGTACGCTTACTCTATCTCCACTTCAGTACGGTTCTCATTCTGTCACATGCACAGAGAGAATGCCAATGTTCTTGGCACATTTCAACTGTATTTAAAATTCTATTTATCTTCTCATTTGCTGCTTTTATTCTGTAGTAGAACAAATGTTAGGAGGTTTGTGATTCCAAACCATCCTGTTACTGTTTTTCACTGAGAAACTATAAAGCCTTCTATATTCCTTTACATCTTTCAACTGCTGTAAAACAGTCCAGCATTACGAATACTGAAGCAGAGACAAAACAGAAGAGAAACGTTTTTGGGAGTGACCTTTAATGTTAGGTGCAACATAGGAGATAAAAATCAAGCCATGCAAGCATTTATCACTTCAGACAGGAGTCGAAGGCATCCCAGTCACAGATGAGCAGAGCCCAGCTGGAACTCAGGACTGCCCTCCAGCACGGCTGTCAAATACGCAGGCTGAGCTCCCCTTCATGAACACCAAGAACAGTATAAAACTGAACTCCATGGTATTGATTGTGATCAAAGACAGTCTTTTGTTTGTTTTAAACATTTTAAACGTTAAACAGTATATGAGAATTGCCCACTCAGGGCAGTCTTGGTGCGACAGCCTGACATTCTGGTCAGATAGCGGCACACTTTGTCCATCATGAAGTGTCGCTGACAGAGGCAGCCACAAGTTACGGTGAAGACTGAGTCTCAGACACAGAGTTTTACTTTTTTTTCGTTTAGAAAGAATGGCAGTATAGGATACTTTGATTCAAGAATATGCAAACAGTCAACTTCAGCAAATGCTTACACACTGTTTTGTTCCCTGTCTTTTTAAAAGGAAACCCTGACCTTCAAGAATTCCTTTTGCCAAACTATTTTATACTGAGACAAAAATGAGTAATTACTCAAAACCATAAAAAGCCTACAAATGGCTATTTGGAAAGTGTTCAGACAACATTCAAAGCTGTACATTGTTGCTGCTTATCTTTCACACATATCAGCAAAGCTGATGTAACTGAAAAACCATGAAGTTGTACCTAGTGTATGTCACAGTTTAATTGGCATCAAGAATACATTTAGCATATGGACATGTGTTTTTCGACAATGTTTCTCTAAATATATAAGTATGCCAATCTTAAAAGTAACATTTACAATAAACCAATCTCTTACCACCGGGAAGACTGGGAAAGATAGCCTCCACAGAGATAGGAGCTATAGCAAACATGGAAATGCTGCGAAACACAGAAATTCTGTGAAATCTACTTCGAGACCCAACTGCCAAATCTGACCATCTTCAAACATCTTCTTTTCTCATAAGGAACATGACTTCTAGTTGCATAATTAGTGTTTTAAAGGAAGCTGGTTCTGTTCTAGATTTTGCTATTTTAGAAAAACCTGACTGCCCTTAAGTTCATCTATGCACGAATGTCAAATCGTTCTTCCATCCTAGCAAAACTTCCCAGATACGATGGCAGTTAGGTGGTTGGGTGATATATGCCAAGGAGGAACTGAAAACAAATTCAAACTCATGACAGAATGCTTTTCCAGTTCCTTCAAGATCTTGGCCATTTCTTGTACTACTGTTTCATACAAATGTCACAAAAATATTAATATAGAGTGAAACTGTTTGGAAGTAGGACACACAAGACATCTTCCGTAAATCATCATAAAAGGCCACAGTAAGCTAAGATGCACTGAGCAGGATTTAAAGCCAGAAAAGGATCACTTTAAAATCTCATAAAGTTATGTAGTGAATTCTAGCTTCATGTCCTTCCAACAAAAACAAATCTTCTGTAAACATTAAAAAGTATAACAAATTGAGGTTTACGTTTCACACACATAGTATTTGGATTTAACTACTTGGTTTATTAGTATTTGGATATTGTTCATTGCACATCTGAGCTCTCTTTATATGAAAGAGCAAATTAAGTTTTACACCTACCTGTAAGACACAAATACGCAGCTAAATACCGTTTTTCAAGGCCATCTTTATAGGTCTGAATCGCACCATAGATTGGAGGTAGAATGAAAATCAGGTTACTCACTGTGTTCCCTGTAGGACAGAAATCAAAAGCAGAGAGATTTAGAACTGGGTACCGTGCACTTCAAGTAAATAAAGCTGCATTCTCTCATTAAAGACAGGTTCAACAGTTTTCATCCAGAAAGCCACACCTTTTTGGAAGTCGCACATAATACAAAGTTAAATTTTGGTACAACACAGTTAACTACTTGAAGGCTGAGAACATTTTAACTCTTTTGTCCTTTTTCATGTGTATGGATAGTAATAAAATACTAATTTAACTACAAAGTTTGACTTAAATGGTGCTTACTTTCTTGGCAGGAGGCAGAAAAATAGGTTTACCTTGATTGCACAGCTCATGAATTAAAACTCCATTCCTTGGGGAGATATAAGCCCCAAATAGTTCAAGCCTGGTATTTTAAAAGAACTGTTTGTTTGTTTTTCAATTTTCTCAAACCTGTTCTTGGAACCCTCTCCTCCACACTCCCTTCAGATACTTTAAGGTCACCGAGTGACTCGTTCCCAAATGAAACCAGTTCAATCTTTACTATTAGTCTGCTAGTCACTGCGCACACGCAGAACAAGCCGGACGGGATGCTACAGATCACAACGTAAGACCAAAGACCGTAAGAGGGTACGATAAGGAATAGCAAAAAGTCAGAAGCCGCTACTCATCAGCGTGACAGGCAACTGCCAAAGCTTATCAAGAGCCTGAACATCGGCAAGACACCACTGCTTGGGATGCAATGCAAAGAAACGACACGTGTTGCAGAGAGCAGGGAAAGCAAGAACAAGCCAAGAGCCCAGCTCTCACACCAGGGGGCATGACGACCCTTCCAGCACTGGGGAAGATGAAGGAATCTTTCTTTTTGTTTTCTTTAAGACTACTCTCCCAGTCTGATTTAGATGGTTTTCTTCCCCACACTGTCCTGGCCTATGCAAAAGTACAATGAAATATTGAGAAGTTTAAGTGAAGCATAAGGAAATGGTACGTTCCTCAGCAGAAGGGATGCAGATTCAGCTTTTTAGCCTAACCACAAACCATAAATTGGAGAATAAAGGTTATGTAATGGGAATAAAATGACATGAAATTTGGGAAAAAGAGCAAATCTATTAAAAAAGGCAGAATGTTGCTTACATAAATTAAACTGCACATTTTCACATACCATCAGCTAAACATATACAAAATTAAAACTAATTAATTTCCAAATATCTCAATGGAAAGTACAATGCATAAGGCTATGGAGAGGCCAAAAAAACCTATGTCTGGCTTTTTTATTCAGCAGAAAAGCTCAGAAGAGTTTCACTTCCTAAAACAGAGAAAAAGAGTGAGCAGGCCACGTCCGAATCACTCCCCTAATTCAAGCACCTATTTTTCAGGAGTCCTACTTCCCAAGATCCATCCCAAAGAAAAGTGAAAACTATCGAACTATGATCATACAACCCCAAAGTATTACAGCACTTCTGGGAACAAAGATCCATTCTTTACAGGTTTACAGAAAATTCAAACCCAAACAGAAGAATGGTTATTTCAGAACACATGAAGCAGAAGTGTACCCAGTTAACTTTAACAAGTTAGCTCTTCTAAATTCCCACAAAGTAGATTCAAATCTCAGTTTGAGACAGTCTTCTCAACCAGATAAAACACACATCTGATTTTTATCAGATCTTCTTTAAATCACTTCCTTAGTGATTTAACATCATCTCCTGCACAACCATGAATTTCACCAAGTTATAACAAGCAAAACAAAGATGTGCCAGAGATCTTGCTCTTCTAGTCAGCTCTGTAGTAAGTTCCTCCATGTAAAAGAAGCCCAGCTGAAGTCAAAACAGCTCTGCAAAGACATACAAGTTTATACCAATATAAAAGGCCTTTTTCATGCTTAAATTCTTTGGGGAATCATCAACCTTTTACCACATTCCCACAGTGTTGCAATGGGCAGTGATTCACTTTCAGTGGAGACCTGGTTTGGAAGAAATCCATTGAAACTCAGTGTTGTGTGGTACGCTGCCCATTACCACGTCCTCCCACAAATTGTGCAAAGATGTCATCCAGCCTCAAAAAGTAGAGTAAAGGCTATATAGTCCGGATAGAGAATCTTCTGCTTCCTAAAGGAGTTCTCAACTATGCCCATTTTCAAGAGTAGTTATTAGGCATTATATAAATATCACTGTTCAAGGTCACTTCGTTACGAAACTGTCAAAAACCTGGCAAAAATTCAAATATGAAAATGCCGAACAAAAGAAATACCATGATGTTTATCCGCACCTGGGAAGGCACGTGACTTCAGAAGAGATTTGCAGGAGGACAACAAACTTCAGATGGATGTAAGAATGCAGAAAAGAGATTCTTCTGCAGGGAAGCGAAGGTTTCAACACTTCCTGTAAAGCTATAATTGTGTTAAATTATTGAAAATTTACGAGGACTTAATCTAGGACCATCTTGCTAAGAGAGGAAATACCACGGACCTAATCTAGCTGTAAATTCCTGCCACTCCTTCTCTGCACTTTTTGGCCCACATTATTCAGAACATTTATAGCGCGGATTAGGCAAGCCTATTTGCAAAACATACTTATTGAAAGTTGTGCAAATTTTTTAAAAAGGGAAATGGGGGCGGGGGAACAACGAAGTCCTCTGGCATGCTGCTAGCAAAATTACTTCTTTCAAGAACAAAAACTACAAGGCCTCTTTCAAACCCAAGGTCTGTAGGAGTGCGTATTTCATAGAAGTCTAGCTAGTCTTTACAGGATTATCCTCACATAGAATAACTTATAAATTCATTAAAAGGGATTTTTACTAATTCCATCAGAAAACGGCAGTGGGATATGCACAGAGATTAGCAAACAATACCAAGAAAGAAGAAAAAGGTGACACAACTACAGACCCATAACGCTAAAGTTAATTAACAAACAAAGAAGTGAAACAAGTTTTGAAGCAAATAGATATGGAAGTTGAAAATGGGAAAAAAGTTGAGCTGTCAAAAAAACTAATCTTTTTTTTAACAGATTTTCTTTTTAAAAAAAAAGGAAAAAAAATAATGCAGCAGACCTCCTTGGGAAAACCAGAGAGTGGAGAATTTGCAGGAGCAGGAAGTGATCTTATTTTTCTTTAGAAAAATTTTTCTTTTCTTTTAGACCAAAGACTGCTTCTCAGCATTTCACCTTCAGCATGTCTGTCAACAGAAGAGAGGATGAGATCAAGAGAGGAAGAAATGAATGAACTCGCAGACTGAAATGACAGGAACGGGATTAAATATGATGGCCAAGAACATGCCTTTCAATGCGAATATGAATCCTTATACCAAATGTAGGATTAATCTACTTGAAGAGGCAGAAAAGTGAATTAAGATTGCACAGTGACTGACCATAAGCCATCACTGTAGGCACCAAACCCCCTAAATTTATTTCCAGTAGATGCAGGGAAAATAGTAATGTCTCCATGCAAGCCAATAGTAGAATACACTGTTCTCCAGTTACCAATAAAAGAAAAGAGAAAGCACATCAGGTGCAGAGAAACATCACTCAGATGGGAGTGATGAATGGGAGCTTACGACATCAGAAGGGACAAAAATTGCTCAGCTTACCTAGCCTAACAAAACAACGGCTGGATGGAATAAAACCGCGCTCTGTAAATATACCATGGGTAAATGCCAAGGACAAAAGGGAGCTATTTGAACTGAAAGATAATACTGACAAAAGAATAAATAGATGTAAACTAACCCTAAATAAGCGTGGGCTGGAATTAAGAGGAAAGCTTCTCACTGATGAGGAAATATTTACAACTGCTTCCCAAGAGAAATGGGCAGCATGATGAACCTACCTGCTTTCAGGGTGAAGGTCAGTAAGCTCAAAAGCCAGATTACATGATGTGGTGGCCTATCACAGTAGTAAAACAGATGGTGTCCACAAAGATTATACATGGTACTAGGTAAAGTGCTAAATTAATGTCTAATCATGATAAATGCAGAGTGTGTGACTTGACACCCACAAGTCTACGGGGCCAGATGGGATCCACCCAAGGGTATTGAGGCAGCCAGTGGAAGTGCTCACCAACCCACTTTCCATCATTTATCAGCAGTCCTGGTTAATGGGGGAGGTCCTGGATGACTGGAGGTTAGCAAAGGTGATGCCCATCCACAAGAAGGGCCGGAAGGAGGATCCAGGGAACTACAGGCCTGTCAGCCTGACCTCGGTGCCGGGGAAGGTTATGGAGCAGATCATCTTGAGTGCCATCACATGGCAAGTAAATGACAACCCAGTGATCAGGCCCAGTCAGCACGGGTTTATGAAAGGAAGGTCCTGCTTGACTAACCTGATCATCTTCTATGTAAAGGTAACCTGCTTAGTGGATGATGTCTACCTAGGCTTTAGTAAAGCCTTTGACACTGTCTCCCACAGCATTCTCCTGGAGAAACTGACTCCTCATGGCTTGGACGGGCATACTCTTCACTGGGTCAAAAACTGGCTGGACGGCCGGGCCCAGAGAGTTGTGGTGAATGGAGTTCAATCCAGTTGGCGGCCGGTCACGAGCGGTGTTCCCCAGGGCTCAGTTTTGGGGCCGGTCTTGTTCAATACCTTTATCAATGATCTG
>NW_008824552.1:581167-582899 GCF_000699105.1 Pygoscelis adeliae
AGGGAAGTGGTGGAGTCCCCATCCCTGGAGGTATTTAAAAGATGTGTAGAGGTGGCGCTTAGGGACATGGTTTAGTGGTGGATTTGGCAGTGTCAGGTTAACGGTTGGACTTGATGATCTTAAGGGTCTTTTCCAATCTAAATGATTGTATGACTTTACAAATTTTCATAAAAGTCTTTCAAGACTGTTTTAATGCAAACCATTGTTTCAAAATACTGTTTTACTCATTAAGAGAATGCCATACCATACCATAACAAAATCAAATTTATGCAAAACATCATTTCAACAGGCCTCTGTCTACGGGAAGGACAGCTGCATGAGTGTTAAATCACATCTGCACCCTGTTCTATAAATACAACAGTAAAACCTGACAAGTCTTTTTTAGGATGCATGTACATTCAGAGTCACATTCAGGACCTAAAAAATATCGATATTACCATAAATGCCCAAAGATCTACCTATACAAAGACTGACCACTTCAAAGACAAAAAATATAAACTTAAAGAAGAAATAGTATTTACAGGCAAACACGGGCACAATACACTGCTTACTGTTATACAGACCGCTTGGTATAGTTAGAGAGTACATATATTTAAAGGACCTTATTTGGGGAAATGGAAACTTTATGAAAGTATGTAGTTAAGTCTACATTAGAAAGTCATTTCTACAATAAACTTGGATGAGGAGTCAAAAGGATAAAACAAGTAAAGATGTAAGTCAGTCAAGTTGTAACAGAACCTGGTCATAAAGAAATAATACGCAGGATGTAAAAACATCAGGAACACAACACAGATTTAGAATATAGGTGATGTTTTCAGTGAGGGAGGAAAAGTGCTACTATAAAAAGAGGCAAAAATTATAATATTCAGCTTTTGACAAGGTGTTGTGGTTTAACCCGGCAGGCAGCTAAATACCACGCAGCCGTTCACTCACTGCCCCCCTCCCAGTGGGATGGGGGAGAGAATCAGGGAAAAAAAAAAAAGTAAAATTCGTGGGTTGAGATAAAGACAGTTTAATAGGACAGAAAAGGAAGGGAAAATAATAATAATAATAATAATGATAAAAGAATATACAAAAGAAGTGATGCACAATGCAATTGCTCACCACCTGCCAACTGATGCCCAGCCAGTCCCCGAGGAGCAGTCACACCCCTCCGGCCAACTCCCCCCAGTTGATATACTGAGCATGACGTCCCATGGTATGGAATGTCCCTTTGGCCAGTTGGGGTCAGCTGTCCTGGCTGTGCCCCCTCCCAGCTTCTCGCTGGCAGGGCACAAGAAGTTGAAAGGTCCTTGACTAGTGTAAGCACTGCTCAGCAACAACTAAAACATCGGTGTGTTATCAACATTGTTCTCATCCTAAATCCAAAACACAGCACTGTACCAGCTACTAGGAAGGAAATTAACTCTATCCCAGCCGAAACCAGGACACTAGCTGTCTTTGTTAAATTTGAAACGGCTGAGTTTCTTTACAGCTTATAAAATTCTTACTAATGAATGGCTTTACTGTTCTTATTTGCAATGAAGTGGTTAAATAACTCCCTGTACAGTTTCAACAGTACTTCTGATACTCCTTGGTACAGTCCTAAATATTTCCTCAGTCAATGGTTTGAATTGCGATTCTAAAAAATTGGAAATAGAACATATTTGTTTCTTCAGAAATTAGGCTGAAGACAGAAAGTGCTTTCATTGCTTTCTAAGAAACCCCCTAAATGGGTCTAAAGGAAGATCTT
>NW_008824552.1:583428-599815 GCF_000699105.1 Pygoscelis adeliae
TCCCCCTGCACCACCAGGGGGGAGGAGGTAGAGAAAATCAGGAGTGAAGTTGAGCCCAGGAAGAAGGGAGGGGTGGGAGGGAAGGTGTTTTTAAGATTTGGTTTTTATTTTCTCATTACCCTACTCCGATTTGATTGGTAACAAATTAAATTCATTTTCCCCAAGTCGAGTCTGTTTTGCCCATGACAGTAATTGCTGAGTGATCTCTCCCTGTCCGTACCTCGACCCACGAGCCTTTTGTTGTACTTTCTCTCCCCTGTCCAGCTGAGGAGGGGAGTGATAGAGCGGCTTTGGTGGGCACCCGGCGTCCAGCCAGGGTCAACCCACCACAATTTACCAACTGCAAGGATCTTTTCAAATGTTAAAATGTTCTTTCTCTCTCTGTCAAACAAATGAAGACTTTTCACTCTGCTGTGGTTTCTACAACTCAAAACCAGTAGAAATAGATGTTACCCTCAGAGGGCAAAGAAGAAAACTTTTGCAGTTTAAAAAGTTGACTCTACATAAAAAGCTCATTTACAATCGGGACTAACAAACACGACATTCATTACAGGCTTTCAGCCTCCCCTTAAGGACAACTGCACCTCACTGTGAAACAGGAGAAAGGAAAGTGGCTGCTATTTTCTAAAGTAGATACCTAAGTTGCAATAAAGTCAAAGTGTCCCTTTAAGTAAAGCAAGCAAGCAAGCAAGCAAGCAAACATGATTTTGAGGCTGAAAACATCCATTGCATTGTCTGGATATCGTGGTGCTCTGCACAGTCAATTTTGGTGCACTTCCTGGATCACGTAGCTTTTTCTTCTTCCATCATTACATGGAGAAAATAAAAATAATTCTAAAAAACAAAGCCTGTCAGATGGCATCATGCAGAACTTGAATCATCCTTCTAGGTGCTTTCAGATGTAAGGAATTCTATCTCACGGCTTTTGTTTCTGGAATCATCTCAAGCAGCTCTGGTGCAAACTACAGCTCATTATTAGAGGGTTTACCAAATTTAAAGAAATTGCAAAGCAACGCAATTCAGGCACATTTGAGAGCATAACCATCTACCATTAGGTACCCTCTCCTTTAAAGACAGATTTTTCTCTTGGAAGGATCTCTAGGGATAGGAAACCAACTATCATAGAATCATTAAGGTTGGAAAAGACCTCCAAGATCATCGAGTCCAACCGTCAACCCAACACCACCATGCCCACTAAACCATGTCCCTCAGCGCCTCATCTACCCGTCTTTTCAATACCTCCAGGGATGGGGACTCAACCACTTCCCTGGGCAGCCTGGTCCAATGTTTCACCACTCTTTCAGTACAGAAATTTTTCCTCACGTCCAATCTAAACCTCCCCTGGCACAACTTGAGGCCATTTCCTCTCGTCCTTTCGCCAGTTACTTGGGAGAAGAGACCGACCCCCGCCTTGCTACAACCTCCTTTCAGGCAGTTGTAGATGAACACACACAGAGCATAACAGCAAAAGAAAGGCGTAAAAAGGGCAGTCCTGTGGCCCAGCAGCACCAGGTAAGGCGAAACAATGAAAGACAAAAACGTGTTTGGAAATTAGATTTGAACTGGAGGAGTAGGTAGCCTAACAGCTTAAAAACTGAGGAGGAATCTAGAGTATTTCCTTATAAGAAACTCATTCAAATCTAATACGGGAGCCCTTGCTAAGATACAAGTACTCCATAGCTCACCTATCACAGCATTGTAAGTGTCAACAGTGGAATTAATTTGAATAAAATCCAACAAGTTTCCATACAGTATATGCTATATATTATCAGTCAGCAATGACTAAGCCAGAGCCCAAAGGAGGTTCGTATCTGACGTTTCAAAATACAGGCATTTCATGATTGTTCAGAAGACCCAGCTACACGGATTCAGCTGTTTTGGCCACTGACTTTAATCTTGTGCTGTTTTCGCTTACGGCTTATCACCAGGAGGGCAGTATAGCAATTAGATTTTCACTTCCACCAGCCATTTTTAATATCTTCCACTTCAAAGTCTACAATAACTGCACCTCAGAGTGCCAGGAAATGAAAACTCCTGTCACCATTTGATATTTCAGAAGGACCTCAAGGGGAGAAAACAAAGTCATCCCGACGGGAATTTTGCCAATATGTAATTACTAAACTCCCTACTTGCTAATGTGCATGAAGGATCAATATAAACTTCCTGTTACTCAGTGAACCACAACACAGCGTTACTCCAGGCTGGAGCACAGGAGCAACGCTGACTTAAAAAAAAAAAAAAAAAAAAAGAAAAATGGGAGTGGAGGGTGTTTAGAGTGTTTATTTTTAAGCGACAAGATCCCTTTCTTAGCTCCTCTAATTCTCCTTTCCAAATACTAAGCAAGCCTTGATTTGCTTTACCTGGACATTAACTGAAGTTGCAACTTCAGCAATTCAGCTGCAACTTGCATTAGCCACCACATTTCTAATAATAAAATGGGAAAAATATGAAGGAAACAAATAGTGAAGCAATTACTGAACTGCATAAGCTATGTATCAAAGCTTCCTGAAGAACTATAAAAATGGGTATGGATAAATTACTCTTCAAACTAATGGGTTGTTAGAGGGACTATTAGATCTCCCGAGGTATTTAAAAGAAAATCAGAAATCTAAAGAGTAAGTCCATATAGATCACAGGAATCATAAAATTAACAGGTAGATAAAACACCACAGAAAAATGTGATAAAGTGAGTACATTACAAAGGAATGCTGCATTAATCTAGCTCTGTACAGATGATGGCATACTATTACAAGAAAAACTGTAAGGGACAAATGAGAGGGAGAGGTCAGATACAGCAACCAGGAGTACTACAAAGGAAAAGAAAGATCTTAAAAAAAAAAAAAACAAACAAACAAAAAACAAAAAACAAAAAACAAACAGCTACCTAAATGTCGGCCAGGCAGCAGCTATAAGAAAGCAACTTGAAAGCCAACAGATTTACATGGGGAAGGACTGGAAAAAAAAAAAATTATTTGTACTACTAAAGAAGAGCATTCTGATCAGCACTAACAGACTGAAACAAGGAAAAGAGAAGTTTAGGTAGAAATCAAGTTTATTTGGCAGCAGCAGCATCTCCCAAAAGAAGCCATGAATCCTGGAACAGTTTCAAACAAGAGTGGACAACACGCTGCAAGATACACGAAGAAAACAATCCACCATGGGCAAAGAAAGGAAGCAAACGAGGCAGGAACGCAGCCTCCTCCTCAATGTTAGCACCAACACAGATGCATGCCACTAATGTGAGCACACGGCGTTCCAGTCGCACGCGTCTCAGCCCCAGCTGCAACAGAGCGTTGCTTCCAGTAAGTCAAAGTGCTGGGACAAGGCCAAAAAAACTAAAGGCAGCATTGCTGCTGCAGAGCTGGTGGCCAACTGGGCCGTTTTAGCGTTTAAAGTCAGCGTGCAGGGCAGTGCTTCTAGATCTTCTAGGCTGCTTCTCCCTTGCTGGGCCTCCATTTCTCCAGGGTATGTAAATGTACGCTGATATCCTTCTGAAGGGGTAAACCATTTCAGCGATTTGCTGGATTGGGGAGAGGTAATGAGGTAATTTTAGAAAAAAACATTAATTATTAACAACACAATTTGATTTTTATTCCCAGTGCTCATTTATGAGTGGTTCCAACATGCTGTGTCAAGTGATACGTTCCGATTTATGGCCTTACACACTTTCTATTCCAGCTGCAGAATTCATTCCTTTGGCATTCCTCATACTAGTTCAGCTAATACTTTTGTAGATGTCTTTACTCTGATTACAGTATTTCATGTTACATTTGTGTTCTTCAAAACAATCAAAAGGTAATTAGGAGAAAAAGCTCTCGACACTCCTGACTAACAAAGCGCACACAAGAAAGCTCAGTTCAAACCTGTAAAGCGTGGGTGTATTTTCTAATGCACAAGCCTCTCTTTGGTATGCACGTCTTACAAAAGCACTTATTATTAAACTGCTTCTGAATTGCCCTAGGTTACAATTAAGCTATCCTTTTCTTTACCCTCACCTCTCAGCAAAGCGCTTTGCTATACCATGTAGTAAAGACACCAGAAAATCGGAACCTAACAGGAGACCGTACTAACGCTGACCTTGCTTCTTATGTATATTATACTAAAAATAAATGAGTAAAAGCTAATACTACACAAATCCAAATTTTAAAGCTCCACATGTTTCTTCATAAGAAACTGATACCCTTGCAATCCCAGAAATCCAACATTTGCGTTCATAATGCAGATTTAAACTTAGATGGTGAAACATTCATTGCTGGGCTAAGAAGTTTTTGCTCTTCCCCCTCAAACCTAAAACATATTGGTTACCTATTTAGTCTCCATTACTGCAGTGTCTGAGCAACCCCAGCCTTCTGTGTACTTATCCTCAATATCCTTGCAAGAGGAGGACAGGCTAGAAGAGGGTGCCTGAGTCACAAAAAAACCTGCATAAAACCGAAGCCAGGACTCTCAAACACCAAAGTGTTCCTCCAGCCACCAGACCATCCTTACCTGCCACAATAAAAATTAATGAGTTCACCGCAACACCTCTCATAAATAAAGCTTCAAAGTAGAAAGTACATCAGAGTAAGAACTGGACACTTTCCAGAAATAACATTTTTGTTACTAATTCTTGTAATGCTTAGTGTAATGGAGTCCTCCTCCTCCTCCTGGAGTTCTTAAAGACTATCACAAATGAAGAAAAAGTGTCTGAAGACCCAGAACTTGGATTGATTTTTGTTTTGAGGAAGGATGACCGATTTTTTTTTTCAGAAGGATCTGTCGTGAAACCTTTCATGAGTGAAGTCCAAGGTCTGCACAAGATGCTGTTCTTCAGAAGAGGGTTAATAGGTCAGATTACAAAATGTGGAGGACCGACTGTGAAGTTTAACAGATAATTATGAAAGCAATTGCAAGGGAAATATTCTGAGGTGACAGGCCAGGATAAAGATAGCTACAACAGCTAAATCAAAAAGCCATGTTCCTCGCTTTTGAAGCCAGTTTTGCTAATTATCTTACTGTGGCTGTATCGATGTCTATCACACATAGGCCTGTCACAAGTACAGGGCATTCTGAAGCATTAATAAATGGCTTTTGGGTTTTGAAGGGACCATTACACAAAAAATGACAGTATTTAAAGATGTAACAAAAGTGCTAGAATCTACCCTTGGCCATTTTTTGAGATTGCAAGAAGCAGCCTGGACAAATATGATAGTACACAGCTCCTTGACAGGACATTTTATTCCGAATCCAAGATAACCACAATTAACTGCACTACAAGGAATAAACTTGCATTACAATTAGCTGATATGCCATTCTGTCATATTTTAATGTTGCTTTCCTAGAGTATGGGAAGCCTCACGGAAAAGAAAGCATCATTTCTCTGATAAACATGCACCTAAAATGATAGCAAGCAGACCAATTACTTTGAAGTACACCTGGAAGGATTTTGCAAGGAAATTTAAAGTAAAAACAGTTGACATAGGCAGATCATTTGAAATATCAATCTAGAAAGCTCACCAAAAGCGAGTGCTTACAGCTGGAAAATGCAATCAAAGTCTAAAGAGATTAGGCTGAGATGATGTAAAGTTAGAATATTACATGCAATAAGCTTGTTGCTGAAGGGCAGATTTGCTGCTATTATAGCCTTTACTGGAAAACAAAATAAAATGTATTTTAAATGTTATTTTAAGACAGGCTGATGATGTCAGACTGGAAGGAAATAACCAAGATGGGGAAGCTTATTCTTCAGCCACTGCTAAAACTAAGCAGTGAGGAATATGATGTTACAGCAATCATCCATTTAATTTTCATCATACTTAACTCCTTCCAGTTCACCTTTCTTCTTCTATGCTGGTGTCAGCATCCTGGCTTCATGTTCGGTGTCTGCACCAACTCCTCTAAACCTAAGGGTCTGCCCAGAACAGAAAGCACAGCTTTCAGCAGCTGACAGCTTTGAGCTACCAGAGTACATCCAGCCCAGCATCTGTTGGCTCTCACCACGAATAGGTACACCAACGTGAGGCACAATATGCTGTGGGTATCATTTCAGAAGCCCTGTAGGGCTCTTGCAGGCACTGTGCAGTGAGATGGGAGAGCTAAGCATTTGGGGAGCCCAATATCCTCACTGGATGGTGGATGGCAGAGAATAATGTGGGTCAGCGTTCTTTTCCAGATGGTTGTCGCTTTAGGTTGAGTAGCCTTTCTTCAAAATCCAAATCCTCCTGCTTTACTCCCTTTCTTGCTATCAGTGTAGATTTCCCCTGGGTGTCCAGAACAATTGAAGTCTCTCCTGCTAATGACTCACGCCATTCTTTTGCATTTTGCCCTACTTGGACGGTAGGAAATTAAACAGGAGACGCTATGTGACAAATGCAAAAACAGAGCACATGGGGATAATGAAACCAGTCGGCACCCACAGCCTGATTCAGATATACAGCAACCATTCAAGCACTGATTGGTGACATTCCCTCTCTTATCATCAGTACTAACAGAAAATCCCATCTGTAACTAATTATCTTTTTTTGCAGGACTGCCTTAAATGAAAAATCCTAAGGAACATGTGATAAAAGAAAGGTACCTGATCTCAGACATGACTCAGACTCTTCTTTTTCACTCCTAAATACCAAACTTTATCTCTTTTATGTAAGCACTTCTTTTCTCTAAAGTCTTCATAACCTTTTCCACTTAATACGACAACCTCTGGCAAGAACTTTCAACAGCACCCAATTAATTCACTAACCCAAGACCCGAAGGTTGTCGCTCCTAGTCCGCAACTTCTAACTCCAACTCTATTCTTTAGTCACTGTCCAATTGTCACTTCAAGACAACTTTCTTGTTCTTGCTTGAAAAATGAAAAGAAAAAAATTGGCAGTTGCCTATCCGCCCACAAACCTTGGCAGAAGGTATTTATCTAGAGGGGAAAATGAAAATTCTTCTCCACAAAGATAGTAAGATCAAAGCCCAAATCTTGAGTATGTCACAATCTAAACCGAATACAGGGAGAGATATACAACACATTGAAGGTTCGAGCTTTAAACACTGTCTTTTTGTTATAAATATAACTTAATACAGTACCTACACAATAACAGTTCATAAGGTGGATGGCAAGCATTCAGGCAGAAGTCAGTTTTACTGAATAATGATATGAAACAGTCGTAAACCATACACAAAATCAACCAAGTTCCCAGCACAAATGGTGGCCCAAAGACTGGCAGAGGAAAACTTTCAGAGGACAGGTTTGAGACAAATGTAGAAAAAGTACAATAAAAGCAGAAAAAAAGATTAATACAAAAGCCATGTGGAAATCAGCATGGAAGAGTTTAAAGGCAGGAAAAAGAACTGAAGAGCTCAGAAAGGAATGCGTTTAAGAAAAGGAAATAGCTTTAAAATATTTCTCTGCAGCCTAGAACAGAGAAAGGAAGAAAAAAAGAGAAGAAAAATTAAATTGGGATGGACACAAGAGTTTCAGCATTTGAGTACTGTGCTGATGTTAGACATTGTGCCGAAGACTATATTCTGAGGGGCCTCACAGGAAGATAAAAATTGGGCCTCGAAAGCTTTAACAGCCACCAAACCCCCAACCTCTGAGTGAAAAGCAACTGTGATATCACAAGATCACAAAGCCATAGCAGTTTGTTTAAGTGAACGAAAACAACATCTGCTGCATGATTTCACTACCACGGTGCACTTCTCTGCTGCTTTCCAAGGCATCTACACAGCTCAATTGAGCCGATTCTTACTAGAGACCGCGCTCACCAGCTCGAAAGAGGCACAAGCGGCACAGACTGGCAGCACTCATCTGGTTTTCACTCTGCTACTTGTAAAGAAAGCCACGAACTTCCACACCGCTGCTGCTAGCTGCAGCTTTATGGAGATGGCATTGAACTGTACCCATTTGCAGAAGCCAGGTCTGCAGGTACAGGGCGCTATGAACAAAAGTGCATTGCCAACCTTCTTTCTACATTTCTGTTACTAAATTGAAAAACTAAAGAAAAATGTTTTGCTTCTCCAATTTTCCAGGCTGTTTACTCATGCACTGGTCAGCACGTTGCACACAGTTCGTTCTCTCTGCTTATATGGGTCATTTCCACAATGGTGGAAAGGATTTGGAAAAAAAAGAAAAACCCAAAGGAAAAAAGAAAAAAAAAAGATAAAGGCATCAGTTTTCATTCATGAGCAAAATATCACCTGGAGCAACTCTGAGTTTATGTATTTTGTATTTTTTTTTTTCTTAAGTCTACAAGATTTAAAACTTGAAAAAAAAATCTGTAGCCTGTGGGAGGAATGCAGGGAATATCTGTAGAAATACACCCCGCAGCTCCCCTCCGGAGTGTAATAACCCACAGAGCAGGCTCCGCGGCTTGCCTGCTGCAGTCTGGGGCCAGCACTAGACCTGGCAGTCTCTGGCAGGAGGAGAGCACTGGAAACTCCCTCCAAGAGCAATCAAGTCTATAATGGGAATCACACGAACACATCCTTTCTTGCACAGCAAACCCTGTTAAGTACTCGTAGAGGAAAAATACACCCATTTTACCTAGAAGAAATGTGAATTCCACTCTGTGACAATAAAATCAGTTCTTTGGGTCATTTTAGCTCCCTGTTGTAGGTGACCCGTTTGATTTCAGAGGAAGCCAGATCTGCAGATCCTATTTCCAAAGACATCCAAGTAATTTTTCAGCTATCCCTGGATTTCCTCATTGTAAGGCCAAAACACCCATTACAAGGGATCACAGTAGCATGCTCTCCAGTTGGGAAGCAGGTCTCTCTGCCTGAACAAACGCCGTTGACCAGGGAAGATGAAGAAGACCTGATGAACAAGTGACAGATCTAGTACAGAAATACTCTGTCCCAAGATTGTCAGTGTCCAGGCTATTTTTAATGCTCAACTATGCTACACAGGACGACTTCTTGGATCTGATACTGCATCTGATTCCTAGATGCTGGATCTTGTCCAAATGAAAATCCTTATCCAGCTGGAATTAGCAATTACTAAAAATCCAGCCTACAGGGTAGTAGCATCTTGAGCTTCCGCTGCAAATAATGAGCTCATTAAAGCACTGTATAAATCAGACAGCTTCCAGAGTCATGTTTCATGACCATAAAGTTGATACCTTGAAATCCTACTAGTTGGAATTCATACAAAACATACTCTGGTGTCCTGTGCCATAAACCCATGACTCATGTCCTGGTTTTGGAAAAGCAGATGTGAAGGAAGAAACTGAGGCAGAGAAACAGCTAGTATGAGTTATGTACACTGTCCTGGCTTCACTCACCTCGTGCTGTTACGTAGAGGCGGATGTTCAGCTCACCCCCAACACGACATCTTTTCCTAATTCTGTTTGTCTGCTTTTCTGCCTAAAGAAGACCGAGCTTTGCCTTCTCCTCAAACCTAAAAGTCAAGTCACAAACTAATGTCCTGAACCTTGTCCAGCTGAACCAGCTGACACTCTTGTCCCCTTCTCCAGCTCCTCTGATCAAAGTGGAGAGTCAGGGCAACGTTGCCTGGACTAGGCTGCAAGGGAAAATGCCCTCTTGCTCACAAAGTCAGCTAGAGATCCTTTAAGAGACACACACCCTGCACACATCATTCCTGGGTCACTCCAAGGACACTGGATTCTGAAAACAAGTCCAAAGGAACCAAGGAATAATGCAACGCCAAATAAAATAAAATAAAGCCCCAGGACACAGCTGGGAAACAGATACGCTGCTGGACGCTAATCTCAATTTTGAAATAAAGTTTGGAATTTCCCTCAGGAAAGCTCTGCAACATGGAGGGCAGGTTGAGTCACCAGTTGCTGGAAAGGCAAAGAATTGGAGCGGAACCTCATAAGGCTGGGGGGGGCCACAAAGGGTGCGTCTCCCCACTGGGATTGACAGAGAGGGCTACTTCTGCCTCCCAAACTCCAGACACGCTGAAGTACATACTCTGCCAGAGGTCGATGGGCCTTACTGTAAAGGAGATAATGATCCAGCACATGCTGACTGCACTGATCACTTAGAAAACGTCAGTTTTTCAGTCACTGATCACAGTGCATAGGCAGCATATTTCTTCAAGGAAATTAATTTTTAAAACTGACAGAAAAAAATATCCTGGTCAGAAACTTTAGGTTTTTGAGCTAAGACAAGAACCCCAAGTATTTTACAGCTGGATTTTCAAGTGCACAAAGGGGTCTGTGCCTGAAACCTTAAATCTAAACGGTGCCCAGCAAAATCACTGGGACTCTACCCAGAGCTTGCCTATATGGGGATATTCAGATCAAGTAATGGTAAAAGATCGACACTAAAGCAGTGCTGCTGTGGGTTTTTTTGAGTTGTAACATTCTCTAGCAACTTTTCTCTTCCTGACACCTTCCTTCCTTCTTTGTAGTACTTCCACAACCACAGAATAACCAAGCACCTTTAATTCATGCAGCAGCTCAGCTTCTCTGCTAACAGACTGAAAAATGGCTGTAATTAATGAGGCAGGTGTAAAGAGCCCCACACCTAGAAAACTCAAAGCAATTAAAGGTAGGTAGCTTCTCCCTGATAACCACTTGTAAGTGGGTTCCTAAATTTCATTTTTTGATACATATTTTGAATTAAAATAACTCTTCGCATTTTCTTAACCTTTCATGATCCATGAACCTTTCTATGATCCTCTTTAGGCTGTTGAGATAGTCAGAGAAACAGTGCAGTGTGTTAGCACTTCCACGTGTTGCAAGATAAAACGACCATATACTGCTGAGCTGTTGAGACTGGAGACAACTCCCAGAGTTCCTTTGAACATTTTTACAGCGATTAGTAAATCCTTCTTTTGTTTAAAAAGCATCTTCCCCACTGATCTGTGAAAGGCTCCAGCAAATATGGAAAATGCATTACATAAATAGCAGTTTCACACACACACACAAAGACACAACAAACCCCAGACTAAAGACATTTTTGTCTTTCAATTATGACAGAAGTCATTTTTATTTGTGACTAACGGCTCGTTTAAAAGCATTTAAAAGTCAGCAGTGTTCCTTTACCATAATTTATTTTACATCAGTCTTCCTATTTCTAGCTACAAATATATATTCTGCAAATTTGCATCATGCCGTTCATAAACCTGTCTGCCTTTGTCTGCACATAAGCAAAATTAAATTGTACAAATGCCACTGCTCTGCTACCATTTGGAGTGGCAGATGTCCAATTGCCAACTGTACAAGTACTGAATATGAAGCACGAATTATAGAGTAATGAAACGCTTTGTTAAACCATATTTAAGAATTTTACTGTCACTTAATAACTACACAAGCATTAGCAGATAAACACACATGTGGTCCATTACCACAGCGTCCATCAAGTTTTAAGCCTATCCATAATGCGATGGATCAATGAGAACTGTTGATTGGACAAATGTAGACTTTCCAAAAGCCTTTGACCCTGTCTTTCAGTGAAAACTCTTGGGAAAACAGAAAATTAAGCTGTCAGGAGGTGAAAAGTAGAGTTGCATCACGGCTTAGAAAGTGGCAAAGAGGGGAAAAAAAAAAAAAGGAAGAATTTAAAAAAAAATATAAATCATTAATTGTGGCAAAATGCATCAAAACAGTGCCACAAGATTATCTTCAGGCTTAAGTGAAATATATACATTTACAACCTGGGAAGGGAAATAAATTAGTGCAACGGTATTTGCCACTGACTCAAAATCACTTAAAATCATTAAAGAAATAAGAAAGCACGACAGCAGAAACCATCCATCTGGCTTATGAGTTTACTTCTGCTATATGATTCTTTGAAGGAAGGAACCTCTCTTTCAACTTCTTTTTGTCCGCAGCACAAAAAGCAAGCTAGAAGTGTTCATCTTAAAAAGCATCCCACAGCTGAGCACTGCTCTGTATACTCCACTTGACTTTATAGCCACCATCAATTCGTTTAATGTCCCCTTTACCTTTTCATCCGTACTGCCCCCTAAGTTGAGGGAGCTCCTTCAAGGAGCCTGATAAATTTAAAGAGGAAACCTGCGATGTGGCTTCCTGCAATTAGCTCATTAAAGTTACACACTCAAATCCCTTTCAGCCTTAAAGCCTGTGAAGCTGTGACATCGTCTTCTCTTAAATCGCACTTTAGAACTCATCTGTGTCGTGATGTCTTTAAATAATTCAGCCGCAACCAGGCAGTTGGGCTGATCACACCCAATTAATCCTGATGATTCTTCCTTCACCTGCCACTTTATTATTGAAAGAACAGACAGAGCTCTTGAAGCCAGACAGAGTTGGCTTTATTTTATTTTTTTTTTTTAACTCACACGGACAGTATTTAGCCCAATAGTCTCTGGCTGCTTTCCAAAGCCGCTGGCAAAAGAGGCAAAATACAGCAGGACACCCAAGAGGAACAGGTGACAGTACATATATGGCAGTCGAAATTCAGTATTAATGACATTATTCTAACTTTAAGTAAATTTTGCAAGTTGTTAAGCTCCAAAGTAACGATCCCCATGCAAAACAGAGATCTGTGCATCTTTGACAGTTGTCTTTTTTGAGCAAAGCTCAAAAAAAGCCACCAGTATTTTTGTGTCACTGTTCACAATGTAGAGAATGCTTGACTGGCAGGCTATGCGTTAATGAGATCTCTCATATCTAACAACACAGGTAACGGTCATCTCAATCTCTTATCTCGTCTGGAGCAAAAAAATAGGAAGGATTTAAGGAAGAGCAGCAAAAGTGGCTAGAAACATGGGCAGATTCTCAAGATTTTTTTTTTTTTTTCTAAATAAGGCTCTCATAAGGAAAGTACAGTTACAAATATTTGTTTGCCAGATCTCTAATGAAACAAAAAAGCAATGGATTTAACTCTGATAATTAAAAAAAAAAAAAATCTTTTCATATATGAAGGTAGCAGAACGTACTAAGACAGCACCAGAAGCCAAGAAAGAAATGATTTCACCAATTCCTTGAGAAGCCCGAAGCTATATTCCAGATGCTTGCTGCTGTAAATGCCAACATAAGGATATACTATCTCAAAAGCAGTCATGTTGTAGATGATGCATATTACTCATAGACAATGATAGCTCAAGGCAATATTTCACATACCTGGAAACATCACTCAAGTTTGATCCAAAGTGAAACACAGCACTGAGTTGATAACAACAACAAATTCACCCCCATGATTTTCCTGACTGAGAATTATAAACCCTCGGGTACCACACAAGGCTCCTTTGAATTTAAAGTCTGTTTTAAAATTGATACTACTCTCCATGTTTTCAACAAAGGAAATCTATGAAGACTAGTTATATCCACTCCTCATATTCTACAAGACAAACCTTTCTTACAGGAATAACAGTGAATGCAAGAAGGGTAAGGCACTTGTCATATAGACATTCACACCACAAGAGACCCCCAAAACTAAACACTACGTGGGCTAAACTGGCCTGAAACATCAACCCTACTAAAATAAGGAGTAAACTGTAACATTTAAGCACTTAGTGTTAAACAACAGCACTTACATTTGACCTTGTTCTGTTTGTTTGGGTGGGAGGATGCTAGGTTTTTTCCTTTATTATTATTATTTTGCTTAAGTTGGTGTACAAAAGGTTGGGCAATTCAGCATACAAGCACTGGAGCTGGAAAAGATTAGTTAAAAAAAAAAAAGCATCTCTACTGCTTGCCCTCTAGCACACAAAACTCCTCAGAAACCCTGAAGAAGGAATTACTACACCATACAATAGATTTGATCAGTGAGGGATATAAGAGTGATTTTAGGGCTTAACATAGTTAAGCTGGCAAAATAATTCTTTTCAACTGTTTTTCCACTTCAATTGGTTTAATACTCTACAGAAGGACGTAGAACAGATAGTCATCCACCTCCACAAGGGAGGAAAACTGGCTAGGTGCAGACTCAGATAAGCAAGAGAAAGCATTTTTCATTATTAAAAAAATGAATCTTTGAATACAGCTTATTGTGTTTGGGGTACATCAAGAGAATGCAAATATGAAGTGTTACAAAAACACCTTACCTCACCTTCACGTCTCTGAATACGTAGAACTGATTAGCTGCCTTAATGTACACTAGTTCTTTGAGGAGTGAATGGCAAAGAACTGCATGTAGGCTTCTGGAACACAATGTAGCAATTTGTACTAAAATTAGCATATTAAAAACAAATTGCTGAATGGCACAAAGACACAATTTGCACACCTAGCTTTCAGTTTGGCTCTTCAGCCTGCAACCTAAAGAAAACATAATATATGATTTGGACCTGACGGTATCCTTCAAGCTTTGGGCCTCCAACAGTTTCTTAGAAATTATTTATAACAAACTTTTAATGCAAAATTTTTAAATATACCATCCGCTTAACTGAGTGGTACCAAAACAGTGAGAAATCAGAAACCAATTTTCACTCTTCTGTAAGGTAACGCTTAAAAAGAATACAGGCTATATGTGAGTTTTAAAAACAGTATCAGCAACATCACAAATTACCACAGTGAGAACTCTGAGAGAGATGAGAAAAATATTTTTGTACCTTCTGGGTTGTTTGCTCTCTGAATTTGAGTTTTTGATAAGAGTAAGGAGGCCATAAAGGCACAGCAACTGACAGAAGACCGCTGGGCCACACAGACCCCGAATATACTCTCAGCTCTTCTGCTAAAGCAACTAGATTTCAGGGTAACATCTCTCTGCTATTTCAAAGTAATTAGCTTCACATTAAGTATTTTAGAGAAAGTTCGGAAAGACCTCTTAGCTGGTTTATGAAAGACACGTTGCCAACCAACTTTTGCTGGCTAAGATTTAAATGAAGTGGGTTCATATCCTCAAAAAAAAAAAAAAAAAGTTTTTTTTCCTCTGACCCTGAAAGTGCAGGTACAGAATTATTGCGAAAGAAAATCTAAACCATCTTGACATCTGTACTGAAAGTATCTACTGTTAAGCTAACCCTAAAATAAAGCGGGCTTATGTACTGTTTTGCTTTTTAAACTTGGACCATTTAAATGCTTTAATTTACAGCACAGCCCTTATACGTATTTTTTCAGCGCGACTGACAGACCAACAAACTGTGGTCCCAAACACCAAAACAGTAAGGAGGGACCAGACCTTTTACTTCAGAACACACACCTTTCCACCTCCCACCATTAATCTCAACCTCGTCTTCCTTCTGCTGCGTAATCTAGAAGCGGATGAAAAGTGTCAGTTCACAAGGCCAACAATGCGGGGATTATTTCAAAAATTTACATGCTAGTCAAATTTATTTTTACATGGGTGAAGCAACAGAGCTTCCTCTTCCCTACGAAGATTATCTCACAAATTACTTTTATCACGAGGAAAACACAAAAATACATACTCTGCAAAAGTCTCACTCTATTTAAAAACTTCGTTTGTCCTGTTTTAAGAGTATTTAATTTTGTTCCCTCTTCAGCCGGCCTGCCTATTCTCAGCCATAAATCTACACACCAACTTCCTTTTTCCCCCGAGTTTCTATGCTGCCTATGCTACTGTTATTCAGATCCTGTACTCCTTCCCATTCCCACACTCTGAAACCTCTTTCACAACTATTCATTTTGGTCCTTCATCCACGTCAGTGTTTGTAACCAGGAGTCGCAGCCTGGCATGGACGCCCAGAACCTTCCATCTCCTGCATGCCAAGCTCTTCCAAAGCGCTGCTAAAGCATCCCAGCTATGCAAAAGGCCTCCTCAGATTGCCCACTCCAAGCACTTCAGGGTAGGTGAGCCTGTTGATTTTAGTACTATTTTCCTAGGGTCTTAACACTTCAAAAGGAGCCGCCTACCTTTTATGTGTGAAAGCTTTTTGTAGGACAGGGTGTCTGTCAGGTGGCAGCACATAACTACAACTACTACACCCTTTAAAGTCACAGGACGCAAAAATATTTAATTTTTCAGCAAAACATCCGTGACAGAGGGCTTGATCCTTTACCCGCTACCACAATACACTGGTAGCAGGTACTGGATGACATACTACTGGATGACCCTGTAGTCAAAGCACCTTCTTCTTTCCCCAAAATGCTCTTGAATATATGTAAATTCCCGACTGCCTCTGAATAACGGAGTTTTGATGTGAAAACAACAGCCTGCTCTCTTGCCGTTGCTCCGAGCTATCCTAGAAGACCACCACCTGCAACAGACCAACCTGATGATGGTCAAGACCCACCAAAGACCAGTAGGGCAAAGGTGTCTCTCCTGGATGAAGATGTCCCTTCTGTCCAAAGATACCTTCTCCATCCCTGCTCTCCCCGAACGGTTTCACACGGTTGGACCGTCCACGGCTGGGCAGATGCTCCCATCTCCTCTCAAGGGGAGGAGAGCCGCAGACCAGCACGGCTTTACAGCGTGGCACCCCAAGCACGATTTCCGTGAAAACTTCAGCCATCCACGTAGTGCCACACAACCACCCCTGCTCCAGTGCCAAGCCCCCCGAGACCCGCCTCACCCGGCCACCCCACCT
>NW_008824552.1:600784-612593 GCF_000699105.1 Pygoscelis adeliae
GCTTTTCGGGCAAAATACGCTCCCCCGGGTCGGTTTGGTGGCACGGAGGTGGTTTGCCCGCTCTGGTTTTCCTTGGAGGCTGCAGGGAGGGTTTGTAACGTGAGCGAGGCAGCGCGCTGGCTCCATGTTTTTAAATGAGGAGGAAAGCGTTTCTCGTACTGGTGGGCCGGGAGGAGGAAGGAGGCTTTTTGTAGCACTGCCTACTACACGGGGGTTTTCTCTCATCTGATGCCTTATTTAGTTTCCTCAGTGCTTATTACGCGTACTATACTTACACCCAGAATATGCAAAGTGCTTTTCAAACAGAGTTGGTATCCAAAGGCAAACAGAGTCTAAAAAGGGAAAGACTTGAAACAATGGAAAAGAATAAAACGCACAAGTAGAGGCCTAATAATATCATGTGTCTTTTATGTTTCAGAAAAGGGTCCAAAGACTTGATGAGAAGCTTCAGGCACTGTACACAGTGCTACCCTGCTGGTCAGCAGAATTTATTATACCTGCATATACCCACACAAACTTACTTTTCCACGTCTTTTTTCTCCTCACCTCCTCTTCTGTAAGCTAAAAAACTCCAATCTAAACACAGACCTTTCCTAGTGTAAATGCTGATGTCATACTGTATACATCTGTCGTGAAGAATAACCTGCCTTCTGCAGTTCAGCTTGTATATAATTGCTTTCAGCGTCAGGTAGAGATGTATTTAACGTTTTTCATAGTGATATAAAGCCTTCAAGGCAAAATTGATTTTAGTGATGGCAATGATAAAATACTTAGACTGTCAAAACATCGTCAAAGTCACTGGATTTTTTTATGCAGACCTGTCTTTTTATTTTTTTCAGAGCTAGATTATCCTCCCCAGATTTAGACTTTCAAGACTGAGGTCAGGAAGAGTACCAAACTGATTCAGAAGCACAAAACTGGTTGTAAACAATGAGGAGGCTTCTAGCCTGCTTGATGCACTTTAGCTTTTTGGACTTGTGAAGGTTCAGTTTATATAGTAAGGAAGTTTGTGGGGCTCTGATCTATCTTTTGTTATCATGGTTAACCATTTTAAGATTAAAAGATCTTAACACAAAAATAATTCAAAGTTTGAAATTGCTGTAGTTCAGAAACTAAAGAAATAACTATTAAATATCCCATTTGCACATGTCGTGGTTTAAGCCCAGCCAGCAACTGAGCACCCAGCCGTGCACTCATGGTGGGATGGGGGAGAGGATCAGAAGAGTGAAAGTGAGAAAACTCGTGGGTTGAGATGAAGACAGTTTAATGGGTAAAGCAAAAGTTGCACACGCAAGCAAAGCCAAACAAGGGATTCATTCACTCCTCCCCATCGTCTGGCAGGTGTGCAGCCATCTCCAGGACAGCAGGGCTCCATCACGCGTAACAGTGACTTGGGAAGGCAAACGCCATTGCTCTGAACGTCCCCCCCTTCCTTCCTTCTTCCCCAGATTTATATGCTGAGCATGATGTCATATGGTGTGGAATATCCCTTTGGTCACATGGGGTCAGCTCTCCCAGCTGTGTCCCCTCCCACCTTCTTGTGCACCCCCAGCCTACTCGCTGGTGGGGTGGTGTGAGAAGCAGAAAAGGCCTTGACTCTGTGTAAGCACTGCTCAGCAGTAACGAAAACATCCCTGTGTTATCAACACTGTTTCCAGCACAAATCCAAAACATAGCCCCATACTAGCTACTGTGAAGAAAATTAACTCTATCCCAGCCAAAACCATCACAACAGTGCATTTCATCCAGATAGATCCCCAAACCTTCCACAGACTTTTACGAACAGAACATGGGTTGATGGTTGGACTCGATGATCTTAGAGATCTTTTGCAACCTTAATGATTCTATGATTCTATATCCCTTGGGTCAGTTGGGGTCAGCTGTCCCGGCTGTGTCCCCTCCCAGCTTCTTGTGCCCCCCCAGCCTGCTCGCTGGTGGGGTGGGGTGAGGAGCAGAAAAGGCCTTGACGCTGTGTGAGCACTGCTCAGCAATAACCAAAACATCCCTGTGTTATCAACACTGCTTCCAGCACAAATCCAAAACACGGCCCCGTACCAGCTACTGTGAAGAAAATTAACTCTACCCCAGCCAAAACCAGCAGAGCACACCAGGAGCACAAAATGGGAACAGTATGAAAAGCCAAGCAATTTGTGTAATAGTCAACTACAGTTGGCTTTAAATAAATAATTAAAAATGTTGATGCGTGTTTGTTTTCTCATCACATGCATGCTGGACATGAGAAGATTTGTAACCGCAATTGAAAAAGAAGTCGGGCATGAAACTGGCGTTAAAACTGAGCAACATAAATTAATGAAAGATTGTATGGGGTAGGTAACAAGAAGAATGTGGGTTGTTATCCATTCTGCTTTTTCTAGATAAAAGGACAAGCAAAAACGTATAGGTAGCCCTTAATTTGAATCCTTGGGGAATTTTTGTTTGACACGTTTCTGTAGTAGTGTCCTTCACAATATGCATTTACGTCTGACTTACCCTGTGGTTTGGTTCTCTGCTTTTGAACTCTGGCAAGCCTTTCCGTCCTTGCACTCGGAAGGATGGTATTGAAGAGGCAGCTACAAACCGTTACAGTACCCGCTTTTTGTCCCTGGAACTGATTTGTAAAGGTAAATTCGTCTTCCACAAAAACAACTTTGACCGTTTCAGCTGTTAAAATACCAGATAATTTGCATCTTGCAAATGTACATTTTGCAGTGTACATTACTGCGCTGGATATAATTTGCATCTAAACGTGGTCTATCTGACCAGACGGTCAAACCTACCTACGTCCAGGTGTTGGATTTTCTTTCTCTGATCTGTACGACCTACGGAGGGAATGTCTTGTTTCTGAAAGAACAAGAAGAGAAACAAAAACAGGGTTCCTGAAATGCTTATTTTCAGTATTACTAAAAATGTACTTGAGATGCCAATGGAGTAATTTCCTGTGGCCTCAGGTTGCCTGTGGCAAAGGATCCTCTTTCCATACAGTTTTATGTTGCCCTGGAACCCCATGGTTTAACTGATCCCTCAGGTTAATTGAGTCATGTCAGTTTACACCACTAGAGGGATATGTCCTGTAAATTTAGTATGTGGATCCGATCGTTTTTTGCTTGGGGAAATGGGAAAGGGCTGCTGTTCAAAAATTGCACGTGTTCAGCTGTTTCTCTTTGTGATCCGTGAAATTCAGGGAATGACACCTGAAGATGAACGTTTTTCTCTGTCCCTGCTCTGTGCGACCACTTTTTCATGGCTTGTGCTGCTGGTTGTTTAATTTCTGCATGAAATGAGACCTAACAAACAGATTGATTGGAACTCATTATGGCTACATATGTTGGAGAAGATTGTACATATTTCCTCTCATCAGCATATGCATGCGAAGGGGGAGATAAAATTGACACAAAATCCTGAAGATGTTTTCACTACTTGGTTCTAATAGTGTTAAAATAAAGGTAGCAGCCGCATAAATAAAGCTGGATTTTGTGCTACAAATTGCCTGTTCAAATTTTACGTTAATCATGAACTTGTGCCTCTTCTAGGGTCCTATTTTATTGGGTCATAGCGTATACAGCATCTTAGGCATGGAATCCTGAGTCAGGGTTCTCGGCTCAAAAGTCTCCCATCCCATGACAATGTCAGCTTCCAAATACTGCAGCTGAAAATGTCATTATTGGCAGCTTTCTGAATTGTCTAGTCCGTACGGGTTACAGAAAAAGGTCATTAACACCTCGAGATCCTGCAAGCCTGATCCTGTGTAACATGTAATTTATGCCATTGATTTATATGCGGATAGCGTGAGTAAAATGCTAAAAGCAGGATTATAAGAGGATGAATCAGAGTCTTTGTAAAGTGCCTTGAAGTTTAAAGGCTCTTTATGAGCACTGTTGTTGGGATGATGATAATTATGCCTGAAGTAATATCACAGAAATTTATTGGCACCTGAATGAGTGAAAAAGAGAAGTCGTTTCCTAACGTGAAGAAGGATCTGATCCAAGAAACCTCAGCAGACTTTAGCAGAGCTGATTTCCTATTCATAGTTAGATAAAGCAGAAATGTCTGCGCTGAAGTTAAATGGAGTCATGTGTTTGTAAAGCATCATCAAAGGGACTCAAGTCCTAGAGCCGTATAAATATTCATAAACTCGCCTGTGTAATATGACCGTTCTTAGTCATATTTTCAAGGCTATTGTATGCATTTTGGCGAATGACTGTGGTAGTGAATGACAGCATCACGGATGTCAGCTCTGTGGATGCTCTGAGCATCCAGCACTGAAGGGCTCAGATAGGAAGACAACCACCTGAATAGTGTTACAAAGGGTTGATGGAAATGGGCTGCTGAGCACAGGTATTTAGGAAAAGAGGTGCGACCTGCCGAGGACAGGACGTTCCCTCGTGCGTAGTTCAGTCCTACATCCAATCCTCAAAGCACATTTCAGGGCGGCATTTTTCTTCTCCATCCTTTTCCTAGCACAAGCCTATCTGATCCGGTCTATTGAGATGTATCCCAAAACCTTTCAAATCAAAAGCTGAGGCAGGTGATACCATCCACAGCAGGTCTCATTTTACCAAAATCAGGATGTTTGCTTTCTTGTAGCAGTGGATTAAGCTGAAGTTTATCTGCACGCAGTGGTTACTACCCTGAAAGCAGAGAGCGTGCGTAGGTGTCTCCAGGCGCCTGCAGCTTTCAACCCATTGTATTAGCATGAAATAAAATTGATGTCAGTTTGCACTAATTTGCAGGGCTGAAATTGGTACTGGAGGAGGTAAACCTGCTGTTCAGCCATTCCCGAGGGAGAAGCAGTTGACGCTGGGAAAAGTGTGGAAGGAGAGCTCAGCTTAGTGACTTTTCCAGTCATCTGAGCTTAATTCATCCTTATATGTAAATCAGAGCCCTTATCAGCTGCAAAATGTCTATGGTAAACGTGCACCAGTTTAAGCTGAAATATCAAATGAAAATCTGCCATGGGAGGGAGACTTTCCAAAAGCGCAAGTGGCATGTGCCTCAGTCTCATTGACTTTCAAAGGAATCTGGGATTCGGTCTGCCTTTGTGCTTTGGAATTCTTCTCATGCTTTAAAAAAGCAAAAGCAAATGCCATAGCAATTCATTGTTTACACTTGTAAACAGCTTTCTCTTTAGGAAAAATATACCAAGCTGTCTTTTTCTGCCTGCTAATTTACATACACAGAGCTCAATATGAAGAGACTTGCATGAACTTTGTAACAGTATTTAAGCGTGTTAATCTCCATTTGGATCCTGCCTTAAAGGCTTGGTTCACTTCCTTAAATGCTGGCATCTTGTGTCATTTGAGATGCTTTCAGAGCGGCAGCTGAAGGCCAGGCAGGATGCCCTGGGGTCACTGGATCTTCCCTAGATCCAGTGTCATATCCCATATGGCTCTCAGCGGCTTTGTGTCCAAGAGCGCTAAATGTCTATGTTTTAGCAACTGAATTGAGCTTAGGTGTCTGGCTTTTTTGGCTGGATGAAGTTGGGTGAGGTCATGAATCCCAACTCCTTACTCTCTTCTGAAAAGCACTCTACTCTGGTTTGAGGTCAATGAAGCTCCTGTTAGGTTTTCTGTACTCACAGCATCCATGGAAGGTACATACCTAATCGACTCTTGGACTTGCTTTGACCTCAGTTGGCTGGAATTGAGGCATTTATGGGAAGCAGCCTTACTTCTGGATATTATAGCACTCACTGGAGTCACCTGTCCTTCGGACATAAGCTCCCTATATGAAATCTGGGAGGAGAGATATACCGGAGGACGAGAGCCACAAAATACTGGCTCTCTCCAGCGCTATAACAGGCAGCACTGAGTCCATTTGGGACTCAAAAAATGGCAGTAGCCCTTTTCACATGGTGAGAACAGGAGCAGCGCTCCTCTCTTTTTGTTCCTATCCTAGCTCCCTCCCCATGAACGGAGCTGAGAAAGGGTTTGGAGGAGAACACGTCGCTGGTTCTCTCTTATAACCGGCTCCTTTTGGGGAAGAGAAGGGAGGGCACTGGCAGCTTGCAGTTAAAATAAGAATCTGTACGTAGTATCATGATATTGCTGTGGCACAGGGGAAAGACAAGTTGTACAACAAACGTATTTTCAACCCTGCAGGAAATATTTTGAAGTCTCCACATTTTGTGTGACTTGACAGTGTCCGAAGCCATTGGGTGAATTAGGCAGGACTCTCCTGGTAATAGCAGCTACCTTGTGCAGACAGGTTGCCATAAATAGCAAACTTTCGGGTGTCAGCATCAATTTGCAAACCTGTCCAGCTAAAGCTCCTCCAGCTGAGGCCTCCTCCCATCTACATTCATGCTGCTAAAGTTTCTAGCACCACTGATTTCAAGTGCCAGCTCCTGGTGTGTATCCGTCCTTCCCACTCATACCGTTTTGGGTGTGTGATCAGATGGAGACTGGGCAAAGGCTGATCAGTGACCACCTACTGCAGGAATGGAAGTGCCAATGATATAAGGGTGACTTAAGGCAAATTTTTAAGCCAAAATATTGTCAAGAAACAAGAAATTGGCTGGCAGGCAGGTTAATCTGAAGTCTGTGAGGGATAAGCGCTGAAGCTTTTTTACCCCAAAACCCCAGTGGGAATGGATTTAGAGGAACTAGCTATAGCCAGTGTCTCACCCTTTTCTTATAACCTTCAGTTTAGGGAAAAAAGCACCCACAAACCATTCATTCACTGTATCTTGTATAATGAATCAATTAGTGTCTGAACCTGGAAGGCGATATATCCCACCCCGGGCTCTATAAAACCCTTGCCCATCCAGTTGTGCCCTGCTTGGCATCTGCTCTCATTGATAGGGAAAGCAATTTCCTCGTGTTGCTGCTCTTGGAAACCTCTGCAACAAAAGGGGAAAACCACTAGGAGCAAGCAGAAAGTCTCAGTGGCAAGCAGATACAGATATATTAAATTGTCAAATGTTAAAAGAATTTTTAAATAATTGAACACTTGAAATATCTTCAGTTGCACTGCACCTACAGTAGGGAAGGCAGCTGCTATTTTCTTCCTTGATCTCTGGGAAAATGGCATATTTACCCCAAACATATGCAAATTTTTCTACCTAGCCTGGAAATGAAGCACGTTCTGCTCATGTAAAGAAACCATTGTTATAGTTCTCTCATTTACTGCAGGAAGGAGGAGGAGAAGAAAGAGATCAAGTCATTATTTACTTGGCAAAAATCCTTTGTTACTTTTCTGGATATCAGTTAATTGCTCGTGAGCTAATCAACTTACACCTCAGCCAAACTCTTTCCTTTAACAAGTCATTAATAAAGGAGACTGCTCAGACAGTTCAAATTGACTTTATTAGTATAGCTTGGATATTTCAGACCTATGAGCTAAAAGGGGGATAAAAGGAAACACAAGGAAATACAGTAATACATTTCCACTTGCAGCTTTCTTCTGGGGTGACTTGTGACCCATGGTCGTTCCCACAGTAAACGTTTGATGATCAGCCTCAATAGGAGAGCTCATTACTAGACAGAGAAAGAAGTTTTCTGGAGCTTTTGTACTGCTGACCCTACTTTCCTGGTGGCGTCAGCTCCCGAGAAGGGAGTCCCTTCAGCTTGTATTGCTGAAAGCCATTGCCGTAGACACCTTGGTGAGGCCCTCGCGCTTCGTGAATTCATATGAATGAGGGTTGGCTTCTGGGCATGGTAGTGTCCAGGTGTTTGACACGCCAAACTTCATACCTCTGTCATACCAAAACCGTAGAGGAGAGTGGGTCCATCATGATACACTTTTCTGAAAAGTTTCATCCAGAAATCTGACGTAATTAATTACAGTGTGAATTACCTAATTACAACATATGAAGCTACATCATACGTATGAATCACATTCTGAATTCTGTCTGTGTTAAGGCATTATGGCTGTAATGGTAAGTCAATGTGTTACAATACTGAATTACTGTCTCAGGCAATTTCTCTCTGTAGCGAGTGCTGAGCGTGGCAGCTGTGGACATTCTGAATCACTTGATGGTTTTCTGAGTTCAAGTGCCATGGAAGGTGTGACCTACAAGTTAGGTAACACTAACATATGGTTTGAATATGGCCCAGTATGCTTAGCACGAATCCTAGAGCACCCTCTGTGAACGCTGCATGATTTCTGTCATCCATATTAATGGCCTTGTAGCTTTCTGGTAGAAACTGGAGTGTGGCTGTCTCAGGAAAGGGATACAGTGACTCTCCCTTGTAGGCTATACTTCAAAAACCAAGTCTAGGTTTGTCACCTGTAAAATAAGAAAAGGGCCCTTGGAATAACCACTGCTGGTCCCAGAGCTGGCCTTTCTCTAGGACCATCGCTGAACAAGGCTGAGGGACTACTCTAGGACTGAAATGTCTGCATCGCTTCTGCAGTCCAAACCATGTGCCCATCCACGATCAGGTACGACTGATACAGGTTAGGGGACTGCTGATGCTCGAAGGAAAGGGGAATAAAATTCAGCCAGACTCGAGCTCAGGTCAGCTTCTCTCTCATGCCAGTCTTCCCAAAAAAAGCTGTGATGCGCTCACAGGTCGGTCCTGTGCATCAGCCCATTTGATCAAAGGCTAAGCAGTGTTTCTGGGTGAATTAATTTTTTTTTTTAATGCCATCAGAGCAAAGATGCTATCTACTATTCAGTGCTCCTGATGTACCAGAGCCAACCAGAAACAGTTTAACACCTTCCTTCTTGTATTTCTCTTTTAAAAGGAGCATTTCTACCCACTGCTTCCATTGCCAGAGACACTGCGCTATTCACATGATCATCTCCATTTTTGAAGCCAACGCTCTCTGAAGGCTTTGGAGGCCAGACTGCTAATCTCTTGACAAGCAAGTGTATTTCTTGACAGTGTGATTGGTGTTGGCCCATCGCCCTTAATGGCTTGGCCCTCTGACAGCTGGCAGTGGTTTTCTGATGGCTGGAGCCCCAGTCACATGCCCCCTGACAGCAGCAGAATAATGTTCTCATGCCTGCAATAATGGCAAATGCATTTGGAAAGCTCATGAATAAAATTCCCTTCTCTGTCTCTTTTTATAACTCTGACATGCTTTTCTGTTGCCCAGTTTCTCCTCGTTCTTTTTTTTTTTACCCCCCCCTCCACACTTATTTCTCCCACTCTATTATTATTCCTCGTGTTATCGGATTGGCAGAGACAGACACTTCTGATTTCTTCCCTGCTCGAGGCTCAATGCTCTTTCTTTTGGTCTTTGAGCAATATTCCCCAGATACTGTTGGCAGGAGGCTCTGTCAGTGCTGAGTCCTGTGTGAAACTGCCATGCAGAGCCCCTCATTTTGCTCCTACCAGCTTCTAAAAATGCCGGTTCCGTCTTCCATCGCCCTTGCTTGCAGCTTTGATATTTATTTTCAAAACATGCCTTTGACTCTTGTGTTTTCTAAGGAAAGTTTGGGCTTGGTTCCACAAGCCTGACGTACCTCCTAATTCAAAGCGCAGAGAGGAACCTTGGGTGCAGGGAGGCAGGGGAAAGGGGGAGCCACGGTGTAAAAGCTGATTTTTATTTTTGCCTTAGCTCGTGGAAAGTATGGTTTGCCCTCGGCTGAGCAGGAGGAGGTGGCTGGGGCTTATAGCTCAGCTACGTGTCAGAGCAGGAGTTGAGGAAGCAGCGTCTGGGGATTTTCTTAATGGGACTTATTTATCACCCCAGAGAAACTGGTCGTAGGAGGGAGGGGATTGCTGCCAGCATGCGGGAAACCTGTTTCAGCAATCTGGGATGACAGATTAATGTCTAATTCTCTAGGGGTTCTGGTAGGATAGGAAAATAGATTATCTTGCTGTTTGCAATACCCCCCTCAAAATGGATGTGTGCCACTAAATGAACAGTCCTACTTCTTTTTCAAAGGTGGGACACCACCGCACGAAGCAAACAGGCACCGGTGTACGTAACAACACCCCACCCCGGCCACCCCCCCTATTCCGTGATACCTGGTTGACGATTGCATTTGTTCAGTGGTGGTCAGTGGTGTTCAACGGGTCTGGCTCCAAGGCTGAAGCAGTTCCTGAGCTGTGTTTGCTCTCTGGAAAGAGGACTCAGACTCATAAGTCTTGCAGTGCGGGCACTCTGCTGGCTCTCAGCCTGCCTGCAGGAGAAGTTCAAAACTTCCACGCCGTGTTTAGGAATAGCTGAGCGGAGGAAGCTGCTCCCTTGCCAGTTGCCGTGTCCTCCTCTGGGTAACGTGAACAAGAGCTGGGACCTGCATGACTACATGGGCTCTAGCCTTCCTTTCACAGCTGTGTCCCAGGCTGTGCACACGTATGTGAAGAACATGGGCATCAGCCCGGTCCTGAAAACGGGCTTAAACCCGACAGTCTTTGGGATTATTTATACATAGGACAAGAACAATGCATGTAGAGACGAACACCTTCGGTATTCCTAAATCTTGTTGCAAAGGAGATCCACAGCTGGAGCATGAAGCTCCTTTTGCTCTCAAAGATGTGTCAGAAATAGCTGGTTTAGGTGTTAGCAGAATAACTTAGGCATGCAACCACTGTAAGGGAGAGGGGCATGAGGCTCTTGCATTGAATGAGCTGTTCTGGACTCGGCTGTGATTTCTCTTTGTCTTTGTGCTGCTTAGTAGGGGTACTAGTTCCTACTGGCTTCTGCTGGTGAGGGAGGAAAGTAGGACAGCTTTATGTCCCATCTGAGTCTAGGTCAGCCCAGGGAGCACTTCCATGCACAGCAGGACCTCTTTTCCTGGGGTTCCCAAGAAAAAGCTGCAAGCTGCTGTAGCCTGAGCGCTCCCAAAGGCAAGAATATGCTTTTTGGAAGTGTTTGGGGGAACTCCAGGAGAACAGCTTCTTTTGGAGGCAAGGAAATCACTGCAGCTACCTGTTCAGCCAGGTGGGCGAGCTGAAACAAGTGGCTCCTTGAAGCCCTCATCATTGTCCTCGGGAGCGTAGTTAGGACAAGCTTCTGTTCTGTGCCACGTGGGCGTCTCAAATTAGGAAAAACACCATGCAATTTCCTCCCATTGCTGCACTATGCTGCTGCTATCAAAGGGCTGCCACAGGGGACCTCACTTTATTTTATACAGAGACTTTCACATGGGCTGTCTTCAAAATGCTCGGAGTTACCTCGAGGGTGTTTTAACTGGGCATTTGTGAAATACTCTCTGGAGCATTTACTGGTGGTCCAGGAAAATGATCTGGCTCATCAGGGGGCCTTGGTCCACCTTGGTTTTCTGTTCTCAGATATTGGGATGCTGTAGGATGAAGCAGACCAGAGCCCAGTGCTTTCCTGGACTCTGGGCACCGTAGTGCCACTTGGGTTTCTTGTCTTCTGTAAAGGTGCGCTGCGATCCAGTATTGCTGTTGGCAGCAACAGACCGTCAGCTTTGTACTGAGTTTGCAAGGCCTCAGGACTGAGCCTTGCCAGGTTTTCTGTCTGAACTTTTTTTCACTTGCCTAAGCTTTGTTTTACTTGTTTTAGCTGTGACAGCGATTTCTCTGGTTGACCAGGTGTCTGTGGCTAATATCCTATACTTTTGTATAACCATAGTTTAGATGAATCATAGAATCATAGAATCATTAAGGTTGGAAGAGACCTCTAAGATCATCGAGTCCAACCGTCAACCCAACACCACCATGCCCACTAAACCATGTCCCTAAGTGCCTCATCTACACGTCTTTTAAATACTTCCAGGGTATGAGTAGCAGTAACAAGCAGTTATTCTATGAAGGACAAGACACAGCTCTAACATAATGATGTATTTGTGGGAGATAGATTGGTGGACCCGCACCCTACCATCCCTGAGGCAAAGGCAGCAGATGGAGGCTCCACGAGAAGCAGAGGATCCCCTGCCTTCTTGCCACCA
>NW_008824552.1:616048-616551 GCF_000699105.1 Pygoscelis adeliae
ATTTAAAAGACGTGTAGATGAGGCGCTTAGGGACATGGTTTAGTGGGCCTGGTGGTGTTGGGTTGATGGTTGGACTCGATGATCTTAGAGGTCTTTTCCAACCTTAATGATTCTATGATTCTTACCTGGGAAAATGGGTTCCTATTATAAGGGACTTATTTTTCATGCTGGGACTCCAAGTGCCTTGTCAGAAGAAAGCACCATATTGCAGGAGGCCCGTGCAGCATGCATAGATGGAGTAGCGAGAGTTCAGCTCAGAGATCAGGCTTTAAATCCTGGCATCTTCTGCATCTCAGGGCATCTTCTGCATCTCAGGACGTCTTCCATATCCCAGGACATCTCCCACATCTCTGGAGCCTTCATTTCTCCATGAGGCTGTGGTTTCCATCCTGCATTCCTCCTGCCGTTCATCATCCCGTCCTGGTTTAGGGCTGGCATCAAGCAGGAGCTCTCAGGATGGCTTACATCTTCCATGTGCATTACCCTATGGATAGAGAATGGGT
>NW_008824552.1:616657-634561 GCF_000699105.1 Pygoscelis adeliae
TGAACATCTTTTACCAATGCAGTCAGGGCAGGGGGAACCAAAAGTCCTTTCCTCCAAGAGAGTTTCTTTGCATGAAAAAGCAACTGTTCACTGAAACAGTAAAACCTATGACTTTTCCTTTGCTTTTTGGTTTGAAATTGAAATTTGCAGTGGAGAGCAGCCATTTCACAGTGCCGCCTATGTTAATCAATTGTCCCACATACCGTTTTTTAATTAAACAGATGACTGGAGTGAATTTGGGCAGGGACAGACGCACAGGGAAATTTGGATTGCAGGTGATCGTGGGGTGATGCAGTGAACACTGGCAGTCAGGAGCTCTCGAGTCTGTCACCATCTCAGCCACAAAACCTTCTATTTGACCTTGGGCACATTCATAACCTTGAATATTTACATATCCCTCACCTACACAATGTATAGGTCTTCAGGATGGGCCCTGCCTGTAATTTTACATGGTACCTTCCCCTAGGGACTGAATTCTGACTTGTGGTTGCTGCAGTGATACAAAGAGATATTACAAAAATGCCATAACACTGCAACTATTAGAAATATCCTGTGTGCAGGTAGATAGAAGATAGTTACCTAAAAGCTCTCCCGTAGGATAGTGACGATAAAGCACACTGAATCAGATTTGTTTGTGGTTTAAATCCACTAAGGATTAATTGATCTCTACCTTACTGATTGAGAGGTGTTTATTTAGCCCATCTTTGCTTCAAACAACACTTCCTTTGTGCTAACTGGGAATGTATTTTTTCCTGCGTCAGGTCTGAAATTGGTTAGCAGTAAATACAAAAGAGTTGCCAATAGGAGTGTTTTGGCAAGAAATGCCCTCTGTTGGGCCAGGACCACTTGTGAAGGTGGTTGTATTAATGATTGATATTGCTGGAGTGTTTACTGATTATTGGACATTACTCTGTGAATCCCAAAGGCTGGTATGGATTCCTGAACAGACAGTTATTCATCTAAAATTGCATAACATTTCTTAGAACTATTTTTTGTTTGCACTGAAGACCGGCATTTGCATCTAAGCTCAGAGCCTTACTGAGCTGGTCAATGTGCAGGCAGTCCCTCCTGCCAGAAGTGTATGGTTTGGCAGAAAAGACGGAGGTGAGGGGGACAGGACATCCACGGAGATTGGGTTATCCACTCCTGCGCTACACGGCAAGTCAAGTAACCAAAAGACCAGAGCTTTTGTCTCTGATGCCCAGTCTCATCCAACCGATGGCATATGTTCTCCATATTTCCTATTCTGCTGCTTCGTATGTGCTTTCAGGATGGTCTGTTGGTGGCCACCATATGAGCCTCAGGTCCTGGGACAGGTCTTCTCACTCGCCACCTTAATCTTACAGCAGCTGGCACCCATGTCCCACATTGCAGAAGAGCTGGGTGAACTGGGGTTTTGCTCAGCTCAACAGGGGTGGTTGAAGCAGCTCACTGGTTCTCAACCCAAGCCATGCTTCCCCTTACCAGTTATGAGATTAAAACACCAGTAAATTCTGTAGGACTTTTCTTCCTTTGTTTTTTCCCCATAAGAGGTGCAGCAGGTTCTCATTGTCCAACTTTTTTTTTTTTTTTTACAGCCAAGACAGTTAGAAAGGTACTTAAAAATTCAGGCTGAGAATCCCCTGTATTCACACAACCCCAAGAGCTGGGACTCACCCTGCTTCCAGCCCTGCCTCCTCACCTTCCCACAGGGTAGGATGCACAGTAGCACAGAGAAAAATGAAAACAGTGAAAGGCTCAATAGATGATGATTTGGTGACTCATATTTGATGAATGCCTCACAACCAGCTTTACGTGGGACTGCAGTAGTTTAACTGCTTCAGCCTGCTTTGCGTCTAAGGCGAACTACGGTCCTTTCTGCTTTGTGGCAGCAACGCTTCCAGTGCCAAATGTTGTGCTTTGTTAATCCAAGTGTATCAAGAGACAACTGCCTTTTGCTATTTGCAGCATGTAAAAATCAATATGCCACTTACATATCCTCTCTGACTGTCATCCCAGACACTTCTGCTCTGCTATTACGTGCAGAAAGTTTACCTCCTTCAAGCAGAACGCTGTCTATTTTCTGCATGAATGCAGATGGCCCCATCTAAATTATAGGTGCGAGAAAAGGCTTTATGAAGGATATTGCAGGATGGGTGGCTTGTGAAAACAGAGTACTGGTCCCCACGAACAAGATGATCCTTTTTATTTCCACAGCCCTAAGCTTTTACTGAGAACCAAATTTTGACCGTACACCTCAACTGTAAGGTGTTCGTAGACCTCTGTCTTGGAGGTGTGGTGGAACAGGTGAGGACAAGATGAGCTCCAAGAGCCGAGAGTCCCTCATATAGACCTGTCCTATCTGATCTGCAACACAGTAGGCTATTTTGGGGCTGGAGAGCCAAGCTGTTGTGCTCAATATATGAAAGACACCATGGCCTGTGGGACCATGGTCTTAAAAATAGGATAGAGGTTAGAGATGCATGGAGAGGGAAGCAAAGGAGAGAAAAGATGTTTGAGGAAATGATTGAGAATGCCCTATGGAGAATGGGCTGCTTTGAAGCATGTAATGGCCAAAACAGTGCACATAGACACCAAATTTAGATCTCTAAATCTTGGAGCAGGAAAATCTTGGAAGAGGAAAGCCAACACAGATGCTAAGGGACACACACAAGAGGGCTCAGATGCCAGGTTCTCTTGGCAGGGTGGGGAAACTGAGGTACCTGTGCAGTGGGAGGGCAGGCAGTACAAAATGGGAGCCACCAAGCTAGGTAGTGGGCAGCACCATGCACGGGGCAAAATCCTCTGGTCTCTGGGATAGACGTGCCACACTGATGTCTCCCTCACATGGCATGTAGAGCCTGGGTCCTCTCCCAAAGTGGAGCAGGCAGGGAGGTTGTTGCTTTCTTTTCACCATTTATCTACTGCCCCAGCGGTCAGAAACACCTCGGAAAGCCAGCGGTTCAACTCCTTCCCCTTCCAGCAAGGATTCCTACCCAGACCTGGGAAATCTGCCTACCAACAGCCTGCTGGTCCCGGGGATGTGGTGGAAGTGGTCTACCATCCTCCCAGTGACGCCCAGCAATTCAGCAGCAAAAGCACTGTGTTGAAACAATCCCACATCCTTGCTGGGATAGTGGGCTCACCCAAAGAAGCCTGTTCTGGCCCTCCCTGCCATATGGCAGGAGCCATCGTTCCCTTCTCCATCCCTTGCCCTCTCTGCCATGTAGATGACACTCACCCCACCTCAGTGCTAGTTCCGACTGCAGTGAAAGGAGCGGGTTTTGCCTGTTTTCCCTTGTTCCATTCGCCCGTGGAGGCTCAGAGGAGTCCTTGGGGTTTCTCCAGCAGCCTTTCTCTGCTCTCAGCAATGCCTCCTCTGCAGTCCTGGCCACGGTGACTGCTGGCTCTGAGCCCACCCCGGCTCCTTCTGGGGGAAGGTGCCAGCAGATGGTGCTCTAAGACCCCAAATTTAGTTCTTCTGCCCCACGTCCCAGGGCAGGGGTACCTTGGCACAAGCACCCCATGCACCTTCTCTGCTCAGATCTTTCCCACCCTGGGCACTGCGCTTTGAAGTTTCTGTAGGGTCAAATGCTCAAGACAAAGTTTCAGTTATGCATGTTCTAACATCTTCTAGCTCCGTCCATCCCCCAGGGCCTTTTGTACCCGTAGTATTTTTCCGAGGCGGGGGGGATTTCCAAGCTAGACAAAAATGATATTAACTTCTTTCATCAGAGTTGATCTATTCTGAAGAAGCTCAACTAATTCTTTCCTCTAACTCGCTTATAAAAAGCTGTGGCCCGCATCTTCCCGGCATATCCTCGTGTAGCTGGTGCCGCTGACTTGATGATGGTGCTTTGATGAGACTCTGGTCCAGCACAGAGATGTTCACAGCAATCCTCAGGGACGGACAACGCCGTTTTCTGATAAAAAGACAAATTTCACAGCAAGAAAATCAGTTCAGCTGATGACAATCTACCCTGGACTCAGGCAAAAAAAGGCAGTGCTGGTGAGAGTGAGTTATAGCTGTGCTCTGTAGTTTATGGGATAAATAGGGTCTGTGTTTAGAAAGCAAGAAGAAGAGTGTAGGAAAGTGCTTTTAAGCTGTCAGCTGTTTATGTCCCTTGCTTGTTTAATTATGAACTAAATATAACGGTGGAAGGGACCAGAGGGTGCAAGTACTTGGTGCCTTTGCACAAAAGCAGTGTAGAAACTTCAAATTCACGCTGCACTACTGTTTGCTTTATGGCGATGATTTGTGGGGAAGCGATAGCAAGAGGTGAAGGTTTGCCTGCATTACCTGGGGCGTGGTTGCTTGGGTATTTGAGCTGGGAGGTCAGATGGTAAGTTTTGTGCTCTTGCAACTTGCGAGTCCTTCTGTTCAATTGCTGCTATGAATTAATCTATTATTTTGCAGGGAATCCCCCAAGCTCCCGTTTCAGTAACAGCTCTTCCTCACTGGAAACCAAGCTGCTGTTGCTCACCCAAGAAAAGCCAATGCTATGATGTTTGCTCCAAAACTCGCAACTGCTTTTCATGGCCAAATCTGCAGATATCACTTTTCCCCCCCAAAATGTGGCTGTCTCTGAGATAAACCACAGCAGGGGCTTAACGCTGTGCAACTGCTTAGCAAGAAGACTCATGCAGCCTGCTGAAACTGTAAGGGGGAATTTGGGTTAGCAGGATATAATTACCAGAGCTGGAGTTTGGCTCTGTGACTAAAGCTAACATCCTTTCACTCCAGAAAATTGCTGTGAAAGATTTCAGGCTAACATGAGTCTCATTCCTGAGTCCCATCCTGGAGATGGCAGCTCCCGCAGCGACTGTGGCATCCATCATGGGAGGAAGAAGATGCTGGAAATACTGCGTAGGAAGCCCTGCAATCCTCCTGCACCTTTGCTTTTGGGAAGCGGCTGGGGGAAGAAACAAGCAATTTGATAGAAAATGGAGAAATATGCCAGTAATGAGATAGCTGTCAACACTCCCTGTGGATAACCTCACGACAGCAGAATTATTTATAGACAGAAGTGTCTGAGAACTTATTTTCCTTGACACTGTGGCTGTGGCAGAGTAATGGATAGCTCTACGGGACGGGTTTTCAAAACCACTCAATTAGGAGCAATGAGGTGCAAAATTACATGTGCAAAGAGATGGAAACGTAGATGTTTGAGATGAAAAGGGCCTTGCTGGCCTGCCAGCACCACCCGGCTCCCAGCAGGGCGGAAAGAGAGCTCTTTTCTAAGCACCCCGATGTAAAATTGTTCTTTTTATGGATATTTTTGAACACATGACTATGATATGTGGAGCCTGAAAACTGGAGATGGTTGGGTTATTGTTTGCTGTTCTGGATGCCTGTGTGTGTATAAATCCCTGTCTACACAGGGAAATTGGTTTCCTTCTCTGCAGAGGAAGAAAGTTAGAAAGAACTTGATTTTAAGTGGAGTTCCCGTTTTGATTCCTTCCTTTGGATAAGAGAAAGAGTAGCTTTTTCCAAAAGGGCATATCCATCTGAGGAGGTCATCAGACAGAGAGCTGATCAGAAACTGCTCACTTAGAAGTGCAGCCAGCAAGCTCTCCTTATTTTTATTCTTCCTTGCCATTGCTTACAACCCAAACTAAAAAAAGTATCACTAGCCTGAAAATTAATGGTCTTCTCCTTGGGTAAGGAAACATTTTGCTCAGGGATGGACAGGAAGTTTTTATTTTACTGCTAAAAATTTCTTTGTCAGACTGGGCTGGCGTTTACTGACCTTTGGGATTTTGAGGGATCCAGGCTTTCAGATCACACTCAGTCCCTGGGAAAAATGTCCCTCCAGTTCTGGTTTTTCTGATTACTGATGAAATTTGGTCCCGAGAGGAGAGCGCAGCTCACTCCTTATTTCAGGTGTTCTTGAGGCTTGTGCTGGTCTTTATCCAGGATGTCTCTTTTGATGAATTAATTCCAGGAGGAAGAAGGGAAGAAAACTTGTACCCAGTAAACCGCTTGCAGTAGAGACATTTCCCTTGCTGTGCTGCAGCAGAAGGTGACATTATTTCATAGAATAAAGGGGCAACCACCCATTAAGGGTCATAAAGATGCCCTGGTTGTTACTAAGACTGAATTGCAGCTGCAATGATTTGAATGGCAAAGGGATCCAGATGCAATCAGTTGGCTCACTGGGTCACCGTGAGCATGGTCTGCAGGCTGCATCATTCCTTTCTTCTTCCCTGCTTCACCTTCTGCTTTCTTGATACAATCTCCATCTTCTTCCATGATGTATACATACAATACAAGAGTCTTTATTATTATTTCTGTTTGCAGTAGTCATTACAACACTAAGGGTTAATCAGCAGGGCAAAATCCAGCCAGAGAATGCCAGCAGACCCAAGCATAGGCATTTGATCACATTTTGAAGCCTCAGCATCAGGAGTCAGCTGTGGTTTAGCAAGCAGGGAGGAGAGGTCTGAGCGCTATCTTGAGCGTTTCTGAGCCCTTGGACAGACGGGGTAAGCAGCAGCTCTGCAGTGTTTCATGCGGTTGGTCTCCTTTTCCTGATCCTGCCCAGCATCCTTGTGTTACTATATGCATGCTGCGTCCATCACAGGGTGGGATGAACTTCATTTTCCTTCACACTTCTAAATGCAAACATCTCCATTTGACTGAGTCACCCTCAGCTCCCATTTTTAGTCACAGAAGAGAAATGGCCACTGCTAAAGCAATTCCCCAACCTCATTTGAGGTGCCTGCCTTAGGATAAGTCAGATGATGTATCGTGCCTCTAAAATAAAATGAGACAACTCCTTGCTGACTTGGGTTGCCTATGCTAATTGTAAAGGGTTGAGATACAGCCCCACTGAAACTTCACTGAGCCTCATGTGCCTAGTCAGCAAAAGGATTTTTCCCCAAGCATTTAGGAATGTAAATAAAGATCAGTTTAACACGACTATTAACCCCAGACATATTGGGCAGTGCTTCGGTTTTCTCTGAAGGTCACGCTCCCGTGTGGTGTACCAGGAGAGTGGTTTAATCCTCTGGTCTGCAGATGCTTGTGAGTCCATGAGACCTCCCCAAAGAGCCGGTGGAAAGTAGAAACAACAGGCTTAGCCATCTCAGCTGTTGTGCAGGAGTCTGTAGCTTCATGGGGGAATTTGTCCAGTCCAGGTTGAAAACCACTGTCAGAGGACATGTCCTCTTCTGGGCTGTCCTGACATCTGTGTTAAAGTCAGTTGATGATGGCAAACCCTGTCCTCCATCATGATTCAGGCTCGGGGGGTGTTGGTTCTTGCTGTCATTGCAGCTGTATACCCAGGGCATGTTGATTTGTCCACCTGGGAGAAGCATGTGTGAGGTGGTGGTGTGTCCTCCCCTGTGTGGCCTATGCCTGATGCTGAAGGGTGCCGTGGACCGTGTGCCATACCTGAGCCACGGGCCAAGACTCATAGAGCAATCGGAGACTCCTGGCCCAGCGAAAATTAGTATCTGAGGCCAGTGGTAATAAAAGGGCAGCCAAGACCTCACTGGAGACAATTCCCAATTTTAATCCCCAATTTTTCCCTTCCCGTAATTTGCTGCTCTTGCCCCATCCCCAGGGCAGACCCCAGGCTGGGGTAGGGGGCTGTGGGTAGGAAGAGCCATCCCCTCAGGGATGCCCCAAGCCCCAACCTCTGGGCTCCTACACAGGAGCCGGGTGGCACCACCATGTTGGTCCGTGTGCGAGTTGCCTGCCTGTGGCCCTGCCTCCGCTCTGCGCTGTTGCTCCTATAAAATGAGCCGTGTTCAGCCATTATGGATGCGGAGCGTGTTGGCGTGGAGGGAGTGCCGTTCATCAAGGGGCTCCGGTCGCTACTCATTATGTGCCGGCTACAATGAATCGACGCTAATGAGGCAATTTTTGGTCATTTCCACTTTGTATGCACAATAATTATTTTCCACCCTTGCAAAATAGTCCCTAATTAAGCTGATAGATTTCAGCAAGGTCTTGCGAGACTAAACCCTGTTCCTCTTTTATAGGGGTAGTGTGGCCTGTGAAATCCATTGCGACCGAGCTCTGCAAGGCACAACAGAGTTTTCAAATGCCTCCCTTTGCTGGATTTTAATAGGCTGAACAAATGGAAACCTGTGGTGAAATCAAAGATAAAGAAAGAGGTGACACATCTCTGTCTTGTGGAGAAAAAAAAAACCCAGCCACCCAACCTAATTCCTTTAAATGCCCTAGGACAATGTGATATCAAATGTGCAGGAGAACAAGATAAAACTCATTAATTCACTCAAGTCAGAAATGCCTGCTCATAAAAATGCAGGTAGGAAACTGCTCTCTTTTTACAGTCTGTATTGAAAAGGGGCGATGTTTCCATGTATTGCCCCCTGCTCTATAAACATCCCTGCTGCAAAGGGACCATCTAAATGCAGCATCTCCAAGCCGCTGCACCGCACTAGAGTCCTATTTCTTCTCAGTGATAGCTGTTGAACCAAGTGGAGGTCAAGAGCCTATTACTACTAGCCTTAAAGACAGCAGTGCTCTTAGAGGAGCCTGGAGGAGCCTATGCTTTAAAACTAAATGGTCTCACTGTGAAACTGTAACTGCTGTCCTTGGAGCAAGCTGTTACAACAACTGTGGAAACGGTTGGTGCTTGTTGCGTGAGCAGATTACAACAAATAAGCTGAGCCACAGCAATTTCTTGGGTGTAAACTCGTTGCAGGGCAAAAGCACTGTTATTGGTCTGAGCTTAGCTCATGAGCAGAGAAGATGAGCCTAAACTAGGTTACGTCTCGTTATCTGCAGGCTGGAAAGCTCACAGAGGCAGCTGATGAGCAGTATCTCAAGAGAGAGTAACGTGACCTTGTGCTCGTGTCTTCAGGCATTAGGAACATGACATCTGTAGCTGCTTGTTTATTTGGGGGTTGAAAGCAAAAGCAAAGTAGGAGTCTAAGGCCTCATGTAGCGGCTCCTAGCCCATGTGCTCTGAGCCCAAAACCTGCTTTGTGGGTGTCCTAGTTTCAGATCCAGTTTTTAGGAATAAAATAGCAAGATGGACATCGTCAGATCCCAATGGATGTGATCAACAGAATAACAGCCATGTCTCCACCAACTAGCAAAAAGGAAACATGAGCGTTCTTAGGCATCGTGGGTTTTTGGAGAATGCATATTCCAAATTACAGTCTGATTGTAAGCCCTCTCTATCAAGTGACCCAGGAGAAGAACGATTTCAAATGGCGCCCCGAGCAACAACAAGCCTTTGAACAAATTAAGCAGGAGATAGTTCAAGCAGGGAACCTTCATGGAAGACAGGTGCAAGCCCAAAGCCAGCAGCAAATTGGAGGTGACCCCTCCACACCACGTAGGAGCTCATCCCTTTATGCCCCGGAGTCTCCTTCTGTTCCTAGGGGAAATATACTTCATGGAAGCACTGAAAAGACAGAGGAACTCAAAGCTGAAATGTGCAGGGCTTAATCAATGGCATCAATAATGATATAAAATGCCTGTTCACCCCAAGGGCAGCGTCATGGCAAGTTGAGACATTAAACAGCAGGACAGGGCTGGGATGGAGGGAATGTACAGCGACTGTGAAATTCTCACACTTGCAAACCAATGCCTACTGCAGACCAATGCTTATTGCTCTCTCAGCCCATCTGCAGGGACCATGCCCTGTACCTTTCCTTCTCCACATCTCAGCATCTTACATACCATCCTTCAGCCTGATTTTCCTTTTTCCCCTTTTTATTTGATGTGCAACCACCAAAGAAAAGACAAAACAGTGAGAAAGACAACCGAGACCTCAAGAGGCATGCTGGCAAAATTGTGCTTGGAGCAGAAGTACATCAGTTTGGATATGGAGCATTGATTTCTGTTTATCACCCTGCTTATTAACTACACAGGATTTGCTCTTAAGGAAAAAAATTCAAAATGAGCCTAGAGGAACTGTGAGAGATAAGGGGAAGGATGTTTGCTCAAGTTATTTCTCATCATGAAATGCTTTTAGCTCCAGATCTTAGGTAGGGAGCCAGTTCCCCATCTTCCTTTTCAGAAATTAAAAGGAAAAAAGAAAACCTGGCAGTTTACCAGACATTCTTTACACATAGAATTAATATCTTTTTATCTTCATGAGATAATACATTGAGCTGGAGGAGTCAGATCAGAACATGAATGTCTTTGTTGTAATTCCAACTCAAAAGAACATTTTTGCTGTAATAAAACCTAACAGTATTAAGTGGCCTTGATTTTCCATTGCGGCATTGTGGCTTGGTGCCTGAGTAGCATCATATGGCTGGATCTTCAGGTGGGGTAAGCTGGTTGGTTTACCAGTAAGGTAAAAGCTAAAGCTATTGATTTAACTGGGACTCTATTGCCCTGATTAAACAAAGAATCTAGCCCATTGTTTTCGGTAAAGTTACCTTGAGGTGATGCAGCAGAGTATCAGTGTTAGAATCAAGTTGCCCGGCACTGGGGACACAGGACGCAGTGAGACAATTAGAGAAATAAACACTGCAAAGGGACTGGAAAGAAAAAGTAACCCAAGGGAAAAGCAGCAAATTCCTCAGGTGTGGAGATTTGGGGAGACAAACAGAAAGTCAGTCCGTTTAACTGGAAAAGGTGGTGTTAAACAGAGAGAGTCCTTACACTAAAAATGTAGCGACCCTGATTCTCCTGCCTGAGACCAATTCCTAGTGAGCAGCCTGAAGGAGACAAAGCAACCCCCTGCCTCTCTCCCAGATTCTTTCCTTTGTTTACCTATTTTCATATCAAAGACTCAACTTGGGTGTCTTCCCTCTTGGCTCTCACCATCACCAAGGAATGAGCTTCAAATCACCCTTCTTGGAAGCTGGCTTCTCAGGAAACCTTCTTCAATAACAGGTTTTACATGTCTTCTTAAAATCCCTTTCAGAAGCATCAAAGTACCCACTAATTGCTGTGCCCTGCCTCACAAATACCTGGGCCTGAATGGATGCATAGGATCCTCTCAGATTGGTTGACTTTAAAATATTTCATTATTTCACTCTCAGGTAGACAATCAAGAGTCAGAAAAATGTTGCTATAGTCAAGTGACTTTGAGCTAAGCAACTGAGCATTGCTCCACACCTCGCAGTCTTCATGTTTTTCCGCGGTCTTCATGTCATTCATGTCTTACCGCGGTCTTCATGTCATTCATGTCACTCCAGTCTTCATGTCATTCCTGAGAGATTCTCGAAGCTCTCATCTTCCTGTACCAGCTTAAATGAGCTCAAGGAATCACCCACTCACATCCTAGATGGAGGAGACCCCACAGTTTGATGGTTGTGTCTTGATGAGACCCAGTTGTTGCTTCACCAGATGCAACCTGGATCGCTCTGAGTGTCTACTCAAAACAAGAGAAGCCCCCAAAATGATCTCCATGGATTCTGGATTCCAAGACTAGATCATCTGTAATGACCCCATATGCAGTAACATCAAACTGTTTCCATCAACAGTGAGAACAGAGATGGACACAGAGAGGAAACTAGCAGATTTGATCAAGTTTCAGCTGCGGTTTCTCATACTCAAGGCTGTGCTATAAAAACCCAGGCCATGGCTGTCACACAAACCATCTGATTGCCCACCTGGCCGGATGGCTTGGAGGTACAGCTCCTGCATGCACACAGCATGTGAGCCAGGAGAGCAGCCCCTGGTCCAGATGCTGAGCCCCTTCACGAATGGGACCTTCAGTTACAAGCAGAGAGGAAATAGAGAAGGTGAAGTGTTTGCTGTGCAACAGACACCTGTTAAATTAATTGCAGGGAGATGAGTGCTAATTAACTGATCATGCTAATGAGAACGTTGGATTTTGGCAACGCGGTTATTTTTTGGATCAGAGAGAATTGTGGATGCTGGTGTGGAGGACGAGACAACGCAATCCTGAGAGATTTATGGGGGCTCCGCATTGCGACTCCAAGAAGATGATTTTAAAAGCTTTTATATTAAAAAAGCTTTTATATTAAAAAGGCAATTACATTCTAACAAGAGAATAACAAGCTGAGACCTCATGTTGTTAGGTGCTCTCTGAGGTTTTCAGTTCTGGTCTTGCTGCCACATAGAGTAATGCTTTTTTTGTGTTCCCTGTTATTTACCTGGGAACTTATGACAGTTTTAAGTCGATCACACTGATTCAACCGCAGATGCACTACAGATCTATCAAATTCCCAGATGTCACCCAGGCCTGTGTTTGCCACCAGATGCACAGCAGTTTCCTGGTCCTTGGTTTTTCCTAAGGGGTATATGTGCCTTCAGAGAGATTATTTAAATGCTACTAACAAGTGACATTGGTTAACGAGATTTCTCTCTCTTTTCTGCAAGCCTCATTCCTTCAGGGATCTTGTGAAGGACAATTTGATCAAAAATCTGCTCCCATTTTTCAGGACTAATCAATTAATTAGCGCCAGGGCATGCTCTGAGGCCTGGAGCATCCATTCAATTATCTCTTGCTACGTTGCCAGACTGATCTGTGGCTTGGCTCACACCTCTGCTGAATTTCTGAGCAGGTTTCAAGGGATAACGTGGGGCAGGAGCCATTCCCAATAGGCAGCTCAGGTCAGTAATGTTCATCTCCTCATCTGCTGACCATCAGGGAGCGCAGGCAGAGATGCAGGGGCCGTATCACAGTGTCACAGACTTTTATGTCTCTGCCATGCTGGACAGCTTCTCTTAGACCAGCCTTCTGTTATTTTCCCTGGTTCTCCAAACTGCCTGGGGCCACCAGGACATGGTTAGCACAGTGCTGAGCCCTGTGACACAACTCTGTGCAGGGACAGGTAGAGGAGCACAGCCCAACACTGTGCTAGCACAGCCGCACTGCTTGCAGCCCTGGAGCGTGGGTGGAGAGGAGACATCTGCCTGAAAATCCTTTCCAGAGGCTGGCAGGGAGACAGAGACTTCTGCACGATGATTATTAGCAAAGCTAATAACTTTATATTTTGTTCTATATCTAATCAGATTTATCATTTAAAAATAACCACCTCCTCTGAAAGGCTGCACCGGTGGAGTTGAATGACAGTGGGAGGTGGTGCCTTGTTTCTAGAAGAGGGTTGATGATGCTTTTGCATAGAGAAGACCCAGTTTTCCAGCCATTTCTACCTGCCCTGCTCTGCCAGCCTGCTGTCTCACCAACTGACACAGGTGGCAGCGGGCAGCATCCTCGGTCCGCTGGGAAAAGAGACAGCCAGACCCGTCCACGTGCGCAACTGGGGTTTCCAGGTCCTCCCTGTCTCCTGCACCTTCAGAGCGCCAGCTGTTGTGTCCATCTCTCAGCGGGTGTCGAGTCCCATGTAGGGATTTGGCCCTGATGCAATGATCGTTGTCAGATAAAATTAACGGAGGTCATCTCATTCACACGGAGGCTGGTCAGCCGAGCAGAGCTGCGTGACAAGCTTTAATTAGATCCACAATGATCGTCCTTCCTGGGAGAGTTGTTTGGTGGCTTGCTCAACACATGCAACATAAGTGACTGGTTGTCACGGCGTGCTGGAGGGCAGCTCCCAAGTGCTCCTGCTAACAAGAGTGGGGAGAAATTTGTGTGAAACAAATTGAGATGGGGTTTTGGGATTGCTTTCCCTCAAACACACACTTTTGTGCTGTTCCCTCCCACAATCATGTGTTTGCTCTCACTTTTTCCTCCCGCATAATGCACAATCGCACCTTTGCACACCCTATTTCTGCTGGTCTGTTTCTCTCACGACCACATGCTCTGGTCTTTCTTCATACTGTTGCTCGCAGCCCCCCCCAGTTCATCTCCATCACGTTTGAGCTCTTTTTGTCTCAGGGTGAAGTCTGATGGCAGAAATGCTCACAGATGAGTGGGTTTATGGGGAAAATTCCCCTCATGCAAAGCTCTGCTGCAGGAGACCGATGGGGAGGCAGGCTGGTGTGACCACCCAGGTACGGCAGTAGGTAAGCGGAGAAGATGGGTGCAGAGAGAGGCATAGGACCTTCAGGGGAGACCAAGAAATGCCTTCTGCTATCAGTTGCAATTGTGTTAACAGTCAATTAAGTTACTTTGGACTATGGCCCAGGTTCAGCAAGGCCATTCTTTAGAGCAGGTCCAACCCAAAGCAGGAAGGAAACGGTACAATATGAATGAGCTGGTCATAGGCTTACAGTCTCTCTGCTCCAGGCTCCTATAGTTTAGCTAATCACACTTTTTCTGCTCCTCCCTTTCTTCCCCAGGCCTGGCAGAGATCATATTTTGGACAAGGCTTTAGGCGAGGTCTTACTCGGTCTTCACTGATCAGTTCAGTATTTTGACATCTGGCAGCAGGATTCTTCCCTGAGCAAGATCTCTGAGCTTTGGTTGGTGTGAATGAAAGGGAAGGAGAAAGCTGGAACGCGCACGTTCCCAAGTCCTCTCCTCCACCCACAATGCAGAACAGCAGCTCCTTAGCCCACCAAAACCCCAATCTCCTTCACAAGCTTCAGATGGCTTAGTTTCGTTTAACCTTCCCTTTCCAGTTCTTAACAAACTTCCTTTGGGCTTTATTTAGAGCCAGCAGTTGTTCCCACTGGGATGTTGCCAGGCAAGGAATGAATTTATTTGGATGGAGATATGAGGGGTCAGCGTGGCAAATTTAGACAAAGCTCAAATGTTGGACTGGACGGTCATAGCATCTCACTGTAATGGCTTGGACTGGATTTTTCTTTAGAAAGTCTCTGTGGCACAAATGGGGCAACCTGGGTGAAAATAAATGGCAGAAGAGCAAGGATCTACCTGTTCTCGCACACCTTTAACATCAGACTTTCTTATATCTCAAGTGCATCTGGCATTCAAGCTCGTATGTGACCCTGCCCTATTTTCTTGTAGCAGATACTGCTTCCATCAGAGCCTTAGCCTTTTCCTGTGCCACCTTACTGCTGCCCAGCTATTACAACTCATTCGTCTGGATGATATTTTAATGAACAGAGGTGACAGATGATGCTGAAGTCTGTCTCCTTTGCCGGGTGATATGCGAAAGAGTGAAACTTCAGTGTGACAAGCTGTCAAATGGCTCTTCTGGAGGAGAATTTCAGTCCTAACCATTGAAACACGTGGCTGACAGTGTCTGCCCAAAGCATCAGTCTCTGAAAGAGGCAATCATACAGTGAGACTCTGCACAGCTTCGCTTCAGTTCCTAAATTGTTCTTTCTCCAGCCTCACACCTTTGGTGGCCATTGGCAAAATGAGAAATGAGGGAGAAGAGAGATTGGTTTGGTTGATAGCTTTATTTCCATTCCCATCTTTGTCTGCACCTTTGTTCCACTGGGGAAAACCAGGTAGAACTGAGAAAGGTCCAGAAATTAAGTGGAATCACAAGGAAAATGGGAGTAATTTCTTCTTGTGCTTGCTCTGAAATTTTGAGTGCTAGGGGCAGAGATGGAAGAAATCGTTTCTCTGAACAGCCCCACAGTGGGACTTGTTTCACCTCTTTGGATCATCATGGAGCTGGTCACCATGGGCTTCCTTAATAGTCAACGGAGGGAAATAGGTGCTTCCATGGTGTGATTCATCTGCCCTGCTTCAGATCTTCAACTCTGGACGAGTTGATTCATACACAGCAGTGCCTGTTCCCCCCTGTTGAGTCTGGGCTGCTAGCTTGAATGGAGATGTCTACATGGGATAAAACAATTCCCCACCTCCTGCCCCTGTATCTTGTCCTGGCTCCTGAGCTGTCTCTATTTTTGACCCAATGTGCTCAGCTCTCTCATGGTATAGAGACCCTCAGTAGTCATAGCAGGGTGTCTTCTCAAAGAAGTCAGAGTTTCATAGTTAGTGGCTCTAAATCAGAAAGACCCCTGCTCAGTGTAACACAGCTCTGGGATTATATGATGGTACTGGATCAGGCTCAGAGGCGAACCTGGAGGACTTCTCTGCTCCATTGGGAAAATGCAGTTTTCCCCCCTTTTTTGGGGTGGTGGAAGGCTGCTTTCTAGGAGCAGCTTGGTTTGGTGGCATAATTTCTGTTGCTCTGGGTTATGCAGGTCTCACTGAAGCCCATTGGTTTCTGGATAAAATTCTGGACGCGAAGACAACTCAGAACCCAACCTCCACTCCATTGCATTTGCTTCCACAAGAAGGAACGAGTAATCAAACCTGAGGGCCCTAACCTACCCAAAAAATAAAAGACAAGGAAAACCAGGCACAAGAACAAACACTTAGGAGGTAGGAAAGGAGTGAGACAACATAGCAAATGCCCCATTCCCTGGTTAGCTATTGACTGTGCCAGTCTTCTGTAACATCACCCCTTGCTTAGCTAGCAGTAGGCAATCCTTCATCATTTCGCTCCTCCGGCCCAAGGAGAATAACGCGATCTCCAAGGTCAACGTAATTACCTGCTCCTTCTCATTAAAGGAATTGCCAAAGTATCCATTTAAAATCATTAGCCTCCCCTCCCCTTTCATTGCAAATGATTTATGAGGAGGTTATTTATTCCCTCTTCTTTTCTCCTGAACACCTTTCTAATTAGGAGCGGCACATTGAGGTCCCCCATTCTCCAGGGTGGAATCCTATTTATTGCAAAAGGGGGAGCATTGCAAAAGGGGGAGCATGGCAAGCTGGAAAATAAAGCAGGCAGCTATTTGTTTTAAAAGAATAAAATCCATCTCATGGCTGATACTAGAGAAACAGCTCCAGCCCAAAGTCCTCTGCTTACAGAGTGTGGGACAGAGCAAAAACCAGCTGTGTAGGGAGGGGTTTAGTAGATACTGGTTCAATTCTTGGCCATGCAGGAGAGAGGATGATAGAGTGAGTTCCTTAATCTCTTAGTTTCCCACTCACCAAAAAGGCAATAATTTTGGCCCATTTAAGCCGCTTGGAGCTGCGTGGCTGTCTTCCCACTTGTAAGGCTGCATGTCTTCCCAGGAACACAAAACAGCGAATCACACTTGGACACGGGCTATTTCGAGCCAGCAGAACAGTCAGGCTGTGGAAAGCACTCCGCAGATCCCCATTAAATGGGAGAATTTGAAAATTTCAGCCCTGCGTGATGATGCTGGGAGCTGCCAGAAGTGACAATAGTCTTTTGTTGCAAGTGTTTGGAAACTACAGTGCTAATGTCATGACAGTGCAATTAGCTGTAATTTTTTCAATCAGTTTTAATGCTCTTTGCTAAGACAACAGCTATACGCCATCTGAGATCTGGCAGCACTCAGCAGACCCTGTAGCCAACAATGTTACTCATTTAAACCTAATACAGTGTGCATCTTGTTACTGCAAGCCCTCTGTTAACCAGCTGTAAGAACCAACTCGTTCCTTTTCTGGGTAATCCCAGGAAAATCCTTGTGGGGAGAGGGATGAAGAAGCGGTTTCTGGGTCCTGTGGATTTTGGCATTGTGATCATGGTGTGAGGATCTCAAAAGCTGCACATGCAGCTAAGCAGCGTAATTTGTACAGCAATTTCCCAGCCAAGCTGTTAACAAATGTGTCCAGGTGATGGAAGAGGGAGCGGGGAGCTTTGTGATTTAGGGGACGGTGCTCGCACGCTGCTGCCATCCCCCAGATCATCGCAAATACCTGCAGGATAAAAGTCAAACACATGCAGGGTAAATGTAACTGTGATAAAGAAGAGGAGCATAAGGGGACTGGACAGAAAATCAAGACAGAAGTGGTCAAGTTCTCGTCTCACATCAGTTTTGAGCTCCTGTTCCATGGGTACGAAAGGAGCACTTTCTAAAAGCTCCCTGACTGTGGTTGGGCAGAAGCTCTTGGTGTAAGTATAGCTATTAGCATGAAATCTTTTAAAATTAAAAGAGTTAATTAAAATTAAAAGAGTTGTGTCTCTCTTCTTGGTCTCAGCAGCCTAGCTTAGAAACCCAAGACCTGCCATTTCCTCCGAGTGTCTTTTTTCTGCCTGCAGATGAAGCCTGCCTTAATTTACTCACCTCCAACATTCTTTCCATTACTGGCCCTTGTAATTACAGGATTGGTCTTGCAGGGTGTCCATTGGGAATGAACAGGCAGGAACTTATTC
>NW_008824552.1:634581-640021 GCF_000699105.1 Pygoscelis adeliae
TGCAGCCTTGTGTTGTGGGAGGTGTTATGGGTACATTAGGATCCTAGCTCTGTGCTTTCTGCCTCAGTTTCCCCATCAGTCAAAAGAATAGAACGACACTGGCTTTGGAGAACATGGGGAGTCAAGCGCCTGGGGAAAACTGCTTTTGTGGACTCCCTGGGCATGCTGGGCTTCACAGCCTCCTTGAGCACTCTTCACCTGAGGTCTTGTCCTGCACCAGAAACAAAGTGCCTGTGGCCAAAAGAAGGGGGAAATCAGCTTTCCTAGTAGTGTTTTTCTGCAAACACAGAGGGACCCTCAGACAGGAGGTGGAGTTTGTGATTGCCTCCTGAGCCTCCATCACAGCCCTGCTCCGTGTCTGGGGCTTTCTCCCAGCCCTCCCAGCCCCTTTGCCCTTTCCCCACCTGGTCGCTGGAGAAGGTTGGATGTCTCAGGTCTGGTTCTCCCATGTCTCAAGCATGGAAATACCTCCCTACTTCATCCTGATTCACTGTGAAGTGTCAATAACTGGTGGCTTTTTGGCGTGGGGAGAAAATTTGTCTCCCCCTGGGGAAAGAGGGCTGTGCCTTGTAAGACAGAGGACATGAAGCCCCATGATGGGGTGATCTTCCCTCCATCACCACCTGGTCTTTTGGGATGGGGGATGTCTCCCTCGATAGGTTTGTGCAGTGCACAGCATGACAAAGTTCTCCTGGAGGATCAGCCTTGGTCCTCCAGTCATGGACTCATCTGAGGGTTGAAGGACCATCCCCAACCCCATGTCCTTGCTGGGGCACGTGCCCTGGCCTGGCTTGGCACCACGGGCAGGGACCAAACAGCCAGATCTCTGCCCTCCATGCCTGGTTTGCACCTGGCAGGCCCTAGCAGTTCGGGTCTGAGCTCCCCGGCGCCGCGAGGAATGTTTTGATGTGCAGACATGCTTGTTCGACACTGCCTCAGCTCTGTGCTAATTAAATCCAAAGGGTAATCATTATTTGATTGAGTTTCCTCCAGAGCTGTAATTCCATCTCTGCTGTGGCAGAAAGCCCTGGACGAAGAGGGAGTTACAGGGGCAGTGCTTTAGGCTAGGTTTTTCTCCTTTCCTTTCCTTTCCTTTCCTTTCCTTTCCTTTCCTTTCCTTTCCTTTCCTTCCCTTCCCTTCCCTTCCCTTCCCTTCCCTTCCCTCTCTCTTCGTTGTTTCTTTCTTCAACCCTTTCTTTCTCTCTCTAATAAAAAGGTGGTTCTTCACGCTATGACTAATTCCTTGCTGCAGAACCATGGCAGTGTGAGAAAGGCACACAGGTTCGAAGGGAGACCGGTCAAGTTCATGAAGAGAAATCCATTGAGGGCTGCTAGAAACCACCCACAGCTTAGGAGCTTCTTGAGGTTCCAGGGATGTGGCTGGAGTTGAGGAAATCACTCTGGGAAACAGCACCTGGTGCTCACCCTCTTCTCAGGCATTTCCTGGGACACCGAGGGGGACTTTTGATCCGGCCAATACACGTTTTTATTTGTCCCTCCCACCGGGCCCACCCCCCGGCGATGTGGCATGGTCGCCCCTCAACATTTGCAGGATCCCTTTTGCCCCGTCACGGCAGAGCTGGATCAGGCCCCATAGGCAGCAGGGTCACCTTGCAGTAGGTTCAGCCCATGGGAGGAGGCGGGATCCATGCAGCATCGCGCGGGAGAGGATTAAAAGGATCCTCTTCCCATTGGGAGCAGGGACCTGAGGCAGCAGAGGAAGAAGGAGAGATGGAAACCCCGCATGCCCCCATCCTTGCAAACATAATCCCGCAGCGTGTAAGTGCACGTGTGTTCACTAGGACGGCTCCGTCTTCCCTCTGCTCCTGCCTGCACAGGGGTGCATAGTGAACAGGGGCCTCCGTATCACCAATACCCAGGGCTCTCCGAGAGACCTGACCTGAAATTGGATTTTGTGGTTCAGTGACCGAAATCAAGAAGATAAAAAAAAAAAATCAGTTCTGTTTGAAGCAAAAGGGGTCTTCCAAGGGGGTTTCAGCGAGATGATTAAAAAACCCCACCAAATAATAAAAAACACCTAAAGTGACTTCATTGTGGCTTAATGCTCAGTGTTCCCTTTCTGTCCATAATGAAACATTTCATTTTTATTCTGGATTACTTAGCATGTCTTAGTTTTACCTTTTTTTCTTTATCTTCTTTTTTTGCCCCCTTTGGGTTACATCATAAAAGAAGAACTAAAAAAAACAAAGGAAAACACCAGTCTGGACTTTTGGTTACACTTCATTTCTGACGCTGCTGGAATGGGATTTTTGATGCTCAAAAATCCTCCCCAGCCAACACACAAGGTCACACAGCAACCTGGCTTCACAGGCAGTTTCGGTCCCTCTGAAACTCCCTTTTCTCATTAGATGAGTTGTAGATTATTCTAGACAGATTATATTGAAAGTCCTTTTTCACAGCTGAGAAATTGAGTCAGAGAGAGCCCTTTGCCTTAGAGAAATACCTTACTGCTGTGACCGTTTCAGTCTGGGCCTCCTCTGGCTCTTTGGAGTTCATCTCACCTGACTTCCGATGTCTCAAGTGTTAATGTCTCCATCTGGGCCAATCACCCCTGGCTCCCTTTAAAGTCAGCAGGGAGAAACAGGCACTTTCAAGAGTTGCTCCATCTGGCACGTTTTGGCACTTCTCCATGTGGCTGGATGACTCCCAGCCCTTATTCTTGGTGGTTCTTGGCCGTTCTCTTCCCTGGAGATGACACCATCCAGAAGTTTGCCTTGTTTGGATAGATCCTGGCTTTGGCCACATGCCGTTGGGACTTGCACCCCTTTCTCCATCACAACCACCCTGTTTATCTGCCCTTCCAAGGTTTGCCTGCTTTTCTTCCTCCTGTTTCTGGCATGGAGGAATGAGTTGCATGATCTCAATGAGTTGCTGGAGGACTGTGTTTGCAGGCTGCCGCTGCTGAGTGGCAAGTAAGTCCTTTCTTGCTTGCCTCGTGTCCTCAGCAAGATTTTAAACCTTGTTGGGGCAGAGGATACCTTTCCATCCCCTATCATAGAATCATAGAATCATAGAATCATTACGGTTGGAAGAGACCTCCAAGATCATCAAGTCCAACCGTCAACCCAACACCACCATGCCCACTAAACCATGTCCCTCAGCGCCTCATCTACCCGTCTTTTAAATACTTCCAGGGATGGTGACTCAACCACTTCCCTGGGCAGCCTGTTAATGCTATCGATTTAGTGCAGTCAGATTGTGTCTCTTTATTGCTGTTGCAATATAAATACCGGGCAAAACCAAAAACCTCTAAGTAGTTCTGTGATTCATATGAGGTTTGAAGCAATGTGGAGGCTTATCTATCTTCCAGTAGGCTAATGGGATAAAAGCCAGGAATTTCTGAGCTCTCTTCCCAGCATTGGCCGCATGCTCTTGAGCTGGGATCTCAGCCTGTATTACGCATTTCCCTTTGATTTGCCTGACATGTCATATACCAGATGAAGATGGATCCTTACACAGGGGAGTTTGTGCTTCCTAAATTCACAGAGTGCGCAGTCAAAAGGCACCACGAGGATCATCTTATCTGACCTTCTGTATACAGAAAATAGATTTTTCCCAGAAATTGGATTAGAGCATCCCCTTTCATAGATACCTAATCTTTATAAGGTTTTTCCACATAAGAAGCAGTGGTGACTTGGCAGCCTCCCTGATAAGCTGTTCCAATATTTAATTACCTTCATAGCAGTGAGTTGGTGTCCACTTCAAAGGTTGAATTAATCTAGTGCTATCTTCCACCCATCATGTCTTCTTATTCCCCTTATCAGCATTGCTGAAGAACCTCCCCTTCTCTGCCTCGCTATCAGACAGCTTTCCCCTATGTAAATACCCATATGTAATGATCCCTCTCAGCCTTCTCTTTGATGAATAAGGTTATGTTCCTAAACCTTTATGTTGACAGGTTGTGCACCTAATCCCTGGCCCTCTGCTAGTTCCCAGCCTCTGGTGTGCGGCCAGCAGAACTGACCCGTCGCCTCCTAGCAGCCCTAGCCTACTGTCTACTAAGGCAAGAAGGTGTCCCTTCTGCGGGACCTTTCCTCATTTTGCGTGCCCAAGACCTTTGTGGGCCTCTTCTGGCACATCAGCTTGGCTGGCTTTCACCCATCCCCAACTCACCGGAGATCAAGGCAGTCTCTCACCCTTTAGGTGGACTCTGATGGGGTATTTGCCCTCCAGGTCGACACTCCTTTGACTCTCTCTCCTTCCGTGGATGCACCTATGTATCAGCCCAGTACGTTTCCCATCCCACAGACCTTTGAATTGCTCCCACAAACCCTGTCCGCTTCTCAGTCCCCTTAAAGTCCTTCTGCACCTCCTTCCAGTGCCTCCTCCCCAGCCCATCCTCCTGAGCCTGCCTCTGGGCTTTGAGCCCTTTAATCCTCCATGCCTGGACCTGCTTCAATTTTTTTTTTTCCCACTGCTGTCTGCATTAAGCCATCTCTGGTAAGAAAAGGGTTATAACTCCATCCCTTTACAGCCACGTTTCAAAATCTGTCAGGGGGCCAGTTCTGACACCATTTAATGCATGTTTTCTTAATCTGTTCTAACACAGTTTAGAAGGAAAAAAAGCAGAATGCCTTGGGGCAACTGCGATGTATTAAACCACTACAGCTGCCTTTATCAGCAGAGGCTCAGAGGCTGAAACGTGATGAATGCTGATGAAGGTTTCCTGCTTTGCCATCTGACTGTGTTTATAGACATATGTGCATTTGTCCAGATTACAAACTCGTTGATAAAATCCCAAATTAACTTCTCTATTGTTTCGCTAAGAACCGACGGCGCTCACCCTTCTGGTCATCCCCTTCTCCTCTGCCCATGTTGCCGTGAGCCAGGCCCTGTGCCAGCCCATTACTCTTCCCTGAGGTTCCCCAAGACTTGTTAGATTTAATGTTAATGGCTTTTCGGGTCATTTCTCGATGGCTCCTGGCGGTGAGTTATCCAGGCCTATTGATTTGAAAGATGTCATTACAGCAGATAATTCTCCCTTGCTGCAGACGATTAGCTTTCTGCTCCATCCACCTTGTCATGGTGCCTTCTTCCAAACAGGGACTACAGAGGTCTAGCAGGGATTTTTGAGTCACCGGCTGTGATCCTGCTGAGCGCGTCCAGTGATCAGCCTAGTCTTGACCTTGTGCTCTTCTTGTATGTATGAATTTTTTAAAAAGACGCCTCTGAACCTTGGGCTTGGAGCCTTCAGAGCCCGAGCCAGACCGTTGTGCCCCATCAAGGATCTGTCGAATGAGCTGAGCATCTAAGCTGGTTTTAGAGGAATTCACACTCGTGCTCACCTACACTTTTCTGCCAGAAAGGGGCTAACCTGAGCCAGGGGCTGAATCTTAATCGCAACTCATTCTCTGTTCCCAGCAAAATCAGTCCTTCTGGACAAGATACACCAGGAGGAAAAGGCTTTTGCTTGACTTCA
>NW_008824552.1:640068-644425 GCF_000699105.1 Pygoscelis adeliae
ATTGCCTTTAGCCATGATGGATATTTTCTTATTCTCTGGTGAAGTCCCATTTCTTTGCATGGATGAATTTGGTGGCTATGTTACTTCTCTGGAAATCTAGCTGACTCATGTCAATTTAGGTGTCACAGGAGATCTGCAGGCACTGCCTGACAAAGTGACCTGCAGACACACACGCTAGATCTCCAGGTTTTTGCTTCGGGAATGCCCAGAGACTTGCTGTACTTTGTATTTTGCAGTGACTGGTATCCCTGATGGTGCTAACACTGGACCCTCCTCCTGGCAGCCGAGTTGGTACCCATCACCACGAGGAGGTGCCGTGGCATGCCTTCCTGACAGAGTTATCTCAAGGCTAGAAGAGGTATCAATATTTATAGAAATAAGTGGTATCTAATAATCTCTTTTCCCCTGTGAATGCATGCAACTTCTGAGCAGACAGCAGTAAACCATGTTGCCCTGACATTCCCCTTGGCAGTCCGGTGCTTTGGCAGTACCGCTTTGCTGCGGTGGCTGTGAAGGAGATCGATCTGCAGGCTGCCACCCTAACCAGACCCCAAGTCCCCTCTGAGCCTCACTTCTGCCTGTCCTAGTCCAAAGAGACTGGGGCTGGCAGAAGCTCTGCCTCTTGCCAGCACTATTTATCTAGCGATGGGGCAATTTCTGTCCTTATCTCCTCCCAACAGAGCATCATCTCCTTTGTTTTCTGTGCATGCTGTCTGCTCCCTGCTCAACCTGTGGCACGTAGCAAGTGCCTGGGAGAAGAGCAGGTCCCACAGTTAATGTCTTGCAAAGCTGATAAAAATGCTATCACCTGCTGCGTCCCAGGCTGTGCCTGGTGCTGGAAGGTGGTTGACAAGGGAACCAGCCTTCAGCAGGGGCTCAGCAGTTCAAACATAGTTGATATGCAGCATCGTTGCCTGTCATGTCATTAATTTCGTGACCTTGTCACCGCATCTGTGGGGGTAAGGACAAGGAGTCACCTGCTCAGGCTGCAGCTAAGGAAGATTCAGGTTAGAGTCTGGGGAGTAGATTTGGATTAGACATAAGGAGGCAATTTTTTATGATAAGGGTGGTGAGACACTGGAGCAGGTTGCCCAGAGAAATTGTGGATGCCCCATCATTGGAAGTGTTCAAGGCCAGGTTGGACGGGGCTTTGAGCAACCTGATCTAGTGGAAGGTGTCCCTGCCTATGGCAGAGGGGTTGGACTAGATCTTTAAAGGTCCCTTCCAACCCAAACCATTCCATGATTCTATAATTCTGTGATGAGAAGGGCAAAATAAAGGCTGAAATTTGCTTCTTTAGAGAGGATACAGCATCTCCGTTGCTGCAGGTCTGCAAGAGCAATGGAGACATGCTCCTGTCAGAAAATGTAAATATGGCTGATGCCAAGCTGATGCCATGGGTGCGTTGGCTGTTGAGGCCCCTGGTTAGAATCATAGAATCATTAAGGTTGGAATAGACCTCTAAGATCATCGAGTCCAACCGTCAACCCAACACCTCCATGCCCACTAAACCGTGTCCCTAAGCGCCTCATCTACACGTCTTTTAAATACCTCCAGGGATGGTGACTCAACCACTTCCCTGGGCAGCCTGTTCCAATGTTTAACCACTCTTTCAGTAAAGAAATTTACTGAATTTACTGGTTCTAGGACTTGAGCCAAGATGCTGGGCTTTATCTATAACAGAGGAATGCGAATGCAGCAAACAGCTCGGGGTATGCTATTAGCCCTTAGCATCCCTGCCGCCCAGAGCTCCCATGCTGAAAGCAAACGTTCCCATGCATGGGAGCTTTTCTATGACCTTCACACATTGTATGCATGTGAACAGAGTCGGGGGTGTGAGGGATGGGGGATATTCTCAGTGTCTTTGCTGTATGGTGGAACCAGCCCTGGAAAGAGTCTCTGCCCAGCCAGGTGCTGGCTCTGATGGGGACAGCAATGGGGCAGGCACTGTGATAGGGACAGCAATGTGATACCTTGCTTTGGGCTCCTAGAGCAGAGACAATCCTTTCTGACAACCCTTCTGCCCAGGACTACTCTGGTGGAAGAGACCAGGAGAGAAAAGAGGTGGGTATGCATCTTGGATGCGCCATGGCCGCAGGCTGTCTTCCTCTCTTCCTAACAATCACGAAGGGGGTTAAGAAATAGAGTGTAGATTTTAGAATCATAGAATAGTTTGGGTTGGAAGGGACCTCTAAAGGCCATCTAGTCCAACCCCCCTGCTGTGGGCAGGGACATCTTCAACTAGATCGGGTTGCTCACAGCCCCGTCCAGCCTGACCTGGAATGTTTCCAGGGATGGGGCATCCACCACCTCTCTGGGCAACCTGGGCCAGGGCTTCACCACCCTCAGCGTAAAAAAAGTCTTCCTTATATCTAGTCTAAATCTACCCCCCTTCAGTTTAAAGCCATTCCCCCTTGTCCTGTCGCAACAGGCCCTGCTAAAAAGTCCGTCCCCATCTTTTTTATCAGCCCCCTTTAAGTACTGACAGGCTGCAATAAGGTCTCCCCGAAGCCTTCTCTTCTCCAGGCTGAACAACCCCAACTCTCTCAGCCTTTCTCCATAGCAGAGGTGTTCCATCCCCCTGATCATTTTCGTGACCCTCCTCTGGACCCGCTCCCACAGGTCCGTGTCTTTCTCATGCTGAGGACCCCAGAGCTGGACGCAGTGCTCCAGGGGGGGTCTCACCAGAGCAGAGCAGAGGGGCAGAATCCCCTCCCTCGACCTGCTGGCCACGCTGCTTTGGATGCAGCCCAGGATACCATTGGCCTTCTGGGCTGCGAGCGCACATTGCCGGCTCATGTCCAGCTTTTCACCCACCAGTGCCCCCAAGTCCTTCTCGGCAGGGCTGCTCTCCATCCCTTCATCCCCCAGCCTGTATTGATACCGGGGGTTGCCCCGACCCAGGTGCAGGACCTTGCCCTTGGCCTTGTTAAACCTCATGAGGTTCACACGGGCCCACTTCTGGATCTTGTCCAGGTCCCTCTGGATGGCATCCCGTCCCTCTGGCATGTCGACCGCACCACTCAGCTTGGTGTCATCTGCAAACTTGCTGAGGGTGCACTCGATCCCACTGTCTGTGTCATTGATGAAGATATTAAACAGGACCGGTCCCAATATGGACCCCTGCGGGGGTGGTTTTTGCAACCATTAGGAAAGATCTACCATGTACTGGATCTCCAGAGCCTGCCAGCTTCTGGGATATTGTCCTCTCTTCCAATGGCATATGAGATTAGTTCAATCCCTGGGAAGAGCCATGCAGCTTTCTTCTAGGCTTTCAGACATATCTTGAGTTTGAGAGAGGGAAGATAAGCAATAAAAGGAAATACAACAAATTGCTCTTCCCTGCGTGTGCCCAGCTGCCCAGCACCACCTTTGTCAGATGGAAGGGGAGATCTCTGTTCTTGGACAACCAAGTACTTTGCAAGGAAGTGTTTGAATCTCAGGGATCTTTGGATGTAGGCGGAGGCTTGGAGTCTGAACAGCCTCTCTAACTCCCAAGTCTGTCGCTATCCCCGTTGCTCAGTTGGGCGGGCACACAAGCTTGCTGTGTCCATGCTGAACCAAGAGGGTAGGAAAGTGTGATGAGGAGAGACCCAAGCTGGGGGGACAGAAGCCAGGCAGGTCCAGCTGCAGCCAGAATGCCTTGGCCAGGTGTCAGCTGAGATCGGTGCCAAAACTAATAAGCCTGCCAGGAGCCAGGACTTCCTCGCTTGGATGAAAAACTAGGCTAATGGTGCTTGGCTGGCTCCAGAGGTCTGCTGGAAACTGCATAGCTCTGCTCTGGCATGTGAAACTGCTGCTTCAGACGGGGCAACCAGCTCCTCTTCTGCAACAGGTAACACAGGGATCTGTGGCACTGAAATGGGGACATGTCCTGACACAAGGGTTGTCCTGGGGCCCTTCTCTTCTGCTGTGGCTTGAAGAGAGAAAACGAAGGAATTACCACCTCATTTCCATCAGGCTGCTGGGGCTGTTAGCAGAATTTCGATATCCCCTTTGTGACTCTAGGATGGGGTCCCTGCCAGATGTGGTGCTCCCACTCTGCTTTGGGATGCCGGCACAGCGCACACTTCATAGCTCTGATTTTAACTTCAGGAAGGGGGAAGCTGAAGCAACTCCAGACAGAGCTTGTGCCTGCCTAAACTGGTTGCCCATGGACTGCAGGCTGTGACTGGGGCATGTTCTCCATGCATAAAGGCCCTACCACTGCTTTTCTGGGGCTGCTGAAACCCAGCAAACAGTATTTGCAGAGCCATTGCAGAAAAGCACTGCTTTTCCTCCAAAGCAATGAAACCCAAACCCATTGTGAGCCTGCTAGTGCTCTTTCCCAGAACAGCAACTCTTTCACTGGCATCAC
>NW_008824552.1:644465-658232 GCF_000699105.1 Pygoscelis adeliae
TGCTGGTGCTCTTTCCCAGAACAGCACCTCTTGCCCTGGCATCACCAAGTGTCTACCCTCCTTCTGTGGAGCAGAGACTGGCCTGCTTGTGTGTGAACGTAGAAATAGCTGATGAGCAAAAGTAGAGACAAGAATATTCTTATGGGGAATGTTTTTGGGTGAAAAGGTGTCTCACTGGTGAATTCAAACCCAGCTGTGAAATAGCCTCCAAAGGAAGAAGCCCACTGGACTTGTCAAAAGGCTTGATGCACCGTAAGATTAGGGCAATCTTACAGCAAGTAGATATGGTCTAGATGGAGCCAATGTGGGTTCCTAAAGTGACCAAGGAAAAAATACAGCTTTGTGCAAGGCTTTGGGAAAGCTGACTGAACCACAGTCCTAATCTTCCCATATTTCTGTGATAATATCCTCTTTGGAGGTCTTCTCTGGTTGCAAGATCTCTGGGGCAGGATCCTTCCCAATTGAGGAAACCTCCCATGGAGGAGCATTGGTCCTGGAAGGTTGAGGATGCTGCCACAGGACGTTTAAGAAACAGTGGTAAAAACAGCATTGTGGCACAATTGCCACCATGGATTACCCGGGCATTTCCCATGGGATGTCGCAGGGATATGTTCTGTGTCCTCCTCCTTTCCTGTTTATTCAAGGGGATTTTCACCTCTGCTGTCTCTAGGATGCAGGTCCCAGGTGGCACTATGACAAACAGACAGCTGTTGGGTGGGGTTTTTTTTTCCTGAAGACAAGCAATCACTTTACAAAAAATTTAAATGAGAAAAATTCTATGAATGAATACTTCTGGGGAAAATGGAGAATTTTTATGCTGGTGATCAGGATTAGTAGCACAATAGGGAAAAATCTTGCCCCTTGTGTTCCTGCAAAAGAGCTTGCAGGTAAGGGCCAAACAGGAATCTGTTTTCCTCAGCATATCTCACAGGAAAAGCTACTCCCTCTTCAGGAGTTTTTTACCTTAGACAGAGACAGCAGATTAGCAGGTCTGAGAATTACCTCCAGAGACGCCCAGTGCTTCCAGCAAATAAATCTATCCATTATTTCAGTTTTTGTATTAAGTGAAGCGATGAAAGAAATGACGGCGGTGAGTACGGGTAAAGCGAAAAAAGACTGTAGAATGTTGTTCTCCAGAAGTATCCTGAAGTTTATGGAGCAGCACAGATTGCTTTATGCTTTAGTATGAGTTCTCAGATGTTTGAACAACACAATGAGGTTTTATGGATGCTGGCTGACCTGTGGTGACTATATGCACTTAGTTCATTGCAACCATGAGGTAGGACATACTAGTGTAAATGTTTGACTGAAATTTATACTGACGTGCTCTCCCTCGCAATAGCGGAAGCTAAGAGCTTGGATTTGGTCAGCGAGCAGGGCTCAGGTGAAACCTAGGGATTTTCTGAGCTGTGATAATTATTGTATGGATGCGTCCTACAAAAAGGTAAGGACAATCATTGGCAGAAGGGGACTTAACAGCCTGGTGTGGTTGAATTAGGGACAGTAGTAGAGCCGTGAGGACACGGAAGACTTGCCTTCCAAATTCAAAGGCAGTTGAAATGAAGTCAAAATGAGGTGAAAAAGAGCACTGGCTGGAAAGAGCTTCAGGCCTTATAGCTTTCATCAGAGCCGTAGAGGTGTATGCCCCATGAAGGACTCCAAATTCAGTTTTGGAGTCATGCCAGAGCTCTGCTCCATCCCTGACCTTCTTCCTTCCCATCATACCTGGTCCTGTCCCAGGTAGTGAGAAGAAGGTGTTGAGATAGTTCCTCTCAAAGACTTACTGAACAAGATGGGTGTTGAACATGCTCCAGACCCTCAGAGATGTTTGGTAGAGCATCTACCATGGGAGCAAAGAGGATAGCCAATGTGAGCTGAGAAAGCATCATTAATAATGCAAGGATTTTAGAACCATAGGCCCAAGGATGACCCCGGTTGTCAATGGAGATCTATCAATGCAGGTGTCAGCTCTGGTGATGCAGAGCTTGTCTTTCAGGACATTGTCTAATCTAATAGTCAAATGCCTCACAGTCCTACATACATTTATCTTCATAGCTGCCCAGCCAGGGCCGAGTTATAGGTTATAAACAGGCAAGGTGGTCAGAGTTTACTTGGGAGCCTTTAGACCACCTGTTTTGAACCTAAAATGGATGCAGACATCGCTCGTAGAGTCCAGATACTATTGTGAAGAGGGACGCGGAGTGCTCGCTGTGCAGGGCACCATGCTCTTCTTGCTGTGCATTTCTGCCAGCGGCTGCATGGCCACCCGACGAGTTGGTTCAGCCCACTGATCTGTCTGAAAACTGGTCGTCTTTTTTCTTTTTCGATACAGTGAAGGGCTGCACAAATGCTGGCTTTGATGTAATGGAAAGGAAGGTCAGGACAACCTCTCTCTGCTGCCCTGCAGTCACAGGGTGACTTAAACCACCCGTGGAAACACACCTCGGAAAAGTTGTCATTCATGTGCCCAAGCCCACTCAGAAAGTCCAGCATGGTAGAGGGGCTTGAACCTAGTTTCTGGGTGAGCGACCCATAACCCGTGGCCCTTCCTTGGTCCTCTGTTGGCTGAGCCCCCCCCATATGCTGCCGGGACAGTGATGCTACCTGCCTCTGCCAATCCCTTGGCCGTCTCTGGACCATTCCTTTACCTGGAATCCCCTCCGAAATCAAGGGGCAGCTTGATCCCACTAAAATGCATCATCACACGCCGCTTAGCAGCACACCGCCTCCAACATCATTGCTGCTAAAAAAACGCTGGCTCTAACGTGCCAGGCTCCCGTCAAAAGGGGCTCTGGGAGGAAGAAGCCGTCTGTTTCCTTTAACCTACAATAAAACAAAGCAGTTCAAAGAGAAGGGAAAGGAGGTTAACGATCTCTTTGAAATGTAGGTTCAAATTCCCAGCACGGCCCCAGTCAATTACCAGCAAGCGTTGTGACACACATCCACCTCTAACAAGGAAGAGGAGGGGAGCACGTGGCGCAGAGGTCCAGGCAGGCAGCGGCAGGGGTTAAAGGACACCACCGTGGCGGTGGGAAAGTTTCCAGGGGCAAAACTTTGGCTTTTTTCAGGCTGATTCACCCCCCTGGGGTGCACCCGGAGTGGAGGCTGGACCACTGGAGGGGATGGAGCTGGGCAGGGCGGCAGCACATCCCCCTGCCCAAACCCCCTTGCAGCTGGCAGGGGTTTTTTTGAAGGATGCACAGCGCCTGGCACAGCGGGCTGCTGCTTTCTCCGGGGCGCTCCTCCGTGGCAGAATGAACCACTTTTATTTTAATGCATTAATGAAAGGCAGTGCAGGGGTGGGGATGGGGCAGGAGGGGCGTGGGTTTGTTCTGGCACTGAGGAACGAATGCACACAGGCATACAAATGCTAAGAGACAAAGACTGTGATTAAGGGCCGGTGCTCCGACTCCCTGCTTACTACAGGAAAGGATTTATCTGATGGCCTAGTTTCAGCTCCAATTTTCCACCTTTTAATCAGGTTCCCAGGCCTGCTTGTCCACTCAAAAAGGGAAGGAAGGGGATGTCTCAGGGCGATGGGGCTGGAATAGTGGCACGGCGCTGCCTCTAGAAACATGCATGGGGCAGAGGGTTTCACTGCTTTCCCGGAAAGCAGATCCCGGGGCAGCCAGAAGGATTATGCCCAGCCATGCAGCTGTGTTTTCTGGCATGGCAAGGGTGTATCCGTGCTTTCCAGCCTGACCAAGCCAGGGTGTGTGGAACAAACGTGCTGGAAATAAAAACCTCCTGCAAAATGGAAAATGTACAGAGGAGCAGCTATTTTTAAAAGGGACGGCACCTACTGCTGCTATGAAGTCAGTCACATAATCAGTCAGCGAGGGACTTCTGTAGGCTGACAGCTAACAGCCAGGAGAAACAGCTCCAACAGACCAGCGAGAAGAAAATGGGAGCTTTTGGATACCAAGAGGTGCATCTTTTCAAATAAAGAGAAGAAGGTTGTCCTATGCTGCCCTGGGCATGAGGCGGATGGGGGGAAGCAATCCTCGGTGTCTTTTCCAACATGCTGGAAAGAGGGGGTTGAGATGTTGATAACCCTCCAGGAGACACAGTGCTGCAAGCAAACGCCAGCTCAGCCACTTCTTCCCCCTCCCTAACCCAGCCTATCCTTATTGCCCAGCCTCCGCTGAGGTTTTCCTGCTTCTAAAAATATTCAGCCTCTAATTAAAACGCCCATCTTGCCTGCCAGGGCAAACGTATCCGGCCACAGAGCTGAGCTGGTCCTGGAGACAGCCAGAGCTTGTAGCTAACCAGCCTGGCCGGCTTTCTTGGCATGGGTGGCTCAGGCGATGTCTGACACCAGGGTTTAATCTGTCACGCCGTGTTATCAAGCTGACAGCAGCTTCAGGAAGCTGGCATGAGGGCCTCCTCGAATTTTCCAAGCCTGAAAGCCACCGTGTGCCTTTTCCTCCTCCGTGGGGACATTAGTACGATGTTTCAAGTGTCTGGGTCCTGTGGTGGAGAGGGACGTACACGTGGGCAACATGGAGGCTCACGCTGCCAATGGAGGCTTGCATGCTTCTTCCCATGCAGAGGGCTTCGGAAAGGCTATCAAAATAAATCAATAGCAAACTGAGAAGTTAAGGCAAGGGAGCAAAGGAGTACTGGGAAGGACAAGGTCCAGCACAGCGCTGGAGCATCGTATAAGTGAGGCATTCACATGGAAGTGGGAGAAGCCAGCTTCAGACCTGTTGCTCCCTGGACAGTGTCCATCCCCTGGCAGACCGGGACAGCAGGACACTCTCCACTGCTCCAGCTGAGCTTGTTGTCCCAGGGCAGGAGGGATTCCATCCAGAAGGAGCATGATGGTATGGCCTAATGGCCACAGCACACAATGGTGGACACCAGAGGAGCAGTTATCTCTAAGGGTTGGTGATGGCTTTTCCCCTACAGTCCATAACAGTGCTGGGAGCAGGGTCTGGCCTCTCCTGGAGACATCTGCCCCCAGGTTATAGTCTGACTGTACCTTGCATGACATCCTGGAGAACAGGGCAGTTTTGGGAGGCAGACGGAGAACCAACAGCCTCTTCCAGGCAGCCTGCAGCTCTGCCTGCCTGGATGGAAGATGCAGATGTTCCTTCAGGCTTGGGAGGACCGGGAGCGCTGCAGCTTCCCGGGGGCAGTTTCCTCACTGGGTGTCTGCTTGCATCACTTTTACACACAGCGTCGAGAAGTGCTTAAAATTAAATTTGCTATTTAAGAGCAGGAAAAGCCCTCCTGAGATGTTTCTATTTATTCTTTAGTTGCAATGGCTCTGCATGCTCTTAGCCCTCCACGCAGCAGCCCCCGCTCCTCGGAGAGCGGTGCTGAAGCTGGATCACGTGTATCTCACCACCGAAAGCTCTGCGGTCTGGCAGCGTGCAGCTTTCCTTGCCGTGGCATCACTCCTGCACCCATCCGCTTCCTCCCACCCCTACGGTCCTGTGAAACAGCTCATGGGCATCATGAGCTGCATCACTCACTCTGCAAATGCAGCCTTTCAATCCTAGCAGACTGTGTCCCAGATTGGCCAAATCCATGAGGAGATCCCCACCATCTCTGACAAGCTTTGGAGCAGATCCTGGAGCAGGAAATTTGCTCCAGATACTCTTGTGCTGCTTCACTGCCACGTGTCCATAATTTCCTTTGAGTCAGCCAGTGAAGCTCTCAAGCCTTTCTGCCAGTGAGGAGCCCAGCAAGCCAAACACAGCGGGACAAATCCTGCCCCCAGTTTGGAGATGCAACGCTCGTGAGGCCGGTGGGGCTGAGCAGAGCAAGGAGAGAAGCCGTGTTGCACTTCAGCCGCAGCGACAGCTGCCGCCTTCCCAGCACTAAGGCAATAAATCCGGGGTATCTGGATTTATTCTCCTCCAAATCACTTTATTATATTGTGAGTAATCACAAAGCCTTACAATGCTGCAGAGGTTCTTTAAAAAAAACAAACTAACACAGCAACGGTATTTGCCAGCTTTTGCTAAGAGTTATTTAGCTAGCAGCTAGCGTGAGATTACACAAGGAAAACTTGCAGTCTTCAATTGGATTGTCACACTGGGTTTTAAGTTTACCACAGTGGCGCAAAGACAGTAACTTTGACAGCCTGTGATCCCCGAAACATTTCATCTACGTACAGACTTATAAAATTAAACAACCTTTTTAAAAATTACATTTTCTGCCAGCAGAAAAGAATTCTCTTAAAAAGGCAAGATCCACTAAAAACCACCTCCTCCCTCCCAAACTGCCCCCGTCTTGCACTGCAGTTGGTTGCTGTTCCCCTCCAGATCCCTGCCTGTAGGCAGTCCCATTGCCTTTTTAAGAAAATCAATGTTTCTTCCGACTGTGAAGGCTGGTTGAGCATTGCAAAGGCTCAGCAGAGGGGGAAAACCCCCAGCACTGAAAGAAAGGGTTAAAATCCCACCCTAAGGTCCGCAAACAAATAATTGAAAAGGAGATGGATGAAAATGTGGGAGAGGGATTTCGGTATCCAAAGTGAGGTGTTGACTCTGGCTTTTATGGGCTCAGTGGGTTGCAACCATCCCTGGAGACAGCTGCTTTGGGCAATAGGGTTTCCATTTGCAAAGACCTTTGGGGTTGTGAGGACAAAGCCTGAGCTCCTCCCAACGCTCCCGAGGAGGGTTGTGGAATGGGTTTATATCTGCATCACCTTTGCATGGACCTCCCTAAACCAGCTTCCAACATCGTTCAAGGTGGCCCTGATGCAAGGCTGGGTTTCGAGACCAAGCTGCACACCAACCCGAGCAGGACCCCCATCCACAACATCCCTTCCCATCCCCAGGACAGAGCGTGCCAGATGTGGACCAGACCTCAGCAGACACCTCCGCTGCAGGAGCTCCTATACGCAGGTTGAAGGCTTCACAGACGGCATTGAGTCAAGCTGTGCTGCCTCCCCTGGCTTTCTCCTAGCCTGGAGAAGAAGGGGGACGAGAGAGGCTCCCCTTTGTTTTGCCAGCATTTCAGCAACGGAGGAAAAAACGAGTAAATCTCTGAGGACCAGGCTTTTTTATCAGATTTCGGTTGGCAGCCAAGGAGCTGTGTGAGAGAAAAAAAAGCCACAACTCTGGAAAAAAAAACCCAAGATCTTTCCCCTGATAGGCAAAGTGCTCCAGGGTCGCAGGCGTCAGTGTTAATTCTTCCCCTGGCACATTCTGGAGAGTGTTTCAGTGCTGGAAATTGCCTCACACGAGCCCAGCTGAGTCACAGATGTTATGTTCAGATGGGGGGCGTCAGCATAGAAACAGCTTACTCTCACGTCCTCTGGGTCTGCGTCTTGGTTTGATAAGGTCGTCAAGATGAGAATCCCTGTCAAGGTTTTCTTCCAAGCTTCCCCAGAGAGGGAGGAGAGATTTTTTTTAAGCTCGGCTACGTGATCCCTTCACTTTGCAGCTCAGTTAATTTGCTTCATCGGAGGCTGGTTCCTGGGTGAGACGAGGCTGTTGGCAGATCCCTCGGCTTCCCTTGCTCTGCTGCACACCATCTCTGAGCAATAGCTCGCTAAGGTTAGAAAGACGGGAGGTTGCCAAGACTGGACCTGAAGTAATTTGACGTGAAAAGGATCAAGATGGGAAAAGAGGGAGAAAATTGTGGGAAAAGTTCTCGACTTACTCAATGTTCCTTGCACACCTATGCAAATAACATGTAAAAAGCAGCACATTAGGAGCACCCTGTATTCAGGTTTGTCTGGAAATGTTTCTTCAAGACTGAAAGTGCATGACAGGGAACAGGGTGCTGCTAATGAAGGCAACATCCAGAAGGCACTTCTTGGGGAGTAATAATTAAAAAAAAGGATGATGCGTGGGTTTGTAAGCAAGCAGCTACGGAGTCGGTACGTTTTGGTGTGTGCTCTGGAGAGACGTAGCTTTGCTCCTACAAACGTGTCTGGGGCACGAAGGTTTGCTCCAGACTGGCTGTTCTGCCCTGGGACCTGCAGAGCAGCTTGGTCCCCATCGTCCAGCATCACCGCTCTTGAGCTAACGGGCTGCAAGCAGGACCTCAATGCACGGGGCAAAATCTGGAGCCTGCAGACGATGTGGGCCAGGATTTGAGAGTTTATAAAATCCACAAACAATCACGTATTGGCATATACAAATATATAAATTATTGACAGTTTTACAAAAGGCACACTGCAAGCCATCTCAGTCCGACACCTGTACAAATCCCACGGCCCCCCGCCCTCCCTTCCCTGCCCCTCCTCCCCAGCTTTCATCACGAAACGTAAGGCGCTGCTGCTACAGACCCGTGGCTGTCGTGGCAACTGAGGACCTCTTTTTTGGTCAGCCCAATCTGTCGGTGATACTGTCCTTCTTTGATGGTCTTAAGACACTGTATGTTCTTCCCCAAGGTGATGCTTTTGATGGAAGGCAGGTATTTCAGCACAGTCTTTGGCAAGGATGACACGCCTGTCCCAGAGAGGTTGAGCTCTTGCAGGGAGTTCAGACCGAAGATAACTTCAGCAGTCAGTGACTTCAGGTCGGGATTGCTGGATAAATCCAGAACTTGGAGGGCTGGTAGTTCCTTGAAGCTGTAAGGAGATAACTCTCCAAAGCCACGCAGGCTGCTGAGGGATAAATGAATCAAATCTTTCAGCCCCGTGAAGTCTCCTTTCTCAATCTTGACTAGAGGGTTCCCATCAAGATTTAAGTATCGGAGAGGAATCCCTTGAAAGTTTGGCACAGACGTTAGCCTGTTTCCAGAAAGATTTAAGTTCTGGATGTTGGGGATGCTCTTTTCACGGTGCCTCGTAATTGTGCTGAGCATATTATTGGATAGATCCACGTTCAGGGGCTTTCCTTGACCTTTGGAAGCAAAAATGTCCATAGCTATATCCAAAAGTTTGTTATTGCTCAAATCTATGTCGCCCAAAGGGGAACTGGAGAAACAGTCCTCTGGAAGGACTTCCAGAGAGTTATGACTCAGATCCAAGGACTCCAGATACCGAAGCCTGGAGAAGGTTGTGGAGGAAATCTTGGCAATTTTGTTGTAGCTCAGGTCGAGGCTCACCAAGGTGGTGTATCCAGGGCCAGTAAGCATCGATTCATTGATTGTTTCCAGTTTGTTTGAAGACAGATCCAAGTAGGAGGTATCCAGAGGGATTGGGACAGGAACGATGTGTGAGCCTATTCCACTGCAGTCCACTTTGGTCAAGCTAAAGCTGTCAAAAAGACCGAAGCTTTCCACTTCGCAGTGGCAGCCAGGGAAGCAGGTTTTGGTGGTACCAAAACAAGGAAGGAGAAGCAGCAAATTGAACCAGGCTAGGAACTGCATTGTTGACCTGGAAAACAAGATGATAAGAAAATAGATTTAATTGCCGTAGAAATTACTTTACTGAAGATGTGTAACAGTTTGAGTCATGCAGTCTTCTCCTCTGTCTTTCCAAAGGGATAGATTAAGTATACCCTTAAATAGCATGGATGTCCCAAACATGTTGTGAACCCCACTGGGAACTTAAGAGAGAGAAAAATATTGGGTTTACAGTCTTTGCAGATATAACCAAGTTAAGATGCAGCTGGAAATTAGCTATAAGAACAGTAGGCTGCCTTAAAGCAAGATCTATCCAACATGCATCCTTTTGACTGGACCATGGAAGAAGCTAAATGGCAGCTCAAACCTTGAGTCGTTTTACAACCTGGCAAACTTCAGCACACAGAGGCCTTCGTGTCAGGGCATCCATGTGAGATTTGGGAGCACCGGGCTCAAGACCCTGCATTGACAGGTTGAAGAAATCATGGAGGCTGTGTGCCCAGTGGGAACCCTAGGTGTCCAAAACCCTTATCAGGGAAAGAAAAACCAAAGCTCCATTCAAATTGCCTGTAGACGACAGAGATAACGGCATCATCAGAACATCCTCCAGGATGAACAGCTAGAAAGGCCAGCTGCCTACTGCCCAAACGGACTGCACGTCTCCCTTGCTTAGACTTCAGATGCAAATTTAGAAGTAGGAGCGTTGCTTTATGTCAACTGGCTAAAAAAGAGGGCTAAAACCAACGCTCCTCTGGCTGGTGGCATGTAGGACAGACAACGGCCACTGGCTCCTCGCCTGCCGAAGCAGAGGAACCAAGGAGTGCTCAGTCTAACCCAGACTCTGCTGTGGTGGGCCCAGCACAGGCATCGAGTGGAGAGAGCCAATTTGTTTCATATAGAGCCTCTGGGGAGTCTCTGCTAATTACATTAAGTATTCTCTCTGATTAACGATGCCAGCAAGCAAGGAGCTCTCTCCACCCCTCTGGTTTTGATCCTCCTCCATCTAAGGTGTTTCTGTCCTTCCATTGTCACAGTGGAGGGAGGAAGAGAGCTGATCTGCACCTCACCGGCTTTGCTGGACCTCTTCAAATCGCATCCTAACAGCTCCTCCACACAGCTGTGGGCAACAGCGGCTGCGTGATTTCAACAGCCAGCCAAAAAAGCTTTAGCTCTGCATCTCTGGAGAGGGTAAATTGGAGCGTGCCAGCATCCTGCAGGTCAGCAGAGGCAGCAAGGGCTGTCCTCGTTGGTTCCCATTGCAGTCATGGGTGACGGCTCTTCATGCCTTACAAACAAGGTCTCCGGGAGGCTGGCAACAAAAACTCCCACCAAACCAGGCAAGCAGATCCATCAGCACCACTCTTTGGCTACGCTGCTGGTGATAAACAGAGACTCACGTGCCAAGCATTCATTTAGCCAAAAAAAAAAAATAAAAAAAAAAATCAATCCCCTTTAAACCAATGTTCCCATCCCCACCTCAGCCCCCCTGGTCTCTATTCTCACCTTTCCCACCGCTGTTTAAAAGCACTTTATTAACTTCCTTGCAGTATCACCTTTCCCACACACCCTTTGATCTGGCTGAGGTGCCTTCCCCACAGCCCTTGCACCTTCCCAGGATCACTTCCTAGAAGTTCACGCTTCATCTTCCCTCACCCACTCCTTGGCAGCCGATTCTCTCCCTTTTCAGCACGGTGTTCTTGGCCCTGCTCTCCTTCCCAGGAGACCGACCAGGGACTACTGGCCAACGTGCAAAAGAAGTGCAAAGGGGAAAAAGCATTGCAACAGTATTGTCCTGATCACTGATATGACTTGTCTGGCGGTAACTGCCCGACCTCCTGCAAATAGCAGAAATTGGGACTCTGGCCAAAGAGCCTGCAACCAAAGCATTGCTAAAGGCCAACACGCAACCCTCTGGGGTCCATTATTCTATAGAAACAACAGAAAATCAGTAAGATGAGCCCTAGTCCCAGCCCATTCGACTGTTTCTTGAGAAAACACATATGTGTGCAGAGGGGACGCAGGGGGCAGAGCTCCTTTCTGTAGACACGTTTCCAGATAACCCTTTCCTAATGACATCAAGGCTGCTCCCCTCTGGTTCTGTGCAGACAGACCATAGCTTGCTCCCTTCTGCAGTCCCCCCTAAACTAAATACTACTTTTTTTTTCATGAAGCTGCATTTGGAACGTACTGAAATGTTTTATTACCAGGGGAAATTACAGCAGTGGGGAGCTCTTTAGAAACTCAAGAAGCAAAACCCCAAATGTTAAATGTCTCACGTACAGGGAAGTACCTGTGTTAGTGTCAGCTCAGTCTACTGTATTTCTTCTCCCAAATCCCACCCAGTGGCTATTCCCACTTGATGTCTCAACAGGGAAAGTGCCTCCTAACTTCTCGTTCGAAAGCCCAGCTCAGTTCCTCATGGCATCCTGTTGACTCCGGTGAGAGCTGGATCAGACCCCAGCAGGTACAAAGACACATCAGTGTGAGACTTGGCTTTCTGAGCACTGGTAAGACCTTTGTTGGCTCCTGCTGGGCCACCTGAAGAAAAGCAAGAGGGCAATCTCCAAAGTCCTAGTTTAACTGAGAGAAGAATCAAAGCCAACACTGGGCTTTGATACGCAGTTGCTCAAACCCCTTTTGACATGGGAATTCCCTTCCTGATCAGCCTCAAAAATGATCGCCAGAAGTGGGCAGATGCAGTGACTCCCACTGCAACATCCACCGCTCCAGCCAGCAGCAAGCACGAAACATTACGCAGCTAAAATGCAGTACACAAAGCTCAGTTTAGGTATTTGCACAGCATCTATTGCCTCTTCCCTCCTCACAGGACTGCCCCAAATTCTCCCTTACTGGCTCTGCAATTGCTTTGCAGATGAGATGCAATCATAGAATCATAGAATCATAGAATCATTAAGGTTGGAAGAGACCTCCAAGATCATCAAGTCCAACCGTCAACCCAACACCACCATGCCCACTAAACCATGTCCCTAAGCGCCTCATCTACACGTCTTTTAAATACTTCCAGGGATGGGGACTCAACCACTTCCCTGGGCAGCCTCTTCCAATGTTTAACCACTCTTTCAGTAAAGAAATTTTTCCTCACGTCCAATCTAAACCTCCCCTGGCGCAACTTGAGGCCATTTCCTCTCGTCCTATCGCCAGTTACTTGGGAGAAGAGACCGACCCCACCTCGCTACAACCTCCTTTCAGGTAGTTGTAGAGAGCGATGAGGTCTCCCCTCAGCCTCCTTTTCTCCAGGCTAAACAACCCCAGCTCCCTCAGCCGCTCCTCAGCAGACTTGTTCTCCAGACCCCTCACCAGCCTCGTTGCCCTTCTCTGGACACGTTCCAACATCTCAACGTCCTTCTTGTAGTGAGGGGCCCAAAACTGAACACAGTAGTCGAGGTGCGGCCTCACCAGTGCCGAGTACAGGGGCACGATCACTTCCCTGCTCCTGCTGGCCACACTATTTCTGATACACTATTTCTGAATCCATTACTACCAGTTAAAAACTCCCTTATGGAGTAGAATGAAGCATTCATAAGCTAACAAGCCACTTGGCCAATAGCTCTGATATAGGAGAAATAAAGGTACTGGTCATCTTCCAGTCCAGGAAAGAGACTCCTGCATTGCCAGGTAGTCAACGAAGAGCTTAGTCAGGCACAGGCATGCTTCATCATCACATGGAGCAATCGATAGCACTCTTTGAAACGGGGAAAGAAACATGCCATGGGCATTTACAGTTCATCTGTGTACAGCGTGCATTTGAAACCGCATCAAATTGCCTTTGGATTGCTGCCTACGAGCTGCTCTGTTGATAAAGGCAGGAAGCCAAGGTATCCCCTCGTAAAAGGAAGATGAGTTATCCTCCTGCAGCACTGGGGAGATTCACCTGGAGGAAACACCATGGGCCAGAAACCACCGGCCCCATCACCTGGGATGGCGAGGGGAAAGCCACCCGGAGAAAACTGTCGGCTCTCAGGCTGGTTCAGCCATGACCTCTTCATTTCTATGGCTGTTGTGGTGCGGAGAGATCCCAGGGATAAATTTTGGCCATCTGACAGCTCTGGGGAGCTTGTTATACCCACTGATTTCAACAGGAGCTGCTGGGAGTGCAGCATCGTCCGCCACATTTCAGGTGGCCGGAGTGGCTGCAGGGCTCTGGTCTTTGTGTCTTGCTCGTCTTTTTTGCACGGCAAATACCCTGAGACAACCCCAAGGAGACCCAGTGGTGGGTAAGGGAGCCAAGGTTGGACCAAGCTCCTAGCAGGGTGCTAACCATTTCCCCAAATCCCACATCTCTCCCTGAGCCTGCAGATGCCCTGATGCCTCCTCCCTGCTCTGCTCATCCCCTGCACCATTGCGTGGCAGGACCCGGGTGGAAACCTCACATTGAGATTTCCCTGCCAAAAAAAAAGGTTAAAATCTGATTTTAAAACAAGACTGCAGAGGAAACCCAGGTCTCAGCTGATGGTTGGGGGGGGGTGGGGGGTGGGGAGAGGAAAGCACTGTTAT
>NW_008824552.1:658293-667071 GCF_000699105.1 Pygoscelis adeliae
TATGGTGGTGGTGCAAATTCACTCTTCTCACTGTACTTGACTTCCTCCCTCTCCTCTTCCTTAAAGACTTTTCTCACTAGTCATCCCCGATCCACAGCTGAGGCTTTGCCACCTCGTTCCCACCCAAGAGAGATGTGCTAACACATCCCGCCCTGGATGGAAGCCCATTGTTCGGGGGCTGGTCCCCCCCTTAAGGAATGCAGAGATGAAGAGGATGCTACCTAGGCTACCTCTGGTTGCCCTGGCAACCACCAAGCCGGAAATCCCTATAGCCAAAAATCAAGGATTAATTAAAAAAATAGTACAAGGGGGAGGTGTTTGAAAGTTCGTTGTTTGATGGAGTCAGGAAATGGCCCCCCTGTTCATGCTGCACCCCTCGGCCTCCCCGAATGTGTCATTCAGCAAAGCATCAGCTGAAATGCAGCTGGATTCGGGGCTGAAGACCCAAAGTCACCCACTGAAGCTTAAGGTACGTAAGTAAGAAGTGCAGGAACCCCAGGTTGTCTCTGCGGTGGTGTGAAGAGAAAGAAATTGCCCCAGAAGAGGATGAAACCCACCTAAGACCAGATCCATTCTTGGAGATGCCCCGTCTCTCCCTTGACCGTGGTGGAGCGGGATGCCCTGCTCTCCTTGGGCTGCTGCTTCCCACCCCATCCCTGGCTGCATCCTCCAAACCCGAGTCCCACCCAGCAACCAGGTGCACCCAGCAAGCCAGCTCACTCATCCAACAAAACCCCCCTAATCTTCCTTTTCCCCCTTTGGTGGGTCAGTTTTCCAGGAAATCGGGCTGCCCAGCCGCAGGGTGACACGGGAATGGGGAAAACAGGACCTGTCTTTTCAACAGCAGCCCAGCCTTAGAGCAGATCAGGTATGACATGAATCCCCGCGTGTCTAAGACGCGGTGGACTGATCCTGGTAATTTCCAGGTTTCTTGCCAATGTGCTGCTGGATTAATTCTGGATTAACAACAAATATAGACCACCTGTCCCAAGTAGAGTTGCTGTGCTAGCAGAGGATGGAGGAGTTGGATTAGCAACAATATTTCATCAGGAAGAAAATTTGGGGGTTGTCTTCTGTCTCTTGCATCAGCCAAGTGAACAAAAAGCAAAGTCTTTATAGCAAGGCCCACAAGGCCCACTTGGCTGCATTCACCGATTGGGGGCAGGGGAAAGGGAACGCTATTGGAAAGCGAAACAAGCTGCATAGGTTATGACAGAGGCCATAAATCCTCCAGACTGAAAAAAAAAAAAAAAAGATAAGAGATAGTTGGCTCTTTCTCTCTTTAAATACTTGGAAGGCTCCGAGAGGCAGCTGGGATGGTAGCTCTGGAGCACCAGGATGCTCCTGACTTGCTTCTCCAACAGCAGAAGTGCTTCAGAGACCTTTTTTCCTCCCACTCTCCCATTAATTATTCTGTAAACCAGGAATAATTATCGAATAAAGTGCAGCGCTAGCAACAGCTACACTTTTCCGGTGTGGACTCTCCCGGGCTGAGCCCAAATGACGCCACAGATGAAATCGCAGCCCGGTCTCCAGACCCCACGTGCCAATGCGAGCGGGCAGCAAAGCTGGTTCAAACCAGCCCGCAACCAGAGACTATTAATCCCTTAACTCGCAGGCACGCACCCCTCACGTGATAAAGAAACTGCTGCTGACAAGGTTACTCTTTCTTTTTTTTGTGCGTGTGTGTGAATCCATTGAAAGTAAAGGTCATCCAGGCTTTTGCTCTGCCAGCTTCAGGCCGGCTCTTCCCTGCAGAAGGGGTCCCCACATGCATGCAGCGAAGAGCTGTGTTTACCCCCTCTATAAAGCTCATTAAAGCAATTAGTGCTTCCTGACAAAGGAGTTTTGGTGTACACGGGAACATTTCTGACCCGTTTGTTATTTTTTGTTGTTTGCTGGTTTGGGGTACGCTTTGCAAATACCGGTCCTGGTTTTATACTCAGTGTTTGTGACTTCTTGGATTTAGGGAGAGGAGAGCTAATGAGAATCCAAGAAGTATCAGTTATTTAGGTTTGATCCTGCTTTTGCTTAGGTAGGTTTGGGGGAGTTCAGTGGAGTTACTCTAGGTGTCAGTGACAGCAGGATGAGAGTTAGTCAGTCCCTTGGCTCTTCTAAATTCACCTTGATTTCATGGAGCCGTCCATCAGGAGCCATTGCACAAGTCGCTTTTGGGTGATAAGTTATCACCCTTCACTTCACACCAATGGTTTTATCAGTGGGAAGTGCAAAGCTGCTTAGGCAGCAGAGCCAGCCCCAATTACCCACCAGGATATAAAGAAGGGGACGTGCGACCCAGTCTTCTCCTTCTCCTCACCCTATTTCCCCCACCAGTGCATGCAAGCATTGGGGGAGGCTCAGCCACTGGGATGGTGGCTTTAGCCCTTATGGCTCAATGTAAAGAGACACCGAGGGCCTGAACAGGAGCTAAAATCATCCTGCGGGTGCCTGAACACTTTTTGCTCCATCTTCCCACTCACTGGGGAAAATCAGAATTAAATGCAAGGAATGAGGGGAAAAAAAAGAAAATATTTCTCCATTAATTCCTTTCTGCTTTAATGATTGCTAATAAATGGAAGTAAAAGCACCTCCTTCGCATTCAGTCAAATGGGAGTCGTTAGCAAGCAATTAACCCAGTGGTATCAGGAATCTACGTTACCAGGCTATGGAAGAATAATATACAATAGGCACCAAACTGGGGATGGAAAGAAAAAGTCTTCTCTCCTCCCTCAAGGCAGAGACGTGTTGTATTTAAGGCAGACCAGGGTGGGCGGCGTGATGGGGACGGGTGGGCTCAGGGTGGGATTTCCCCTCTCTGACCTGTGGGTCTCCAGGTATCACAGGAGGTAGCCAAGACAAGCAGATCTTGAGTCAGTGGTTTATTTGCTCCGTAGGGTGCTTTGTCCCCGTTCAAGGGATTTCAGGAGGGGACAAAACCGCCATAAACAGAGGTGAGATGCTGCTCCCAGGTCTGGACAAGAACCACGTTGCTCTGCATCAAGTCTGCCTTGACTGTCAAGACCTGAATCTCACCAAAAAAACATGGAATTTGGGGTGTGGACAGCCAGAAGGGCCGAGGAAGGAAAAAACAAGACACCGTTCCTCATTTTCCTCATATCTCAGTTATCTCCCTCCGCTTTTCTCAGCTCCGGACATAGAGAAACTGCTGAGCCCAAACCACAATGATTAACCAGCATCCCACCGATGCTCTCCATCCTTCAGGGAGATTTTCATAGACGTTACAGGGGACGGGATAGATAAGATTAGCGAGAGCAAAGCCAAATTGTTAAGCGTCAGAAGCGTTTTACAACCCCAAAGCCAAAACCAAGCAGCCCCTCAACCCACCACGTGGGCTGCAGAGAAGACGTATGGGATCGATCGAGAGGGAACCCAGGACCTCCAAACCCTACAGCTTCTCACTACGGGTTTGTTTTCAAACATGTGATGTCCCTTGCTCGGCGGAAACAGCCTCTGCTCTATTTTTTCTTTAAAATTAAATAAAATGATCCTTTCTTTATAAAAGAAATGGAGAGCCCTATTAAAATAATCTTTGCTCCAACTGTTAATGTCACAAATCCCATCTGCTTTGCAAGAGGCCACGGGTAATTTATCATCCTAGTGTTTAAACAGCTAATAGTTTATTCCACTTGTGCAATCTCTCCCCCAGCATCCCTCATCCCCCCCGCAAGGAGGAAATCAAGGTGCGGTGCAGTGTATTTTGGGCTCTGACAAAAGGAAACCTGTGCGGGCAGGTCTGCCAGCCCATACGGCCAGTTCCAGCTGATTTACATCCACGGCTGAAACATGGAGAATTTTTGCTGCCCCGAGAGCTGCGTGCCTTGAAAAGCCACGTCTTGGAAGCAAACAGCAGCCCAGCTCCTGGGAATTTCACCTCCAGTGGGACGAAGTCGGTGCTACCTCCAGCACGGGCAAATTAGGAATTAAATCACCGCGGCACCAGGGTTTTGCACAAAAATCCCCCTTCCCCGCTCAGCCCAAGAAGCTGTCAGGTTAATAGCGGCTTTATTCGGGGTCGGGGAAATAGTCTCCTGTGGCTTTTGAAAGCAATTTTGCTCACCAGCCTCACGCCGAGCTGTGCTTGTGCCTGGAGGAGGCGTTCCCGAAAGGAAATGAAGTTTGCCAAGCCTCCGGAGCGGCTGCGGGCAGGGGAAGGCAGGCGTCGGTGCGGCGTGGCACCTCCCGGCAGCACCGGGGGGGGGGGTCGTGAGCATCCTGGCCCCACCGTTGCCTCCTGGCTGTGCCGGCTGCAGGACCGCTCAAAGTGGGAGCATCGGCAGCCGCACTCCAGTTCCCAGCAGCTCGGGATCAAACAAGGTGCCCGCAAGGGATGCAGTAGCTCAGGGCTTTCTCCTGCTCCAGCATCGCCCCAGGGGTGACCACCCCAAATCCTTTTACCCCCTGACAGCCCCTGCTTCCCATCCTCCCCCTCTGCTTTTTAACAGTGAGCGTTTCCAGGAACAGGAGCTCTCGCTATCCCAGCGCTTGCTGAGCATAACACAGACCTCATCTCAACTGGGAACATAAATATTTTCTTATCCGCCTCAAACTCAGCCCGAACAGGGTCTTTATCATAAACCCAGTGACACATCCCAGAACGGGAGGTCTCCGTTGCAGAGGAGTTATTTGGGCACAAATAGGTTTACGAACCAGCCCTTCGGCGTGGCACTTCATAGCAAAGGGAGAGCTTTACACCAAGTTTTACACCATCCCTAATGCATTTTGCTGTAGAGGGACCTGGTGAAGCTACCAACAGATCCCCCTGCCCCATCATCTCCGACGCCCAAGGGCTCTCCGTGACGCATGGAGGGAGGCTGCGAGTACCCAGACTTTACCCAAATCACAGCAGTAACCCTGGGAGGATTAGAACCTCCTCCTTCAGGGCTGCATCCCCCCCTGAAAAATTTAAAAATTATGGATCACAGCTTCGTCTGCAACATTGGGGTTACACACGCTTCCCCCTCCTCTCCAACCATTCCTGGTGTCAGACTAAGGAAGCCAACAAGCCGACATGAATTTTTAAAGCATAAAACACCTGAGACGGGACCTTATTTCTTAGCTGGTCAATTATTGAAAGCTACAAAGCAAGCTTCTCCTATAGCCTGAGCCCTTGGCGATGCTCTCCCACGCCTGACCCCCAACCCCAGCCGGTTCCTGAGCAGGCTCCTGCTATGACGATACTTCGTCATAGCACTCCGGCTCCCAGAGACATGATATAATTCAAGAGGAATGCACTCTGGGACGAACACCATACGCCAGGCCAGTGAGAAACGTTAAGAGGTGCAGCACGGGGAGAAGAAACCTCTTAACCACGATGGACGCTTCTTGGTTTTAACTTTTAATAGAGCTGCTCGGCCATATCATCGTGCCTGGCTGGGAAATGCCACCTGCCACGTATGACCCGCCAGCGGCTGTCTGATCCACAAGGGAAGGGCGTGATGTCTATGGATGCGCCCCTATGGATGTATCCCACATCCCTGACGTGGTTTTCTTTCAACCACCCCAGTGGGCTGGCCTGAGCTGCAGAAGGCCCATGCTGCGTGGATGGACATGGATGGGTTCCCCTGGAGAGGATGAGCTGGGCAGGGGGAAGGAAGGAAGAGAGAGGAGGGATGGTGCCAGGGGAAGGCGATACATCCCAGTGTGATGCCTCGGCCCTTCCTGGCGAGACACAGCCCACCAGGAGCGAATAGCTCATAGCAGGCCCATCAACCTGTATCTCTAAGGGCTTTCCAGCTCTCTCTCCTTGAAACAGAGGTGGCTGCAAATCAGCTGTCCAAACGCTGCCTCTGATGGCGTGCCTTGGTCGTGGTGCTCTGCCCGGCTCCGGCAAGCAGTAGCGGCCGGTACCAACCAAAATCATATGAAAAGCAGAGGGAAAAGAAATTTGCCCCGGCAGGACTCTGGCTGGGCAACGCCTCCAGCCCTGGCAGAAGGATTTTAAGAGGACCCCATGCGGCTTTAGCTCTCTGAAAGGCAGCAGCTCCCAACCTCCCTTCTCCTAACAGCCCTGCGGGGCTGCTGGCTTCAATAACGGAGGGCAAAGCGAGGAGACAACGTTAGGCTGGGTGCCCCTCGGTGCTGCCTCAGCTGGCCCAGGGCTTCTTTGTGGGCTTTTTATTTATTTGTGTGGTTGGGTTTTTTTTTCATGCACAATAACCTCCGGGCCTCTTTGCTGCCTGTGGCTCTCAGCGTGCAGCTGCAGACCCTCCACCGAGGAGATAATAAATACAATCCTGGCCGTCATTGTTGCGAACAGCACAGCTGGAGGCTCCCGTCCCGTTCCCCTCCCGGCCTTTCTCTCCCCCCTCTCGCCAATAATTCTCGCAACGTGACGCTGCAAACAATGAATGCCAGCGAAAACACCCAGCAGAGCATCAGCCGGGGCTTCAGGAGCTGCCTCCAGCCTGGCAAAGCACATGAGACATTCGCTACGCCCAGTGGGTCTCCTACAAGATTTGGGAAGGGGGGATTTGGGGAGGGGAAGGGGGTCTGGGTAAAGCTGACAAAGGGCTTAGCAACAGGGCATCGTCCCCACTGTAGTTCCCACCCCAGATGATGCTTGACTGCCCCAGTGACGTGGTGGTGTGGTGTCCCCTTAGCTCTTTGCTTCCCCTCCCTGGCCCAGGATCCTCCAGTCCGTCTTGGCTGGCATGGGGTGTTGGAGAGAAAGGACATCTGAAGTGGGTCGGGAGAGCCATGTCCCCACCAGGACCCATTTCTCACCGCTGGTGTTACCATGAGTCCCCATTCACGTGCCTCAGTTTCCCTCCTGATGCCTTAAGGTTGACTAACCCCAGGACCGAGAGGTGTTCATTCCCGTGTGGGGATGGGGGTAGCATCCCCAGGTTCAAATCCCACCAGTTTAACAGGGAACAGAGCACAAGCGAAGACTTCCCGGTCTCACCTCGTGCAGAAGCCCCCAGGCCAACGCTGCCACTGCCACAACTGGTTCAGCCAAATGCCACCACTGTCCTCGTGCACCATGTCCAGCTCCTGCCTTGCCTGGACACTCCGGGGACGCCAGCCCTGCTTTGCCCTCTGCAGAATGGGCAGTCAGGCTCGGGGACAAGGAAAGGGACATCCGCAGAGGTGGTTGTGGTGGAAAACTAAGCACCTCTCAAATCAGTGTTCATGGACTCTAAACCGTGGCTGCAGTCTCAGTGGCTGCCAACAGCAGGCCTGCCTCTCCAGGGACCTCTGCCCACTCATGCTGCTCACCTCCCCTGGCTCCGTCCTGTCCCCATCCCTGTCCCCTTGTTTTTGACACCGCTCGGTGGCACGTCTGCCATGCCATGGAGATGCCGCAAGTCACCCAGGGCACACACAACCATCTTCCTTTACCATTTAACCCTGTATTAAGCCACCTCCTAACCTAATTTGACCTGATTTCACTGACTGGCAAAGTAAGAGTTCCCAAATTACAGCATCCTCGTATGTGTCCCCCATATGGGCTACATGGTGCTGGCCCCTTGCACCCCGTTCCTTCCTCCAAAGCCAGGGGAGGTCACCAGGCACCATGCTGTGAGGACAGGAGAGAGGGACATCACCATGGGACATATGGGGACGGTCCAGAAGGGCAATGCTCTCCCACAGCGCATGAGACTGGCCAGGTTCAGAGTTACCCTGTGATCCTGTAATCCTTTAAGTTGGAGATCTCTTGGAAGAGGTTGCAATGCTCCGGTCCTGGGTAGAAACAGGGGCTGCGCCTTGGGTGGGAACTGAGCCTTTGCACCGGGATTAAAGGGTTTTGGAGGAAGGGTCTCCTCCACCCTGCTGTGGGAAACTTGGCCTCACCATATCCCCTGCTACAGACATCTCATTCTCAAGGATGGGAGGAAAACGGGTGATTTTGGGGACAGGGACGTGTCCTGTCCCACTTGGAGACCTATGCGCATGTTTGCCACTTCAGACATGATGGGGGTGAGGAATCACATCTGCTTTGACCCATCTGCCACAGCAGGGCTTTGCGTTTAAGTTCTCAGTTTTTCCTGACGAGGGATCTCTTATTCAAAGTCAAAAAAAAGGTCCTTATTTCTCTCCCCACCCCTGGGTTTGAGCTGCCAGGCACGAACCGGGAGAAAAGAGAGGAGTGAGCATCACAGATACATGGACAGCAAAAAAGAAGCAGGAGGAGGGAAAGGGGAAGGAAAAGAAACCCCACGGATGCCAGCACTCAGATATTACACGCAGCACATGGCCCTTCACTCAGCTACGGCAAAGATAAAGTGTTTTTTTTCACAGTTTGCCACTGCTCCAACAGGCAGATTTCCAGCCTGGTTAATGCAACTCAGGAATGTCCCGTGCTAAGGTAGCCAGGTTGGTTTAATCTCTTGCAGCATCTGCAAGTGGGGTGGGGAGTGGGGGGAGGCCTGGGCGATTCTCAGAGCGCGTATTTCCTTCCCCCTCCCCGCCCCGCTCCTCATCTTAAATACACCAAGAGGGAACGATGGAAACTCCCAGGAAATTAAAAAAAAAAAATAAAAATTGCAATACAAATGAAAATCTCAAGGCTTCCCTGTAATGAATGGCTGAGCCATTCATACGTTCCCCTTGATAGGTCCAGGTGCCAAGTTTTAAGACAAGAAACGGCTTGCCCAAGCCAGCCTTTATCTCTTCCCGGCCCTCAACAACCCGGCGTTCGGAAGTTTCTTTTGATAGCCTGCCAGGCGGCCAGCGCTGCAGCTACCACGCAGGGCCCGGGGGTGCCGGGGGTCAGGAGGCTGCTGGACACGGATGCCTTGTCTTATCCCACCCTCC
>NW_008824552.1:667117-668749 GCF_000699105.1 Pygoscelis adeliae
GAAGAGACTGAAAGAAGAGGAAAAAAGCAGTTAGGGATGGAGGGAAACCTCTAAACCTCCGGAAGACGGCGGCTCACCTTTTTTTCCCAGCTCTGTCTCCCGCCGGGGTGGCACAGGCTGCTGTTCACTGCGGGGCTGGGGGAGCACAGGATGCTTTTTCCTATATCCCCCCCCCAAAAAAAAAGACTTTTGCATGTTTTTTGTTTTACAGCTCTTTTCTCCCAATTTCCTCCCGCCCAGTCAATGCTGTTTTATTCCTTGCACTCAATCTTAAAGAATAGGGGCGCAGGAGACCCTCACCCCGACCCTGCAGCCTTCCCTGCCAGTCCATCTCATTGTCAGAAATTAATGTCCCCTGGGATGTCCGTCACGTCCTCCGGGCATTTTGTAATTGCTCCCCACTGCCTCTGCAAGCAGCTGCTCAAATTCATTCACAAACCAGCCGCGTCTCCCCGCAGCATGCTGCAAGGGAAAGCCCGTCCGGGGGCTGCCACCCAACCTCCTGCCTACCCCGGTCCCGAGCATCGCTCACCCCGCGCACCCGCCGCCTCCGGAGACGGACCCCGCATCGGAGCGGAGACGGGCACCGGCTGAGCGCAGGTTAGGGCCTCGCCAGGCCATTTATAACCCACGTGTGAGCAAGCACCTCCCGTCTCCTCTCCGGGACAGGGACTGGCTCCCGTGGGTCGAGAAGGGACACGAGCCGTGCCCCGTGCCAGCACGACGGCAGACACTAACCCACTTTGCCTTTGCAGCACCTGGCTGCCGACAGCGAGCAGCCAGCCAAGTTTAGACTGCAAATTCTCCCAGGGACGTACCAGGCTCCCTCCGGTCCTTTCAGCATCTAACACATCCAGCGTGCTCCTTATTCCCGGCGCGATCGGCGAGGCGTTGGTCTAACCCTGCCTTTCCACAGCACCTCTTCTCCCGGTATTCGCTCTGCTCTCTACCGCTGCAATAAAGCCCCGCGCGCTGCCAGGAGAGCTTTGGAGCGGCGATCAATGCAATATTTCAGCGCAACGCCAGCCATCGGCACCGGCTGCTCTCCGCAGAGCAATGGCACAGTGTCCACCCAGACAAGTTTCCTACTGTAACTTCAGTGAATGCGGTTATTCAGGCTAACGGCAGCTGATTTATCATGGCAGACACCCGGGGAAATCTTTTCACTCGGGAGACTGGAGGCTCCTCGGCCCGGCTGTCGCGATGAACGCTGCGAGCTCGGCACGGCTCGCTGCGCTCTCCTTACGCCCGTGTTCAAATGCCTTCACCGCCACCGAATTACGTTAGCTAACCGCGATGGAGAGCGTCGGTTAACGGAGGCGATGCCACTTCCCCACTACACAAGCCACCAGCTCCATCCTCGCCGCTCTCCTCCTGGCCTTCCCAAATCCCAAGCAGAGGAGTCAAGTTGACGGACCCTTTTGTTTCCAGAGAGCTGGCACGTGTTGTGGTTTACTGGGCTAATAAATCTGCCGCGGTCTGCGCCCTTTAATGACTGCAGCATTAATAACAAGTTTCCATGGAGCTGCTTAAAAGTTTACAGGGTGTGTGCGTTATCAGGGGAACCCCGTGCTTTCTGACCTCCGGCTCCCAAAGTCACAGAAGCGCTTTTTTTTTTTTTTTTGCAATAAT
>NW_008824552.1:670028-679699 GCF_000699105.1 Pygoscelis adeliae
TCCAAGGAGTGCAGCTGGCCGGGCAAGTGGGCTGCCCCCTTCCCCGCAGGAGGAGGGAGGAGGGAGCTCAACAGATGGCTGCACACAAGGGAACATCTGGGAGGAGGAGAAGGAGAAGGAGGAGGAGGAGGCAGGAGGCAGGAGGCAGGACTTGCGCTTGGCTGTGCCACTCCTGAGCTGGCAGACCCCCCTTATGGGGGAAAAGGGGGGGGTGTCAAGCCTGCTTTGCACACACACACACACACACACTCCCCCTCCCTGCTGCTCTGCATCCTCCCCGGGTAAAATCACTCGTCGTCCCTTTGCTTTCTTGGGGATCACTCCAGAGTTACCCTCACAGCACAGCCCTGACCTCTGCAGGGCTGTATGTGCAGGAGTGGGTCCTATTCCTGAAAACCACCTGCACCCGGTTTTCCAGGCCTATAGGGACACAGTCAGCTCCGGCACCCCGGGGTGCTGAGTTGGACAAGGCAGCACCAAGGTCTGAGCAATGCCAGCCCCGCGCTGTAAACTCAGATTCCCAGTCTGGGGGGAACTTGGACTGTGGATGTTGGCTTGGGGTGCGCTGCTCCTGGTTCAGCACCCAGACCCACCACCAGCTGCTGCAGGAGACAGGGGCTAATAAATTGTTTGGTGCAACCCCTGAAATAGGATGAAACAACAACAACAAAAAGCAGACAGTAAGCCACAGTTTGGGGAACAGAGAGTCTGGACCCCATTGCTGTAGGATCTGGACCCCATCGCTGTAGGATGGGCAGTCTCTGGGGTTTCTCCAGGTAGGCTGTGAAAGAGCAGCCCCGCACCAAATTTTCTTGACTGTTAGGTGTAATGGCCCGGCGGTGGCTGGCTCCGCTCAAGTCGCGATGCTGGTGCTGGAAAAAGAAACAGGGCCCTACCTGGTGTCATGGTGCTGTGACACTTTGGACAAAGAAAAAGGGACCTCGAGGGTCCGTGAATCACAGGGGACTCATCCTGCGGCTGGCTGCGGCTTCCCACACTGCACCCCTCATGCTAGCCATGATCAATGGCCTGTGACGGGCCCGTGCCAGGTCCCAAGCTGTGCGGTTGCTTGTTTCTTAAAAAGTTTAGGTTAAGAAGGCACAACCAGGCTCCCTGTGTTTACTTTTAGTAGCGCTGGTGCTTTGAAATACAGCACGTGCCCAATACCAATGATCAAAGTCTGCTCAGACCATATCCCTCAAGCAAGCGTGTTGCTGAGATTTGCATTTAGCATCTCTTTGTGATGAAAAGGTGGCAAAAAGGCATTTTTTTGCTCTGCTCAGCTGCCTTCTCTGAACACATCACTCCACGACCTGCCTGAAGATTTGCAGGGTGACCCCCCCGCCAGCGAACACAGCTCTGATCAGAGGGGCTGAGGCTCGAGGCAGGAGATGCCAGGGGCATCAGGAGATCACAGCGGTTCCTCTCCACCCTCCGAATTTCCGAGCGTGGCTTATCTGGGTTATGTGCACACTCTGCACCCAGCTGCTTTTTGGGAATCACCATTGGATTCTGAGAGCTCTGCCAACGCAGGGACGAGCAGCCCCGGAGAGCCAGACAGAGGAAATCTGTGCTTAGGACTCAGCTGAGCCAGGTGCTTTTCGGGGAAAACCCCTTAATCTGGGTTGTGATTTTCCATGTACATGTGTCAGTGATATTTCCAGACATGAGTGGTTTGCTGTAAGGATCCGTTCACCGAGGTCTTTGCACTGTTCATTTTTATAGCTCTGGATAGGGGAAGTTGCTAATCTGGAAGCTTTTGTTTAATTTTCCATTTCATTTTTCCGTGCCTCATGCTAGGCCTTTGCCATGTCAAAGTTGGCCTCGGTAAAGCAAAACGCCAGTTTGAAGATGGAGGAACTGGGAATTAAACTCTCTAGCTGAGATGAAGTCCAGCGGTCAGTACTGCCAGGTCTGGTGATTTGAAAAGAAGAACTGAAAAACATGAACCTGGCTTAAAGCCTCTGAATTTTGCTAAAGAAAGATCTTTAAATTTTGTTTTCTTTATTTGAAGCCTAAACGAGCATGCTTTGCAGTAGCTGCTGCTAGATGGACATGGGAGAATTGTATGCTCAGAAATTTCATTGCTCAGAAGAAAAAATAATCAACTGGGAGGTGTCCTGGCTTGAACTTCTAATGCTAAGAGAGATTTTAATAATATTTCTCCAGTTTGATGGAGTTGGCCAAAATCATGCCGGGGAGAGGGCTGACAATTTAATTCTGGGTGATCTGGGGGTAGGGTTTAGCCCTGGTGTGATGCTAACGGAAAATTAGTCTGGGTGTGTGTCCATCTCTGCTTCTTAGATCCTTCAACCGTCTCCCACTGAGATCTGCACTTCTCCTGGAAGTGGGCTGTCCTCCTCCTGGTGCCCAGTCCGTGCCCTGCAGGGATGGATGGGTGATGGAGTGATACCTCCTGCTGTCATCGTCCATGTCTCTGTATCGTGAAACCCTCCATTGCAAAGTGCCTTGGCTGGACAGTCCATAGATGGATGCTCCCTCCAGCAGATCAAACCCTGTTAATTGTCATGATAACACCAAGGTCATTTTTAAAGGACATTTAGCCTTAAAGTCATGTTTCCCACCATTACTATTTCTATTTCTTTGCCACATGGGAGCACGTTTTCTTAAAGATAAAACAAGGTTTTCCCAGAGCTGTGTGGTCCCATGGGCTGAACCTTCAGAAGCATACTGTGTTCAGTTTTGGGCCCCTCACTACAAGAAGAACTTCGAGATGTTGGAGCGTGTCCAGAGAAGGGCAACGAGGCTGGTGAGGGGTCTGGAGAACAAGTCTGCTGAGGAGCGGCTGAGGGAACTGGGGTTGTTTAGCTTGGAGAAAAGGAGGCTGAGGGGAGACCTCATGGCTCTCTACAACCACCTGAAAGGAGGTTGTAGCGAGGGGGGGGTCGGTCTCTTCCCCCAAGTAACAAGCGATAGGACGAGAGGAAAAGGCCTCAAGTTGCGCCAGGGGAGGTTTAGAATGGACGTGAGGAAAAATTTCTCTACTGAAAGAGTGGTTAAACATTGGAACAGGCTGCCCAGGGAAGTGGTGGAGTCCCCATCCCTGGAAGTATTTAAAAGACGTGTAGATGAGGCGCTTAGGGACATGGTTTAGTGGGCCTGGTGGTGTTGGGTTGACGGTTGGACTCGATGATCTTGGAGGTCTCTTCCAACCTTAATGATTCTATGATTCTATGATTCTAAGCAAAGCCAGCCACACTGTGTTTGGACAAATTTCCCCACTTGTCTCAGACAGTTCACTGCCTAAATGCACCAGGGTAGGGTGAAAGATGGAAGTAGAAAGGGATTTGCTTGAGGTCATGCAGCATCAAATGATGCTAGGACCTCACTTGGGGTTTTAGGTACTGCTGTAGCTGTGGATTACCCTCCTTGTTAGCTTTGGAAAAGTAGATGAGGGCGGTTCTGCTAAAATTACTCCATTTCACCCTGATTTTAAGGTCTAGATATAATATAATGTTGCCAGCACCATGTTGAAACATCTGAAAACCGAGAGCCAGATCTCTGTGCTGTCCCTCAGCCCAGCTTCTTTCCTCTCTTGCTGTCTCCGGGCACGAGGGTCTGCGTTTACGGCCCATTCCTACAGCTCAGCTCTGGACCAGCACAGGTGAATCTTCAGTTTTCTCTCTGGCCCTGAGGCCCTGAACAGCAACACTCCAAATAACCCTCATATACTGCTGCTGCAGAGACCCTAACAGGTCTGGGGACCATAAGACATCTTCTCCCAGCTCAGTTCCTCCAGGGCCGTGCTGAGCCTTCCTCTGACCTTCTGTTCCCAGACAACACCAGCTCAGTTTCCTTGTTTCTCAACACCTGATAACATCATGCCTGGTTTGGCTCGTTAAGAACCAGGCAACTCTTAAGCCAAAGGAAAGTTATCTGAGTCACTCTGAGTTTCTCCTGAATAAATTCTAATAGACATATCAGGCAAAAGGAGTTGAAGAGTGAACGATGATGACATAAGCTGGATTAGTAAGGAGAGCTGGTGTTGGAGTTTTGCCCATGATGTTTGAGTCCCTCCCTGAGATCTCATTTCCCTTCCTCTTCTTATGCAATCCCAGGAAAGGAGATTTCTCGTGCACCAAACTGTTGGAAAAAAACACAAAGCCGGATGGGTGCCTTGGAATCCCCAACTCTGATCTTCTCCCTCCACGTGTCCCCCTCCCTGGGTATTCCTGCAGGGGAAGGAGCCTTCCCGTTCTGCTGTGCAAGAGACTGCTCATGAACTCGCTCCTTTGTGGCTGAGATAGAGCAGATGTCTTAGGAAGTTGTCCAAGCTCGATTGCATTTGATGGGATTTCTCCGAAGAAAGCACCCACAACAGCAGACAGCACGATTACTTCTGGAAGAGTTCAGTTATTGCAAGAAGTTAGAAAAAAAGCCGCCTGCAATAATAGCAAACAGCCACCACCAGTTCCCACTGGGAAAATGTGAAAGAGGTAGGTCTAGCTGTCTGCTCTGGGAATGTTTCCCATCCTTGTGGGAGTCCTGTAGTAAGTCAGAACTAGAAGTAGAGATTTTTTGAACTCCTGTAACAAGCAAGACGTAAAAAAACCCCACCTGCAGCTGTGCTCATGGCATTCAGGGGAATTCTTTCTTGGAAACACATTGCACTCTACTGTACACAGCCTTGGTCCAAAATACAGGTTGTTCTGTAGGTCCATCCTCACCCTTTGCCACTGGACCATGTCTTGTGGATGGAAGTCCACACATCAGTGATTGACTGCAGTCAGCTCACTTGGTCTGTATTGACCGATGGACTTGAATGGAAAACTGTGTCGCCTCTTTGCTCACAGTGTTGATTATATCTTTCATGATTGAGGGCCGGTAGGAAAAATGCACAAAGAATATCTGGAAAAGGAGGCAGAACCCAGCTCCTGCTGGTGGAAGTCTCTTGGCTGTAGGCAAGAGTCAGGGTTCCTCTTGCTCATTCTTGTCTGGCCACATGAATGTTGCTCTCCTCAATGCCTGGTGACCCAGCTTGAGCAAGAGGGACAGAGGAGAGCCCCTTCCTCACTGTTTATATCCCTTGTCCCTACTGTCCCCTCACCCCAATTTCTCCATAGGCTGGTGGATTTGACACTGTTTTGTTCAGTGGGATCTATGGATTTCGGCTCCCTTGGGCTGAGGAGGCCTTCTTTTCTGCATTTTGACCAAAATTCAGCAGCAGGAAGGGAGTGCAGCTCCCTCTTCTTGCTATGCAGTAGCCTGGCGCACAGGCTATCACGCAGGAACACTGAGTCTTCTGTGGCATTGCCCAGGTCCCGTCCACCGAGGGAGAGAAGCAGGGTGTCATTCAGCTCCACTGAATCACCCCTAGATTCCTTCTCTCCACGGACAGCGGAGGAGGCCTGGGCACTTATGATATTTTATCACCACACCGGGGCCAAACATCTGCTTTTCAGGTATTGTGGAGCCTCAATAGCCTGCCCAAGGGAAGCATGGGCTTTTGTCCATCTGGCTGTATTAGCTGCTCCTGGCAAAATGGGTGGTTGTTTCCCAGCAAACTGCTCACTGGACTGCTTGTTTCCTTTCTATACATGTTGAGTCTCTCATTGCAGATATTGACTTCCCTTTGACATCAGTCAATATTTAGCTCTTGAGTTAATAAATAATTAGGTTTACTTGGATGAAATCAATGTGTCTTAAGCTCTTTCTGCTATCATTCATGGTTAAGCCCTGGGGCCGATGGGTGGGAAGACCCTGTCATGCTTTCAAGACTTGTTTCTGCAATGGTATTTGTAGATTGAGTTCATTCTGTTCATGAAAGGTCACATCCTCAGCTGTGTTGAATGCTACCTGAAGTCCACATTGTTCATAAGATCACACAAGGAAGTAAAGCACGGGGTTTTTTATTTTTTCTTCTCAGTTTTGTTTGAACAGCTTCACGTCGGCATCATCAGATCAATCTGTAGATTGAAGGAGTGTTGGCATCTTTCTAACGTCGTGTTGGGGTTTTCATTCAGTTCCATGTCTTTGGATCCTCAAATCCTCAGAGGTTTCTTCATCTCTTTTTCCCATATAAACTAGATGGAATCAGAGTCCCCTTGAGAAGGTGGAAATCTTTGAAAATTAAAGACAGACTGTGCAGTAAAGCACGGGGTTTTTTATTTTTTCTTCTTCTCAGTTTTGTTTGAACAGCTTCACGTCGGCATCATCAATCTGTAGATTGAAGGAGTGTTGGCATCTTTCTAACGTCGGGTTTTTCATTCAGTTCCATGTCTTTGGATCCTCAAATCCTCAGAGGTTTCTTCATCTCTTTTTCCCATATAAACTAGATGGAATCAGAGTCCCCTTGAGAAGGTGGAAATCTTTGAAAATTAAAGACAGACTGTGCAGTCCATATTTACCCCGTCAACCTATGCTGAAAGAGTCTGCATGGTGCATTCAGGGAGCCAGCACCCTACTTGGATGCTGCAAGCTACTTTGGTCATCTCATCCTGAAAAAGATATTGAAGCATGGGATGAGGCCCTTATATTGAAGCGTGGGATGAGGCCCTTTATCCAAACAATCAGAGACTTGAAAATCCTCGTGGAGGACAGTCTGGAAAATAGGGCTCATTTACACTGACAAGGTGAGAACTAACGAGGTAAGAACTGTATACCGTGCATGCAGACAACAGGGACAGCTCTCAAGCTGCAAACTCAAAGAGTAATTTAGGTTGGGAAGGACCTCTGGAGGTCTTTGGTCCAAAACTCCGAAGTTATGTCCAACTTTTATCCCAGAAAGCTCGTAAACACTCATTCAACATTTTGGGTTTGCTAAAGCTCCATTGATTTCACTTCTGCAGAGGATTATGAGTTTCACTAAACACCTGAGGCCTTTGTTAAATGTGTGGGTACGAGTACGTCGCTGAAACAAGCCCTGCTGCGACATGCGTTGTGGAAAAAAAGGAAACAACAAAAGATATTTAGCTGTTTTTTAAATGCTGTTGTTGGAGAAAGCTGTTGACACACTTTTCTTGCTCCCTAAACAATGAAGCCCAGTTTCCTAGTCCCCTGCACATTTGCATCCTGCAGTACTCCCAGCTCTTCCCAGTGGCCCCTACCATTTTGGTCAGGAAAGGGCAACCTACATTATTGCTGGTAGGGCCTTGAGGTACCAGCTGGTGGACCAGTAGGCATTTGCTGACTGATCAGTTGCTGCTGCCTTGCAGGATAGCAAAGAATTGCCTTTCCATTAGTGGGCCCATTAACATAGATTAATTTGCATTTAATTCTCCTTTAATTTACCTTTAATTCTCCTTTCCCTGGTTGCTGATATTAATGAAACTTGTAGGAACTTCATACCCCCACAGAGCGGCAAAGACCCTTCTCTGAAAGTGGGGTGATACTGGCCACCAAGCTTAAAAGTGTCAATGCTTAATGGCTAGGCAAAACGACCACACAGGCATAATTTTGTTCAGGACCCAGGCTAGGAGAGCAAAATAACTCCAGTGCCAATAAAAGGCAGCATTTTTTCCATTCTTCTTCTTTTCTCAGTCTAAGATAAAATGGTTATGAAGGTTTTTTCCTTCTTTTAATTTGAAAGATAAAATTCATCTATGCACTGAAGCCTTGGAAGCAAGTTTTTAGCCCAAAGTACAAAATCATTACTCGATGAAGTTAGCCTTTGAGCAGCCCAATTTCAAAAGAATACATTGACTTGGGGTGCTTTTCCTTGTCATTTGAGAAGATTAAGCACCATATAGTGGGAAATAAAGACAACAGGAGGCCAAATACTGGGAAAATCTTTTATCTGGTGGAATCGCCTGCCGAAGGAAGCAAGGGATGCCCTTGTTGCTGATAGTTTTAAAATTAGATTTAGACAAGAATGAAAAAACCTACTGCCTAATATCTAGATCCTGTTTCTTCTAATCTTAATGAAAATACTCTGACTGCAGAGGGTACAGCACAGTCCTCTCCCTTATCTGTCTGCTAATCACTCTCTCCCTCCTCTGAAGCTACCTATAATGTCCATTGCCATGGTAACTGAGCATGGTATGTATCACAGACAAGATGACATATGCATCTTTTCCTGCTTTAATAGCTCCTCTGTATAGGCCACAGCCTTCCCTCATTGCTGAGTTCCCCAAAGGACATACATACGCTGACTTCAGGGGTTTGCATCTCCTTGCGGGCAGCTGCCCCGGGCTGTCCTCTCGCTCCTGCTCCCAGCCTGGTGGGTTGTCGTTCAAACCAGCTTCGCACGGACCATAAATTTGTGCGTTCCTCTGAGGTTTAGTTACGTGTATTTTTAACTGAGTGGCAAGAAAATATTTTGAAAGAAACAATGTTCATTGAGCTTAAAGTGTAATTACCCAATAGCTAAACATGCCTAGAGAAATGGGAGTTACTGCATTCTTGGCTTTGTCAGGCAGGTCAGTCATTAAACTTTAACAAATGAAGCCAATATTTTATCTCAGCAAGTTTGCACCAGTGAACATTGATCCATTGTCTGTTTGTTCATGCTCCAAAATACATGCCCATCAATACCCAGAAGCCTTGCGAACCCAAGGATGGGTCATAATGAAACAAGCAGACAGTTGTCAGCAATGCTTGGAAGATTTACATCATCTTGAGAAGAGTCAGCTGCAGAGAAAGCTCAAAATTTAATGGTAAAGGCAGAAGCTGGTCTTCTGCATCACAGAAGGATGTGTGGGGTGGTATTAGCCGCTAACACAGCCTGTCTCCACCCTTGGAGTCCCTCAGCAACAAGTAGACTTTATTTCTACTGCAAGAGATAAGAGCACCAGAAGCCTTCGCTGAGACGATAGCTGGATTAGTAAGAGGTGGTGCCTTCTGCAAAGAGCTTACATCTCAGCGGGGACAGGCACACACAGCTTTAGGTGGGAAGAGGACACAGAGAGGGAAAGGGACTTGCTGAAGTCCCTGACATCAACGTGACTTCACACCAACCTTGGCCAGGGGGACCCGAAGAGGTCCAGCAATAAGATGCTGGCTCCATAATGCTGTTCAGCAAAGGTCCTCTCATTTCCCCTCCTGAGCGCTGAGCTTGGTGCGTTGCCTGCCTTGTATTCATCCTCTCCCCCTCAAGAAGTAAACACGAAGGTTGAAGGAGCGAGCCTTGCTTGGCCTTGCCTTGCCAAACAGAAGCTGAATGAAAATAAAGTTGCTCTACCTAAATGCATGGGGATGTAGACGCTGAGGAGGGAAAAGAGCCAGTTAAGCTGAAAGCTGCCTCTGGAACATGAACAACTGGATATGATGGGGCAGAAATGTATTATAGCTTGAAACGCAATGTTTTCTGTCTCAAGTTGTGTGATAGAGCTAGCAAGGCATGGACATAATGGCCCAGAAGGTTTTGCTAATTCTTTGAGGGATATCATATTTCGTATGTGCGGGCAAAACCGTACCTATTCTGTGGGTTTCCTCTCCCTCCTTTACCTCCTTTTACTCTTACTCTGCCCTCCTGCCTGCAGCAAAGCTCCCCAGGAGCTCACTTCCCACCCAAATCCCAAACCTCGAGCCCTGTGGTTTCCTCTGAAGCACATTGATGACTCAGAGTGTGCCAGGGAGCTACGCGGCAAAGAGTGGGCTCCACGGGAGAGGAAAGATGCATCTTAAAGGGGGCTTATAAAAAAGATGGTGGCAAACTTTTTAGCAGGGCCTGTTGTGACAGGACAAGGCTATGATTCTATGATTCTATGATT
>NW_008824552.1:680080-699214 GCF_000699105.1 Pygoscelis adeliae
ATAAAAAAGATGGGGACAGACTTTTTAGCAGGGCCTGTTGCAACAGGACAAGGGGGAATGGCTTTAAACTAAAGGGGGGTGGATTTAGACTAGATCTAAGGAAGAAATGTTTTACGCTGAGGGTGGTGAAGCCCTGGCCCAGGTTGCCCAGAGAGGTGGTGGATGCCCCGTCCCTGGAAACATTCCAGGTCAGGTTGGACGGGGCTCTGAGCAACACGATCTACTTGAAGATGTCCCTGCCCACGGCAGGGGGGTTGGACTAGATGGCCTTTAGAGGTCCCTTCCAACCCAAAGTATTCTATGATTCTATGGTTCTATGATTCTATGATCTTCTTACGGAGTGATGAAGGCACCCGAGTTATCCTGAGATAAAAAAAATGAGGAAGGTAAGGCAGCTCTGTTTTACTGGGAGGCACGTTTGTGGGAATCAGTGTGATGTATAAACACCTGAAGTGTCTCTTTGCTGGACTGGTGGGGCTTGTGCATATTATTCCTGCTAAGGTAAAAACACATGTTTGTGTGTGCCAGCTGTAACGAGGCTGTATTTCCAAGAGAGCTGGCTCTCTCGGCAGGTTATCTTTTCCCCTGAATGATACAAAGATTTTCTGCTATCTCTGTCTATAACCTCCTCCCGCCGGCTGTTTTGGTAAGGCTGCTGGACTCTATTGTCCAAATTGTTTATGGTTTTAGACATGATTGTGGGTGAATGAGTGAATAGCTGAGACCTGGGCTTCCCAGGGGAAGCCTGCTTTTACTAAGCCCAAGGAAATGTAATTACCTTCAAGCCCCTCTGTTGGCCAGCAGTGATGTGGTGTTGGCTAACAGTGATTTGGTGTTGGCCAACAGTACATGGAGGGGAGAAGGCAGAGGGAAGTAATGCAAAACCCTAATTTCACAGAAAAACAGCCTAAACACACAGATTTCTCAGGAGCAAGAAGCAGCTCTGACTTACGTGGTAAGACCGTCTCAGTAGGAGAGGTGTTCCTAGTAGTTTCTTGGTTTCTCTGTCCTTTTTGTCTTTTGAGCAGTGTGATGAGGTTGAAAGGCCTCAGACGGATTGCAGCTTCCTGGAGGCCCATTTTCTGATCATTCCCTGCTTGTAAACTGATTTTTTTCTCGTATTAAATGGAGATAGCCCGTGCTATCACAGGAGGCAGCTCCCGAGTCTGGTGGCAAAGGGTTCTGTCCCATTCTTCCTCCTGGTGAGGGTAAGCCACGGCTGGGACAGCCTGGGGTTTCTTCCCACCTATGTGTCATTTCCTGGTGTTAGTAATGAGTAAAATTAGCTATACTGGCACTTTGCAACCTTTATTAAGCGATGGCCGGAGCCTTGATGCTGCAGCTCCTAGGAGGGTGTGAATATGGGTTGTCTCCTCAGGGTTCACACAGATAGGGTCCAATCACAATGATGCATGAAAAATTATTTTTTTAAACTCAGTCAGGTGGATTTTCTTGAATGCCTGGCAAAGTGTTAATGCTGCCCTTGTAGACAACACAGGTAAGCAAGTGCCAAAGGATCGGTGGAGCAGACAGAGACTTCTCTGGGTCTTTATATATGCTGGGGTTTAGTCCCCTCTCTCTGTCCACTCCCACCCAATAACCCAGGTCACTCATAGGAGCTGGAGTGCATAATTGTTAGTGGTTGATGACCTCCTGACTAAGACATGCTGATCAAGCTTGAATGTATTTCTTTGGTCTTCTGCCATCTCTTTGCTTTCTGTCTTACCTCCACCATCTTTCAGCTGTTCCAGTTTGCTCCTTGATTCGCCTCTTCTCTTGACCTGAGTCTTCTCCCCTTGCTTCTTCATCAATCTTAAAATTGTTCTGCTTTGCATCTGCTTTGACCCAAAGACATCCATGGTTCCTTCTGTTTGATACCTACTCCCCTGAAGGCAGGTGATCCTGTTGCCCAGGGCAATGCTGTAGGTATCTCAGACTGATACAGCTCCATGAAGACACACCCTTAGTCTCTGAGGCTGTGACTTTTTATGCAACAGCATTGCCGAAGGAATATGTCTTTAAAAACTCCTTCTGGAGGAAGTCCTCAGGTATGCTTATGCTGCCCGAGAAACAGAAATTAATATTTTTTGTTCTCTTCTTGCATTTTTGTCTCTCCAATTGCCATCCTACTCCTGCACCAGCCACTTCAGTGTTTATTGGAAGTTTGTGTTAACAAAAGTATTTTTACTGTGTGTGGAGACCATCATCACCAATTCTGATATGTCTGCCAACTGCTTGATGTCATTTGCATAAGATAAGGATCATAATGGTATAACACCCATTGTCATGAGATTCATCTCAGCTTGGGTTGTTGCTACCCTGTATGGGAAGATGACAAAACGTTAATGGATACTCTGTGCAGCCTTCTGACTTGAAGCCGTTACTTAACTTTCTCCCTGCTCTTACTGCTCCACAGAGCAGTTGTAGTTACAACGCTTTTAGCTGGAACATGTCTGATTTTGTTACTTTCTACGGTGCTTCTCTCAAAATCAAAACAAATATCCTCAAAAGCACCTTCATTCGCCATCCTCACTCTTTTTCTACCCACAGTCAGAGCACAGACGTTTGATCTAACCCTCTCCCACACTTTAACATTTTTCACCTGCTGCTTCCTATGTAATTTACCTTAATCAGTCAACAATTGCTTCCATTGTGATTTTCCCACTGCCCTGTAACGTATGTCTTTATAGTTTCACTGGTGACAGTAACATGTGCATTATTTTTGACCAATCATTTGATACCTTCTCTTTTCCTTAGGCACGGGGTGATCTCTAATGGTTCTGGGACATATGCTGCTAAAAGGATGGAAGGTACCGTTGCTACTACATAGTCTTTTCTATTTCATCATCTGACATTGGCTCAGGGTTGATGGCTTTTTTGTCTTGCAAGCTACGCTCTTGATGTTGGTCTGGCGTGATCGTATCCGGGTAGATGAGAGTGTTTAGCCAAATACTCTTTCCATGTCTCCACCTTCTCATGCACATTTGCTGTCAGGCTGCCAGGACTCCTCTTGGTGCTGCTAGCACTGGCACGCTGTTGTTCCCACTGAACACGATCTTTTTCCATCTCAATTTCATACCTTGTTTTCCTGGTGCTTCTCTTGGTTGTTGAGCCTTTCTATACCCTGAAAAGGTTTACTTGCCTTTGGAAATTTTCCTCTGCTTTGTTTTGTGCTTTTACTTCCACGCTCCCATAATCCTTGGCTCTGTTTGCATTTTCCCTCTAATGCTCTTGTTTTGATGTTTGTCCAGCTCCTCCTTGTTTGCTTAGGCCTCCCAATAAGTTCCCTACTGTGTTCTCTATTGCTTTCTTAAATATTTCCCATCTGGTCTCTACTGAGATTTCTTTATCATTCCAGATTAATGGCCTGAAAAGCTCTCCTAGCATTACCTTTTCTGTCTCTCTCAAAGACTTGCCTTTTAAACTTTGCCGGATCAAATTTAGCTCCAGTGTCACCCATCTTTCCCTTGGGCTTTAATACGTTCGTCATCTTTCCAACAAGTAGCTCATGATCGCTGCTGCCCTTCAGCATCGCTATAGACTTTCACATCCAGCAGTGTCTCTGTTGTGCCTTTTGCAGATAATCATGTGGCCCATCTGTTTTTGTGTGTGACCAGCTGGTGACCCCTTGTAAATCCACGAGGGAGCCAAATGCCACCGGTGATCAGACTAGGCACCTCACAGCAACTTTTCAGCTTCTCACCAGTTCAACTCCTCCCAGTCCCACGTGGCCCAGCATATTCTTTTGCTTGTTATTTCTGCTTTCGTCCTCTATGTTCCCAGCTTTCACCTTCACAACTGCTTCATAAGCTGGGGTCTCGTTTCAGATGCCGTATTGATAAAACTTATATCTTCCCTTCTCTGCAACTTGTTTTGGTGCATAACAGCAAATCACAGCTAGGCAGAGATTACTGCAGGCTGCAGTAAATATTGCTGTGATGATCCTCTCAGGTATTAGTTTCCTGTTGTTCACAGAAGTCCTTTTTCCTTTTGCACATGGAGGCAATATTACTCATCTGGGGAAAAAAAAAGAAAGAAGTATAATATCCAAATTACCTGTGCCTCCAGGGTGTCTCCGGTTTGGCAGCTGTGGATGCGTAGCTCAGCTGTGCTGCTCACTGGCCTGGCGTGAGAGGCAGGTCCAGGAGCCCACCTCAGAAGCTGTGTGGTGTGTTCAGCCATCCTCCAACCTCCATGACCATTTCCACGTGTTTGGGTCATCAGTCGTATTGAATTGCAAAACTCCTCCTTCAGCAAGTTCTGGATGTAATGACTGGTTATGCCTGTCTGGTTTATGTGAAAGCCTCGCCATCCTTTGCCGGCCTCGTTGGCGTGGGTATCAGTGCCACCTTCATATCTTGCCTTCCACAACTGATGTTTGGACTGCTTTGATTTAAAATCTGAGTGTTCCTCTGCCTACATAGACTTCCCAGACAAGGTGAAGTGAGCTTCTTTAGTAGAAGATGCAACTTTTTCTTTTGCCTTAGATGAGACAAATTCATGACATTTTATTCAGTAATATTTGATGTGACATTTCCGGGTCACTCCCATCCATTACCTAAATATGGACCTGCAAAGAGTCTGTATCCTGGCATAGGAGCAACCTGTCTTCCTTTAATTTTTAGGATATGTGGTAAGATGTTTATTAAAATATTCTGAAGTAGAAAACACAGTGAACAGAGAGGACATAAAAGGATGGGATTCGGTTTGGAATTAAGGTACCTACATTTATGTGTCTGCATTTGGTTACTGCACGTGAGATATGCATCTAAGCTCCCACAGCAGTGAATGGAAATGCGGTTGCTGCCTAAATATAACCATCCAGTGCTGTGTGAGGTGCTGGCTGGGCTTTCCTGCTGGCCCACAGCTGTCAGTCCCTTAGGGCCCAGGAGTGAACAGGTCTTGTGTCACATCATCCGGCACCACGTGGACGTGTCAGACACCCGATGCCACCTCAAAAGACAGTTGGTGTTTTCATTTGCACTAGCTGAGCCTCTAGTCAACACCGTCAATGTAGTCCAGATTCAGCTAAGCAAACACAGGTGTTGGGTTTTAGAGGCGACTGAATCCCTTTGCAGCCCCATCAACTGTGCAGACCAAATCTCCGCCGATTGTGGTGCAGTCTCGGATGCCCACGGAGACATTTATGCTTATGTGCCTCACCAAGGTGCAGCAGGGAAGTCAGCTACCTCAAGGAATGATGTCATCAGCTTAAATTGACCCTCTTCTGTTACCACTTCAAAACCTCCAGAGTTTGGATTAACAGTGGACACTCAATGCAATTTTTTAGTGGTTCATTGTAGAATCCTCCCAGAAACAGCCAAGCCCAAATCACCGTTGCATTGCTCTCAGTTTTGTCAGTTAAACCGCTGCAAAACAGTGTGAGATGTGGCCAGAATGGTGGTCTTCGATACTCATTTTGTGGGGTGCAAATGAGTAAGTCCAGGGCAATTCCCAAAGAGTTTCACTGGGAATTTCCTACTAGCCACAACTGCTATCCCGCAGGCAGACACTCCTTGGGATCCCAGACTGTAGGGTTCAAAACACACACTGAACTAGAAACAGTAGAGATCCCTAATGGCATTTCTGAACAACTGGAGCATACCTGAAAACACTGTATGGAGGGAAGAGCTGAAATGTGATGAGCAGAGCATCTTGGTCCATGTTTCATCATGTTCGATGTAGAAAAAGCAACGTGCAACTGGTGTTTCTCAAGAGAAATACGTCTAAGGTGAGCGTAAGGCAAATGTCGATCAGCTGTGATCTTTCCATGAGCACGGAGTTCGTTCCCTTCTGCGAACCGTTAATGCCAATGTGTGTATTGATTGTATACCACCTTCCCTCCTTAACAGCTAAAATATACAGCGCAGCTGGGCCTAACCAGGGCTGGAATAGGACGTGAAGGACAAAAACATCTGTAACTGATATTTTTTCTTAACCAACCATAGCCAAAGTCCCAACAATGATTCAGAGATCCCAGGGCTTGAAGGAACCAGCATGATCATCTAAGCTGACCTGCTGCATCATTAAAACAACAAAATTTCACTCGTTACGAAGTCCACCGATATGGGACTGACTATGCCAGAGCACATCTTCTCAGGAGACCTCCATTCTTGACTCACAGCCTCTTACAGGAACAGTCAATACCTAAACAGAAATACACAGTTATGAGAGAAACTGATAGACAGTTCTCAAAAATACATAGCTCAGAGTCTGCATTTAGGAAAATCAATGAAACGTATCAAATTGCCAAAGCTACTTTACAGGACGTAGCGATCAGTAAAACCACGGTCAGACCAGAGAGCTGCCAGCACATGATTTCCTCTCCTGGTGATTTTTTTGATTGTTCTTTTCTGCTTAGGCCTTCAGGGGTGGCTTGAGCTTCTGAGTGATGTCTTGCACAGCCAAGATATAGATGCATTCACTGGCTTAGACTGCAAGGTGGTACAGACCAGACCATGGTTTGCTTAGACTTGCTTTTCCCCAGGCCAACTCTTCTCTGATGAATCTGAGCTTTTCTTCCAGATAGGTTCACATCTTGTGACAGCGTTTTAAGCAGAGACTTCTTTTCTCCTGAGCTGCAGTTCACAGACCCTAAAACTCAACCGTCCCAACGGATGCAGGAGAGAGCTGAAGGTAGTGATGGCATCTAGACCATTGAGCCTCCCATATTCAAAGCACTGGCCCGCAGACTTCAATACCCAGAGGATGCCGAATTGAATCACAGCGAGTGCTACCGAGATCCAAAGCATAGCTCAGCATTACTTCATGCTATGCTGTGATGTCTGTGATGGCGAGTAGAGGATGGTTCATGGTTTCCACTGGAAGTGACTTCAGTGACACTTTCCACTTCCTTTTTCCATCAAAACACTTTAAAAGTGATAAAGCTTAGCACTCACAGGAGAGGTTTTCCGAGCTGCCTGTGGGCATCTGGATGTGTCTTTCCCATTAAAACAGACGTCCAACTACAAAGGCTACTTGGAAAATCCCAGCTCTTTGCAGAGATGCAAAGCAAGCGGTCTGAAGTCATACAGGGAATTTCTTTCTCTGGGATTTGAGCACTTAACTTTCCTATCTCAGTCTCAGAGCCCCTAGAACTGGCCCACGTTTTTATGCATTAAATCACTGGGCCAACTCTCGTCCCAGCGGCAAGTTCAGCCTATTCTGACTTGGGATCCTACTAATTGCTAGAAGACTAAAATCATTAAATAACTGTGAAGGCACGTAATGGAGATGCTCTCCCCATGCTACGCTGTTCCCAGTATGTCACCCACCTGTCTATGCGGTGCCACCACCAATGCAACATGGGGAGGGTCTCCAGGTGGTATAAGGTGAGAGGAGGAGGCTATGGCATGAAAAATCTGAGAGACCAGAACTTGCTTTTCCATTGGATCTGTTGCAGCCAGAATTGTTAATCTGCACAAACTGCAACCCCTGCTCTAATTCCCTCCGGCCTTAGGGGTAGAGGTGGAATGAGGAACATGGATTACAGATTTAGAAACGGGGTATCAGCTTTCTTACAGTCACAGATTTTAAAACTGGAGAGGCACTAAATGTCACCTTTCTTGACTTCTCCTGGGGCCCAGAAGTTCCCATGCTTTGAGGGGAGCTTGTTACCAACACCTAGGATGCTGTTGCGTTTCTGAACAAGTAGGCATGGCAAATGCATTTTGGAAAGAGGCATAAAATCTCAGCAGCGACTGAACAACAACTTCCTTTGTCTCTCAACCTCCCCCCAAATGCTTATACAATTGAAAATGAAATTGTACCTCTGGGCTGAGCTGCAGCCGTGCTCCTCAGAGGCCCCTTCAATCCAATTGGCAAAGGATGGGGTCTGGCAAGGCTTAGTCAGCTCGTGTTTGCAAAACACTTTGGAAATGAAAACTGCTGCGCAGCACTGAGTCATGCAGCTGTGACGATGGAAAAGTGAAGTCTGTGGAGCCTAGGAATACATCTGGATCCCTTGTGGAGAGTAACTGGCATCTGTGGGTTAAGTGTAGAGTTCATATTAGCAACAGTAACTCAGGATCGAGCACCGGGGACCCTGGGGACCTCAGCACTATAGACTGCTCTAGGAAAAGTGAAGTCTTGGGTGTTTTTGCAGGCAGAGTAGCCTGTTTGGGACCAACAGGCATTGCACTTTGGACATGTATTCTGCTCCCCAGTACAATGGCAGAGGTCTGGCTGTGCACTGTGGACGGAAGCGCTGCTGCTCTGGATTAATGCTAACCTTGCACAGAGAAGGGAATGAACCTGGTCAGCAAAACCAGGCATTTAACCAAAGAGAAACAAGACCAAATAATGTTTCCGTATCCAGGACAGCTCTCATTCATTGTCAGTCCTGGGCACCCGTATCGCCCGACTGCTGTAGTAACTGGTGCCTTCCCTACCTCCTGTGCCCATTGCTGTGTTGGTGATGACTCGCCATTGGGGCAAAAGGGCCATTTTCAGACCCCCTTTTCCGATGCCTCTGTTCAAGGAGTGAGGAGTCATTCAGCCATTCCAGGAGTCACAACAACCCATGGTAACTGGATTGGACACCTTTTCCATTTCTTCCAAAGGACCTGACCCAAATATGCTATAAGCCACTGGATTTGAATCTACCTTTTAGGGGACCTGAAGGTCTGTCCCTCTGCTGCTTTTCTTCCAGTTATGCAGTTACCCACTTATGTTTCTTTTCTTCCAGTTGTTTTTTTTTTTTTTTTTTGAGAGAAAGAAAGACCAACTTGGGGAGAAAAAAGTAGATGCTTCTGTTAAAAACCCTTTGCTTTCTCTATTTAACTTTGGTATTGTGAGCAGATCCAAGCAAACCTCCATCTGCAATATCAATTTGGTCTGTTCCTTCCCTCTGTCTGCAGGGAGAGGTCTCTGTTAGCCAAACGATTATTCTTGGAATAATAAAAACTTGCAGCTGGAACGAGAAGCCTGGCTCATGCAGACAATAAAACCATGGGAAGGCATACAGAAAGAAGAGATCGCTTTGGCTTGCCAGGCTCAGAAATCTCCCTGTCTGTGTGGCTGCTTGCTTTCACCCCCCTGCAGATCAAACCCTTCAAAATTAACCCAGCTGCTGACATGGAACAAAAACGGAGAGTATGGAAGGGCTGTGAATTTTCTACCTGAAATAGCAGTGATACCTTCAGCAAGAGGGGAAGGTAGGCAGCCTGCAGCTTACAGCCCACATGTAACAGCTTGTGTAAGGAGGGAGGAATCGAAACAGAAACCAGAAAGGAAATACCATCCTGTACTACTCTGCAGATACGGGGATCTCCTAAGTTTTGGTGTGACTAACGCAGGGAATAATATTACAGCAGGTGCTGTCATAGCAGAACTGCATAAAACAAACAAACAAAGAGATGTCTTCAGGATGCATTTAAGTCTAAAATTCCCTTAAACGTGGACTTAAGTCCATTCCCTGCTCAGCAAATTGAAATATGCAATGTGTGCAATCACCTGATCCCCAAATCCTTTTTACTCCTAAGGGTCTCAAGGGCTTTGCAAGCATTAACATGACAGAACATGACACATCAACACATACATAAAGTACAATACAGGGGCTACCAGCTAAACTAGGCTAACGACCTGTGAGCTCATGATGTGCTGTCATCTCAGCTCCTCTCTAAAGCTGATGGAGGTGAAAGCTCATGAACCACATGGCAGAAGATCTTGTTCAGCTCTGGAGCACCAGGATGTGGCCAGGAGACCCTGGCTGGGGATTAGGGAATGATGGGTGAGCCCAAAAGAATCTGATGTGTCTGACTGCACTTAGGCTCTGACCTTCAGAAAGAGAGCAGGGAGAGGGTCTTCTCTTAAATTTAATGATGCCCAGAGTCTCAGCTTATATTCTGGTTAAGATTTTGATCCGAAAGGGCTGTGAATCCTCATCACGAAAAACTGCCCAACTCATCAGGAAAATGCTTTTTTTCAGCCGCTCCTCAACATTTTCCAAACTGGCAGGGGCAAGCTATCCCTTCCCTCTTTTCACTCTCCTTGGAGCCAGATGCCCGTGGAGACTGCTTGATGGGTAAGCTTTGGGAGCCACAGGGATGCTCGCTGCCGTGCTGTGTGTCCGAGGCAGCCGGCCCACTGCAAGGCTTGGCAGAGGAGCCGGATTCCTTGGCCTGGCCCTCAACCACAAGTTCATCTTCACATACCAGGAGCAGTAACACTGCTCCCGGCTTTTCGCAGAGCCAGAGCTGCCGCTAGACACCAAATCAGGAATAAAGGAGAAACAGTCACACATATTTTGTTTGCAAGACAAATGCAAACAAAGATGTTTTGCTTTTGAAACCACAAAATTCTGCAGTTTACAAAGAATTACTTGCGTGTCCCCTAACACTCCCTGTCTTCTCTTCTTACCCACTCCCTGGCTCATCACGTGCTGCTCCCTGTCCTACCGAACTTCCCTCATCATGCCCCAGAGAAAAAGGCAGGAGCAAAACATATCCCCACCAAAGCCCCAGCACCCTGTAGGCAAGCCAGTTGTGTACATCGGCTTTTTGGGGACATGCACGGGGAAGAGCCCAGATGGGCAGGGGTTATACATTATTCAATCCAGACCGCTCCTGCCTTGGGTCCGGAACTACCAGTGGCGTAAAACATCTCTTAAACCACTGTGTGCTAGAGAGGGCTAAAAGATCTTTAGCTCTTCAATTCCCCTCCCTCCCTACTGCATCCCAGTACTGACACCATTCCCACCGTTGCTCTCCTCCGCCTTCCCCATCCTTTCCTGCAGATTTAGGAAGAGATGGGAAGATATGAGATGGGAAGAGCTGCAGTGCCAACAGGGTGGCAGAAGACAGGAGAAGGAGATTAGCTGGGATGGGAGGGAAGCTGCTAGAAGGTGTCGCTGGTGGTTCCCATTCCTCTGAGCAGCCCTAAGTGGTGGCTAAGTGAGAACTGAATCCCGCTCCAAAACCAAGCTCCAGAGCCAAGCACCGGTTACAGACAGAGCCTGGCCAGAGCCCAGCTCCCTCGGACTTGGGCACTTCAGAGTCTCCTCAGCTCTGTCTCCAGATTTGGTGCAGCTCTCTGCACATGCATATCGGGTCACATCTTCCCTCACTGATTCCTTCAAATGCTATTGCTCAGTGAGAGAAAGAAAAATAAGTCGGTGTTCATCTTTCCTCCCTAGACCTTGCCTTGACCCCTCTCATGCAGCAGTCTTTGTTGTTTCCATTACTCCAAACAATCTGTGTCTTTTACCCTGGCACCTCTATGTAAACTGATACCAATCCCAGCAAGCTGTTTCTCTTGCTTAAGGAGTTTAGTTTGCCAAACTGAAATTTGAGAAATTCATACCAGAAAGAAATAGGAAAAGCTGTGGAAATTCCCCAGGGAACAGGGTCGCAGAGAGGCCTGGGAGGTCCTCAGGCACAAGACTGGAGGATTTCCCACCAGACACAGCTTCATCCAACCAACAGCAATGAGTTTGGTTTAGGACCTCAGATAAAATCCCTCAGGAATCTGTATGATGCTGAGGATCAACACATACCCTCTGTAAAACTCTCCCCTACTCTGTAGGTTGATTTTACCCAATAAAAACCTATCAAGAAGTGAAGAAAATTAAATCCTGAAATCCAAGCCCTTAACCTGACCACAGAAAGCTTTCTAACTCTGTCAACCCTTCCACAGCCTCTAGGAAGCTCACTGGGAACCTCTCTATTGCTGCCGAATTTATGGGGAAGGTATTCAGTTACTGCAAGGACGGCACAGGTGATAGGTAGATACAGAGGTAGATGGAGGGAGGGAGGGAGGAAGAGAGAGACAGCACAAGCAGTTGCGATTTCATTTGTATTTGACTGCATAAAGCAGACTCTGAGTAATACAAGATCAAAACACTTCACTAATCTATACAGCTCCACGTGTGTAGAAGCATTATGAGAAAGACTGGAAACTTCTTACGCCAGGGTCTTGTTTTTCTTTATAGAAAATATAGGAAAATCTTAAATTCTTAAAGCTGAGAAGAGCCATGGCTGGTCCTTTCCAGCCCGAAAGGAAAGCTGTCTTCTTTGGGCAGTGGAACAGTCTCAAATACATGCTGAAAACATGCACCACCAAATGCTGGAGCAGGTGTAGGATTTTTAGCCTGAAGGAATGAAATAACCTATGAATGAAATAAGGAGATAAATAGGTTAAATATGCCTCTTTGGTAAAACATTGCAAAGAAAGTATAGAGTTCCCCCTCGCCTCCTCTGTTTCGGGTGCCTTGTGCTTTTCACCAGCAAATACTGATTGATGCAGCGATGATTAGCCAAAATGCTAAACTACAGAGTTACCCCCTCCTTTTGACGAGCGTGATTTCTCCAAATCCCATCTCAGGGTGCACTTTGTGCAGAGCAGCCCTGGAGAGCATGCCCTGAAATGCAGGCTGAGGTGGGCACAGATGGTAGGAAAACACTTACCTGGTGTATTAGGGTAGGCACGAGCTAAGGACCAAGCTGCTCAGCTATGCTGATGCACAGATTTTAAAGCATTAAAGGAACATGGAAACCACCTTTCACCCCACAGAGGCTCTGGTTGTGTGCAGGGCTACCCTGGAGCTGAGAAGTGTTAATCCATGTAACGTTGGGCAACTTCATTGCTCTCTACAGCTTCCTGAGGAGGGGAATTGGAGAAGGAGGTGCTGATCTCTGCTCCCCGGTATCCAAGGATAGGACGCATGGGAATGGTTCAAAGCTGTGCCAGGGGAGGTTCAGACTGGACATTAGGAAGCATTTCTTTACTGTGAGGGTGGTCAAACACTGGAACAGGCTTCCTAGAGAGGTGGTCGATGCCCCAAGCCTGTCAGTGTTTAAGAGGCATTTGGACAATGCCCTTAATAACATGCTTTAACTTGGTCAGTCCTGAATCGGTCAGGCAGTTTGACTAGATGAGCCTTGTAGGTCCCTTCCAAATGAAATAGTCTATTCTATTCTATGAGCAACACTCTCTGGGCAAGGAAAATGAGCTGCTGCTGACAGTGCTGCTGCTAGAGGCTTTGGATTCACTTTTAACACATTGCTCAAGGCAAAAGGAGGTGTCTCAAGAGGTAAAAATGGCCATAAGCAGCTGTAGAAGGTAACTAGAGTGAGCTGGAGGAGCAGCTCTTTTCATGAAAAAAGGAAAGCAAGAGGCAGGCTGGGGTCTCTGGTTACTGAGCTGCAAAGCTTGCCTGTTCTCAGGCCCCCAGGACACAGCCCTTGAAGTCACAGGTGGGAAGCACGCTCACCCTTGAACGGTTTGGATGAGAGCGGGTCAGTGTGTGACCTCCTTTTTAGCACCGAGAGAGCCAGGCTGGTCTGCTGGGTGGGTAGGTGCCTCCTTCAACCACACCAGTCTCTTGGCATGAGCACCTCCGGAAGCTTTGGGGCTCTCCAAACCGTAGCAGGCACCTCACCAGGGGTGCACAGGCTGCTCTGAAGTGGTAGGGACGCTGCTCCTTCCGCTGGGGTGGGAAACGTGGCTCTGAGTCAACGGAGCAGAGACACAATGCACGCAATGGGAAAATACTTAACTCGGTGGTTTTGGCTCGAGCAGAGAGCATTTCTCTCATGTCAATAGCCTTTCAGGGCTGACTTTAGCAGGCAGCTCCTGGCCTTATCTTGACAGGAACTTCAGCTCTGGGAAAAAGCTCTCCAGAGGAATGAAGGGGGCATTCAGCCCCACCAGTAGTCGGTAAATGGGAACTTGGGTGCCAAATTCAGGTTTGAGGATCCTTACACCCCCTTTTTGTGCCTCTCTGCACAAGCCAAACCTGGCTATATGCAGCCCACACTGGATGCCCTGCAAAGCATGTCATAAAAAAACCCCCTTCTGCCTCTCTCCTCTAATGATATCCCTGGGATGAAAGCTTTGGCTTCTGCTTGGATCAGAGATGAGCAGAACAGGTAGAGTCCAGGCTTAGAGTCAGGATCAGAAAATACTGCTTTTTTATAAGCCTGATATTCTCTCTTTATTCTCCCTGCTCCTTCCCACCCTTCATAGGACAGTTCAATATTACAGCTCCTGTTAATTATTCATCACAGCCTGTATTTGCTTAGGTAGCAGTTCACATCATGAACTCCCCTAAGCTGCCCGATCTTGCCTTCCCGGGTTGTAAATTAGCAAGAGCCGAGGCAGCGCTGATGAACGGTGGCCATGATGAACAGGCACTTCTTGCTTCTTTCTGTAAGCAGTTTCAGGATGACTTTGCAGCATTTTGAAGCATGCATGATCTTTGCTTCTTGTTTTTGCCTCAGTGGTGCCTGGCTGAGGCATCACCGTGTCCCAGAGGAGTGCATAAGGGCTAGGGTTATATTATGGGTGTCACATGAGTGAAATCAAACACAAGTTTGTGAGGCAATGATTAAAGAACAGCCTCAAGTCTTGCAGGTCCCTTTCTTCCATGTAGGATGATGGGTTGCGTGGTGGGCTGGGGCACAGGAGAAATGGAAGAACCACAGAAAGGAGGTGACCAGGGAGGCCCTTTGGACCTTTCATGCAGCCCCCTCCTGGATACCCCAGGCAGGGGCTGGCAGGGTCACGGGCAAGAGGGAGGCACCAGGGCTGCTCAGCGCACGTGCGAGGTTTGGTGTGGATTTTGAGGGGCTGCGAGCTGAGCTCTGGTTATCCTGGCACTTTACACTGGGGTGTTCAACCTGACTTAACTCCACAGGAGTCACATAATCTTTACTTGTTCAAACAGTTTAAAGAGGAGCAACATCACTGGTTTCAAGGGAAACACACCAGCAGAAAGCCAGCACAAGCTGAATGAATCCAGCCCCTGAAACAGCTGGGATTAATGCACCCAATAGGGAAACATCTGTTTTACAGGAAGAAGGTCAAAAGCGGGCTACTAGCCAGGAAAGGAATTTGGGATCATGGTAAAACTATCTCTGTAATGTCTGAACAGACCATAGTTAGGAGCAGAAGAGACAGCAGAGACGAGGCTGGATTGCATTCCTAGGGCAACACAATGTGCATTAAATGCTTGGTGCAAGCTGCTCTAGACAGCGCTGGTTAGGTCCTGCTCGGAGGAGCCATTTGACATCCCAGGAACTTTGGTGTGATTGCACCATAGGCGATGGCAGGAGTCCTCCATCTTTTTCTGAGCTTGAAGGTGGAAGATAAAGGGGTGTCTGGACTGTGGGAGAGAACATCCTCCGGAGTCAGATGATCCACAGCCTGTTTTTGCTTCAGCGAGCACTGCCGGGAGTCGGGGAGATTAGTCTTCTTCAAGTTAACCTGAAGGTTGCCCAAATGCAGCTCCAGTCCACAGGCAGGATTTTACCTAAAATTTTTGGATGTTACTACACAAAAAATATAGCGGTGTAGTATCTCGGTTTGAGGCTGGTTCCATGGCTGACTCTCCTTCAAATAAATTAATGCAAAAACCTGCCAAAACATGACAGTGGAGCAACTTCACTGAATTGAGTAGAGGCTTTCCCTGGTTTACACCATAGGAGAATGGGGCAAGTATCATCTCCATCCTTCTGGTAGAGCTGGAAGCCAAGGAAGGTCCTGCAGGTGGGGAGCCCCCACCAAGACAAGGAGCCAAACCACTCGTGTCACTCATGTGGCTTCAGGACGTAAGCTGGTTCTTCCCGGAGGATTTTTACCCTGTCTTCCCTGGTATGGTTCCTGCAAGGACCTGGTGGAGAGCAGGACCAGTGGTACAAGCAAGGTCCCTGCTGAGGGGAGACTGGCATGGGCAATGGCAGCTCCGTTACTCCTTGGTCTGCCTGCAAAGCCCGACCCGTACAGCAACACTGACAGCTGTGTGCTGCTGCTTCCTTTACCCTCCATGGCCCATCTGCTGTGCAAAGCAGGCTGGGGTAACCGGGGAGCAGGAGGAAGAGCCCAGGCACAGCACCATGCTGCAGTGGGGAGAGGAGAGGATGCTCCTTGGGCGGGCATGGTCCTCACCTTGCTCCTCTGGGGGAAAACCCCATGGGGCAACTGTGCTGCAGCCTCCCGCACGTAATTATCACTCCAGCCACATCTTCTGGGCTTCAGCTCCTCTGCTTCCTGACTCCATGTCAAACATGGAGGGATAAAGGCAGGGTGATGCCAGGCTGCCTGCCTCCTGGGCTGCTCAGCATCCTTTATCGTGTTTGCTCAGCTGTGGCTTTTTCCACTTTGGAGACTTTTCCCTAAAAACAGCAGTGATGGTGGGGAGGAATGCTTGCCTTCTGCCCCCTCCCTAAAAAGGGTTGCACCTATTTAAAGAGGCAGGTAAATAAATACAGGAATTTTTCTACCCATATAGTGGGTAAATAGGCTGCTATAAAAGCCTTTGGACAACACAGCTTGATTAAGTGGCCTAATTTCCAGTGTAAAGCACTCAAATAGCCATAATGTGGATTAGCTGTGTTTCCTCCTTCTGGGAGATATTGTAGCAGGCCAGATTGTCAAGCGCTCAGCTCTCAGCTGTGACCTCTTCCGAAAATCTGTCCCCTCGCTCTGGGAGCTCTCCTGGCTCCAGACTCGGCAAACACCCCACATGTGTCAGTGAATAGAGAAAAAAAGGAAGAATCAACAACTGCAGAAACACCCAAACCCCATACAGAACAAAAAGGGGCTTTAAGGAACTTAAATAAGAGTCACCGCCCCCCCAAAAAGCTACTATTTAGGTTTTTTTGCTTCTACTTTCATTTCCTAACTGCTTCAGACCTCCTTTTGCGGGCTTTTATGGCGGCGGGGTTGATGCATTGCTCTCTGCCCTGGTGAGTCAGCCGGCTCCAGTCCCGCAGCCCCTGCTTGAGCAAAACCCTTGTTGTCTCGAGAACTTTTCAGGGAAAGTTTGCTCCAACTGCTCGGCTGGGCGCTCTGCCAGCAAAGCCAGCCCCTCTAGGCTCATCAGAAGAGACCTTGTACTACATTTTCCACTATGGTTATCTAATCTTGGCTTGCGTCCATCTAGTGTTTGTGCAGTAATTACCTCACTAGGCAAAACAGTTCCACTGCCTAATTGTCTTCACTCTCAGGAAATCGTTCCTAATAGCCAGCTAAATTTAATCTCCCCTTCCTTGCTCTAGCCACCACGTCAAACCTGTGCAGCCCTTCTCCCTCTGCTTACGGTTCTATACGTGAACCGATTATACGGCGTTATCTGCTCTTATTTCTCTAAGTCAAACATGCAAAATTACTTTCTAGGGCTTGTGTGAGTCACAACCATCACCCTTAACTCATTTTCCTTGGGCTTGTTTGAACTTCTTTCTGCAATCTTACAGACCACGTCCAAAACTGAAGTGTGTTCAGCTCCCAAGTGCATTGAACTTACGAATCAGGCTACCACAAAACAGCTTTTCCTTAAAAAATGTAAAAAGAAGAGAGGGTTTTTTAAAAAATTCACCTAGATCTTGAGCTTTGAGGGTTTTCTTTAAACTTTTTTTCAGTGGCTTTCAATGATTGATGTATCCTTCATTTTCTAAATGGAAGGTAAATGTTTGCAGGTGATCAAGAAGCTGGAACTTTAAATAAAATGTCATATATTTTATCAGATGAGTTGGCACTGCTGGAACAGGCATAAAAGTAGTGATGAGTCATATTACAAAACGAAAGGGTAGTCCTTGTCCCCTTCTGGTCTCCCACAAGCTTGAATTTGCAAACATTTTTGGTGGGGTATCTTGCCTTAAAAGAGGCAGTAGATGTCAGGGAAATTTCCAACTTCTCAACTGGAAGGCCTTCCCAAGAGCCTTGAAAACACCAACAGAGAAAATCCAAAATTACTAAGACCATATTTTGGGTGGTAGAAGACCCGTAGGTGCATCTGCTGGATCAGATGGGGTTCTCCTATGGTGTGCGCTGTGTAGGAATTTGAAAGGTAAGTGTGAGCTAGCGGAAGTTATCTGGGATGTCAGGATGAATTCATATTTGACAGCCATCAGATGAGGAGAGAACTGCCACATGAGAAAGGGCAGGAGCTCTGCTCCCAGACCCCGTCCCCTGAGAGAGCAGACGACCTTCCCCTGCGCCCCTCTGCCACTGAGGAGGACTGCAAAAATTGCAATTGGTTTTCACTGTGTCTAATAGAAACTTCCCCTCAGTCAGCCCCCTCCAGCCTTTGCATCATAATCTTTGGCCATGACCTGGTCCTAGGTACACCGTGTCTGTACAGGTACAACAACACATGTCCAGGTTGCTCCCCAAGTCTGCCCTTGAACTTTGCTTCTCAACCTGTTGCGTCCTGCAACACCAGTCATCTTTAGGAAGCCTGTCGTGAGTTGTGTCTCCATCGTCTACTCAACAGAGCAGGGTCAGGATATGGGGTCAGGCAAGTGTCTCAGTGGGCTTGAGGCTGGCTGAGAGGCCAGTTTCCATCCCGTCTGCTCCAGTGTGCCCTCCCAAATGTGTCCTTTGCCACGGCTCCACGATGCAGAGTCCACATACCCACACATACACATATACACACTCACCTGTGTGCAGCCAGCCTGCTTCCTAAAAACTCCACGTAGGTTCCTCACCTTCACTACATTGGTTTCTCCACCAGCTCCTTTCTAAGAGGTTTCTAATTACTATTTTCCAGCTCAGAGACATGTGTGTCTGGCCCAGCGGAGCCTCATGGTGGGAGCGAGTGGGAGGAAAAAGGGTTGTGTTTGAGCGCAGAGGATTGCACCATGCTGGCAGAACCAGTTTCCCCAATGAGTCGCATCTTGCTGAGATTTTAACACCTCCGTGTTGGCATATCCCCGTGTCTCTCATGTCCGTGCTACCCCCAAACCCTGCTGGGAAGGGGGATTGTCTTCTTCCTGAGAAAGCTTGTAGCTGATGGGAGAGCTGAGATCTTCCCATGCACCTCCTCCCGCTTGAGCCATCGCAAGTTGCGTGTCTGCTTTAGCACTGCAAAGGCTTCCACCGAGGACTTAACCCTGACCCTTATCACCAAGGACTGCTTGCAGACATAGCTGGCATGAGCTGACTGCTACGCCAGGAGCTAAGGAGAGTTTGCCCCCACCTTGCTTTACAGTTTGCCTTTAGGTCTCCAAGCATTTGGCTCAGGGATTTCACCTGTGTTTGCGCCGGACCCAGCACAACTTCAGTTTGTGCTGAGAACTCACATCTTCCTGCAATAAAGATACTCCATATCAATAAACAGGAGGATCAAGGCCATGAAATGGGGTGTTACGACCAACCTACACGCTGAAGCGTAAGAGGTGGTTGTAGATGAAAAGG
>NW_008824552.1:699231-708037 GCF_000699105.1 Pygoscelis adeliae
AACCCACAATGAGTTTTTGGTCTTGACTGCTGATGGAAAGACCATTTGCCCTTGTGAGAGCAAACAACGCACATGTCATATTGAAACCAGGGGAGACAGGAAACACAGAGCCCCATGGTGCTGTTCTTGAATAAAGCCATTCTTCAAAGGCGGGACTGGGCTTTAAAACAGAGCCATGGCTTGTGGAAAGACTGACTCAGTGTGTGCTGGGATCTGGAGGGTCCCAGGGAGGAAGCCAGCTCTGATAGATTTTTTTTTTTTTTGCGTGGTAGGGACCTCTGGTTAGTTTTCTGTAGCAAAATTATTCACAACAGACACGCACACAAAAAAATCCCCATGACTTCTCCCGAATGGGCAGAAATTTAGTGATCAAAATTTTGGCCCTTTTAAAACCCCTTTGAAGTCAGAGGCCAAGGTTTTGTAGTTGTTTTTTCTAAAGCTCTCTGTAACTGCTGACATATGCTGCACATATGGTTTCAATGTGATTAGACTTCCGATCTGGTTTTCTTCTTTTTGACTTGACAAAGTACCTACTCACCAGCCACATTTCCATGAGGAAGGGACTTTTAATAAGATTCCCAGAAAGAAATGCACTTCTGCAGATTCATTAAACAAATAATAATCTCTCTTTTAGATTTCTTTTTCCTCCCTTTGAAATATGTGGGAATTTGCCCAAAGGAGGGAAGCTTTAGGTGGGACCATGCTTTACTTCCCCAAATGCCCTGAGGAAAAATTACTCAAGGGTAATTACACATCTTTGCAAATGCACTGGGAATACACAGATCATTTGGTCTAGTTAGACAGCGTTGGATCTGCAAGCATGAAGCTGTTATTATTTGTAGTGTGGAAAATGTCTGGACGCCCCGATGGCAAATGAGATGCCCCTGGGTGAGATGCTGCTTGTGGCAGGGGGTGGGAATTCAGCCCCGTCTCCTAAAGAGGACAGGCGGTCTGCTGCAATCGTGAAGATCACTGCAGACAGCACAGATCCTCTCTGGGATTTCCTCTTAAATACCGTTATTGGGGTTAAGGGTATGTCTTGAATGTCTTCAGGGTACCAGCAGCAGGTTGGGACCTTCGAGTCTTGAAGACGGCCTGAGATCTGCGTGAATCAATAGCCAGAGACAAAGGTCCTCCTCGCTCTTTTGGCTCTTCTGAAGATCTCAGTGTCAGAGTAAAGTTTGGCCCCTTGTATGTTAACAAAACAGTTGCCATATGAGAGCAGATTAATGCTCAGCCTCCCCTCGTGTCCTGGATGGTACGTAAGCCCTGATGCCTTCAGGCACAGCAGGAAAGGTGCAGGGCTTTGCTCCACGTGTAGTGCCAGAACTGTCTGCCCAGAGGGCAGATCCTGCAGCACAGAGGCAGCTACTGGTGGTCAAAGTATATCGGCATCTATGGTGCTTGTGAAGCTTTCACAACCTCATTTTGTTTCTGCACACCTCTGATCTCTCTCTTTGCCCTATTAACTTCTTGTAGGTCTGCCATTTCTCATTCCCCCTAGAAATACCTAATCCTACTTTGAACCCTGTCAGTCTTCCCTGTGCGATTCTTGTGGCAATGGATCCTCCAGGCTCATCAGACATGAGGTAAAATCAGAAGGGCTGGTGTGAAAATGCTGCCTACCCTTTCCAGTGCATCCCCTATGCAGCCAAACACCCCCGCAGGAGCCCTTTTCAGGAGTCTTGTTTTATTGTATCTGCTCTATTTAAGTGCCATTTTTTTCCGGTAGTGAACTTCGCTTTTACACACACAGATAAAAATTGTTGTGAACTTTCCTGACCCATTGCCTGTAGATTACGAAGTTCATGAGATGAAAGATTAACCCCAGGCTGTGAAGTTTCTAGTCTGAAGTCAGCTGATAAAAGCAGAATGCAAAATCGTTGCTGCCAAGATAAAAGTTTACTATCAGTGAGTTTGTAAACACTTGCAAAATACTTATGTACTAGAAGAATAAAGGTCAGGTAAGTACCTGGATAGTCGTGAGAGAGGGAAGAAAAAGCATGTGCAGAGACGTACAGAATATTTTGACTAGTTTATAAAGCTATATGATAAGAAAGCACTGGCGTCACACCCTCGGCTCTTGGGCGAACAGGTTTTAATGAACGAAATAAAGTAATGAGTGAGCAAGATTTACTCTTGAGATTTCCAATAAAAATATATCTTGTCCAATCACCCTACTTTGTGCAACACCAGCTACTCTACCAGTCCAACAGACAGTTTTAAACTGGGACACAAGCATGGTCTCAGCCTTCCTCTCTCTCCACGTATCATTTTCTCTCCCTATCTTTTGGAAATAAGCACCTTTTCCCCTTCATTAGCATCACCTCTACCCTACAGGTACGAGGTGGTCTAACTGGTACAAGTCTAATTAAATCCAAGATGCTTTTTCTCAGTTTGCTGCTCTCACTTTAGCCCTAGAGAAGCTGGTGCACCCAACATCTTGCTTACTTTCTCCAGCTATATCAGGTGGGTAAGAAGACACTGTTTCTATTGCAAACCTGTTTTGGCTCAGTTGATCTGGTGTTTCATGCCCTTTGTTTGCCTTGAACTGTGCTCAGACAACCTCGCTTAGCCTTTGTCAGTCTTCAGCCCTTGCTCTTGGGACCTCAAACACCAAGATGCCAAGTGGGATTTAGATGAAAATTCCCCAAAGTGTCCTACTCTGGGTGAAAAGAGCAAAGAGGGAGGTTTTAAAACATGAACTGTGGGGCACTGGGGCTTACTGGGAGAAGGGACACATGTCCAAGCATCCCCTGCCAGCATCCAGGTTGGGTGACCTGGCTTGGGGCACACGTGCATTCACTGAAGAAGCCCGTTCAATTTGTTCATGAAACTAATGAAATCAAAGTTTTATTTGAAAAGCACCGTCCTGATCAAGAGTTTGCATGACTCCTGGTGACATCCGAGCACATCTTGCCTTGGTGACATCTGAGCACATTAAAGGTTAGTTCGTGTTAGTCACACTGAACAGCACCTCCCTCCTCACCTGAGAAGAGGTAAAGAAGCAGTGTTTGTTTGATAATAAAAGGAGCTATCTCCGAACTAAGAGCAAAAGTCAGTTTTATCAGCTGCTTGGCACACACAGCAGCTGTTTCCCTTTGCTGAGAAGCACCCATTACTTTCTACTGACTACAAGCTAATAAATTGCCAGGCCAATGACACATGTCTGAGTATCCAGTGATCATACTGCAAAGGTTAAGGTGACAAGATAGCAGCTGTAAATACAGCATTTTGCTCAAGGCCGCAGAGCTCCAAGTGGTCTGAGAGTGCTGGGTGTTTTCTGCTAGACAGCTCTGCTGATTAAGTGGTGGGACAAGGACTTTTTCCTTTGCAAAGTTCACGCTGGGAAGTCCTGGGAAGTTTGTTTAACCATCAGCTGCTGTGTCAGGAGAGTTCACCAAAAGCGTTCTCGCCGGAGTTCAAACTGTGTTCCTCTCCTTTGGAAACAGAAGGGAAAATTCAGACCAAGCTTCAATTTAAAGATGAATAGTGCATTTGCAATTAGTGATGCCAATACACCGAAAGCTCTTTAACCACCAGCAATGAACTTGTGAACCTACAGTGTCTTTTGGTGTAAAACGGTTCTGTTTCGTGTAGGAAAATGAGGCACATTGGAGGGAACATTTTGCAAAGTAATCGCATCCTGTTTTGAAGATCCTTAAGCCAAGATACACCTAAAATGGGACCTAAATGAAACATCAGAGGATGTCCACACAAGTCCTGATCCTGGTGGAGCCCATATCAGGACACTCAGCAGCCTGAGGAGCACAAAAGGGATTTGCCCTCCGGTCTGTACAATGCAGATAAGCAGTACAGGACCCAAACTCCCTTCAAGGCCATGAAGAACTGTCGTCTCATGCCCTTTCTGTAGCCAGCAGCAGCAATCAGCGCCTGTGCAGGCTTTCTGTCTCGCCGTATAGGGCTGACACTGGGCGACACCAATCCCTCTCCCTTCCTGGTGTCTTCGGGACATGCCTAGCTCCCACCGACTGTCTGCATGAAGGGGAGAAATTCAGCTTGAGGGTCCCACCTTTCAATAGGATCATAGGATAATTTGGGCTGGAAGGGACCTCAGGAGGTACCGGTCCAACCTGCTGCTCCAAGCAGGGATGGATACAAGCCTGTGGATATACCCTATAAGTGCCCTTTGAAGTGTTCGTGGCTGTCACTAGCTTCACGCCAGCTGGCAGACTGAGATAGTCTGGTCTGAGTCACCCCTGGCTGTCAAGAACAGTCAGTTTCTGAAATGTATGCCCTGAATACAGCCCAGAGGCATTCATGCCCTTGGGTCTTAAATCTTCTCAGCTTCCAGTTAGGGATCCTGCCCTCCCCGTGGGGTCAGTGGGAATGTCTGCAGGGGCAGCCCCTTGTTTTCCCTTTACTTAAGCATCGGTCATACAGCAGACAGGATGCCCACGGTGCCATGAAATGAGGAGATCCCAATATGATTTATTACCTGGGATCCGCTCATTAAAGACCTTTAATTTCCAGAAGTCCTCATGCAAGCAAAGAACAGTTTCCATAGGCTCTCAGGGGAAAAATTGTTATTTCCACAGCCCATGTACCATCTCCCTTAAAATTTGCTCACAGCGCCTTGCAGCACAGCAGCCAAGGTTACAGCGGATACCTTATTTCAGCCTTGCCAGCTAATTATATGCTGCAAATGCAGCTAACACCCATGGTCTAACATTGCTTTAATGAAATCTCCCCAGTGGGGACTCGGAGGGGAAAAAAAAGGAAGAAAAAGGGACAGATATACACTATCTTTCCTGACGAAGTTGTTAATTTTACACTGACGACAGCAAAGCCCTGAGTCAGAGTGTCAGAGTGCTCTTTGCTGACTGCTGACAGAGACTTTATTCACGGCGTTAAAATTGTGGCCTTCTTGTAGTGTTCAAGGTCCCTTGGTCTTCCTATGTAGAAATGCCCTTGAGGGGAGCGTTTGCTTTCCCATGCTTTTGGCAGGTCAGGGGCTGAGGCCTCGAAAATTGCCGAGATGCACGTCATCGCGCCCAGTGAGGTCAAAGGATTCATTGTGTGAGAAAGCTCTGGTCAGAGGAGAACTTGCAAAATCAAACCCTAACTGACTGTGAATTGTGCTGGCCCAGGGTAGCCACGTCCCTGGGATGTGAGAGACCCACTTGTTGCAAATGCAGCGGGAAGAACTTGGAGCTGTATTAGGTTTTAACCCTGTTGGCTGCTGGGCATAGTCAGATGAAATTTGTGTTAAAGGGTCCAGAACTTAACTTGACCTGCCCTTTCCTCTCCAAAAAAAAGCCAACCTGCATCCTGTGCTACCCGCGAGAAAGAACTGACGGTGGTGCACATTTTCTCCTCATGACCATCTTCATTCATGACCTTCTAGATTCGTCCCCATCCTCTGGCAGTTCCCATCCCTCAGGTGAGCAAGATCGGACACTTCCCTGGATCTTTAATGTGAAACACCAGGGAAATGAAAGCAAACGAGACCCTGGTTTCCTACCTGTTCGCCTCAGAGGAATTCGTTAGGCAATGGTATATCCTGCACTTACTTCTGAACTGAGCCCAGTAAATTGTAATTGGCCTAAGCAGATTTTCAGAGAAAATATCAACTTTTAATTTCCAAAAGACCAAAAGGTCATGTGTTCCAACAGTTAATCACTTCTCTGTTATTTCTGTCTCTACCTGCAGGTCAGTACACCCTTTCTGATTAGATCAGCAGACCTTTCTTGTGCAATCAAATGTCCTTCTCAAATACAATTTCCAAGGATATGTCCTTAAGGAAAAAAAGTAGCCAAGAGCATATGGAGATGCTGGATGGGCAATACAACACCTTTGGCTCCTTTGCTTCATAGCTAAGTGCCTGCTCACTGGGGTTGACCAGGGTGGATTTCAACTTGAGTCTCACACCTTTGGTTTCCCAGCAAAATGCCGTTGCTGTTCCAGCGTCAGTCTCCAGGGGACCTTCCCTAACTGCTATACCTCTGTTCAAGTCATTAGCTGGAAACTTGGACTCAAGCCTACAAACATGTGACCCTCCCTGTCATTGATTGCTAGCCTCTGAGCGAGTGATTTAATAATCCTGTACGAAGAACATGGAAAGAAGAATGTGAGCGTGAGAACATTGTGGGAATGGCGGGAGCTCAGGAAGTACCATATTCCTGCAGAGAGGAGCCTGCACTCACAGGGAAGACTGAGCACAACAAAGCATGGCCCAGCTCCAGGGAGGTGTTGAAAAAGCAGGAGAAAACCCTCTTTTTCATGCTAAAAACCCTCCCCATTTTATCAGTGTTGGTTAAAACAAATTCTCTTCTGCAGGAGCAGGTGTCTTATAATTGCACAGCCTCTTCATGCCTTTAAACAGAGAGCTCCTTTGACATATGCCTGCTGGCAGCAAGCACTTCCATATGAATGGCTCTTATTTCCCTTCCTTTTCCTCAGCCTCACTTGTACTGTCACATCACACACAATATTTAACCCAGCCGACCTCCTTTTGATACATCTATTTCCCATATTTAGAAAACATTTCCCATTTATTCCGAGGGGCCAGAGTTCCTTGACTTGGATTGCTTTTATATCCAGCCTGGGGAAGGGGAAAGGGGGGGCACAAGGAAGCGTTCCTCCAGATCAGCAATGTTGGCACAACTGTCCCCGCACGGCATGTGGTAAAACACTACGGTCAGGGAAATGTCGGGCTGATTCAGCCTGAATGGCTGCGGGATGGGAAAAGTCCCAATTTGCTTGGCTCAGCATAATCTTTTGGGCCAGTGCCCTGGATGATTATTATTGCAATATCCTTCCAGATCAAGCCCAGACATCAACAGGAGCCCATCTTCCTGTTTAGTGTGTGGTTAAACAAGGCCAGGGAGCAATATGCAAGTATCTAAGGCATTTCAAAGTATTTAAGGAATTTAATGAATGCCAACTGTACTGGTGAAAGGCTTCCTCGCCTGTGATACAGCGTAGCTGTCCAAGGACACTGCTATAGGAACATATATCTTCTTCTGGCAGCCAGGAGTCTGGGCTCTCCAAGCTCCAGTGCTGACTCCTTGTGTCATCCTGAGCAAGCCACGCACCAGCTGCTTTTTGGTTTGACTTCCCCAGCTACAAAGAGAGGTTCATTCACGCGTTCATCTTCAGTTATAACCAAGCAAAACCATGACTGGGAGATTTTGATTCCTAGCACCATGAAATTAAAGGGCTGCTCCATCCAACAGTCTCGGTCCATTTGGAAGATGGGTTTGGTTCTGTTCTGTTTGCAAATTTTTTTCACTGTGTTCAGATTTCTGATTTGAATACCCATCCTAAGCATCAAAAAATGCCTTGTTCTGGCAGTTAGTTCATGAGCATCTCTGATCTCAGGTCTTGGGAGGAAAAGCAGATTCAGAGAAGTGAGTTCTTTATCAGGTGGATCTCATTTACAATCACTTTATAACAAGGGCTTTTCCTTATTGGGGTGTAAACTTGATCTTCTTACTGCTCTAAGTGTAAAATTATTTTCTCTGGAAATTTGCAATTTGTTGACAAAGGAGGGCAAATCACTCAAGTTCGACAACAGCTCCTTGTTGGAGAGGAGGCAGAAAGTAATCTGATTTAGACAAAGTGATGTTTGCGAATATGTTCTGCACATGTATCATTAGGTTTGCCTGGAAATGCTTTTAAAGGATTGGGGCCAAAGTCTACCTTGGTGATTTTGGTGCAAATCTGGATTAGTTTCACGGAAGAGCAGGAGAGTTAATTCCGGTCAAGGTTGCTGGAAGGGAGTAGCGTTTGGCTCTTACTCTACTAAATTGTTTTCTTTGCCGCAGTAAGTGCTCCAGAGATCCATTTCTCTGGATTGGACAGAGGGATCTACTTTACAAACCGCCTTCTCATGCTATCACTTTACAGCTGTCCTAATTTTTCCCATGCTGGTGTCCTTCTATTGGGAAATCTAGCTGCTGGCTTTCCGGGATCTCACCTGAGGAGTGTGTTATCAGAGCTTGATTTACAAAAAAAGGGATGCCTCTATTTTTTTTGAGGGGTGGAGTCCCTGCTGTCTTTCATCAGCGGTTCTGGGATGTTGTCAAACCAGACCTCTCCTCTTTCCTCCTCTTTTCCTCTCTTGTCTCCACCATCTCTGAGGGTGCCTTAGTCGTCTTCATCTGTAATGTGGTGCTGGTACAAGCATCTTCCCAAGTCTGCAGTTCTCCTTGGGCGTGTGGTTTTACCATAGCAATCTCTTCCCCCTTGGTTTCTCATACACGTAGAGACGAAGGGGAGCCCGAGGTTGCGGTGTTGTCCCAGTGCTCCTAGCTAAAGACTGGATAGGATTCTCTTCATGTGCTGCCTGGCAGAAAGGCTTTGCCCACACCCCTGTTCTCTTGGCGTGAGCAGAAAGCCCCGTTCAGAGGAAAGCCAAACTGTCCAAAGGAGAGTTATCGGGCTGTGCTGCTGCCATCTGATGCAGCATTGACTGAACGTGCATCGAACTTGGCTTTACCTGGGCTGAAGCAAACGTGACTTGGAGAGGGATCTAAGAGCACATCCTGGGGGTAAAACACGAAAAATGGAGGCTGTCTAGCCTAAAGAAGCAGGGCTGGTGAGGAGATGGGAGAAAAGTACATTCAAAGCTGCTGCAGAGAGGAAGAAATATAATTTTCTGGCAAATTATATTTAAAAAAAATATATAAATTCTGGCAAAAAGCTCAGGTTAGATGCTAGTTTGGACAATTTTAGATCTGAATCTGGTTGCAAAGGGAAAACATGGTGTGGCATCACACATGACAGCTGTTGGAGTTATTGCAATTTAGATGCTTCTTGGTTTGAAATTGCTGAGAATCAT
>NW_008824552.1:708149-709975 GCF_000699105.1 Pygoscelis adeliae
GGAGGGAGTTCTGGTGGTTCCCCCACATGGGGAGCCACATGCAGCCTCACCTCTTCCACAACCAGTCGGTTCTCGCCGAGCAGATGACATTAAACAAGAAATTCGCTGTCGTGAGTAAGATGCTGCCGGCAGGGGTGCTTGTGGGGGGGGGGGGGGGGGGGGAAGGAATCTTCAACCCTTTGGACTCCCCCCTGTTTGACCTGCTCCCTTCCATTCTCCTGGTGGTCTCCAACCATTCATCTGCCACCAACCCTTCCCACTTCTCCCATTTTCCCTGCTCCTCTTCTTCCTCCAGTAAACCCAATGCTTTCCTCCTCTGGTGTCTCCTCAAAGCCAACAATGTTCCCCCCTTTCCATTACTGATCTCCCTCCTCCCAACTGTTGTTCCCACTTGCTACGTCTGTTGGCGTTCACGGGCGGAAGGGGAGATGAGGGTTAACTTCCTTGTGAACCTCTCCTTTCCTGCAATTTTTTAATTTAATCAATGAGGCCAGAGAGGCTCTGTGCTTATTCTGGCTTGGATCCAACCCTCAGTTTAACCCTTCCACTGGGGCAATTCTGTAGCTCTAATTTGCCAATGAGGTTTTTCTTCTGGGAAAACAGTGGACAGACCTGTAGCTCACAGATACGGGTCGTTAGCAAGTTGGCCAGCAAATGGGAGCAATTCCCTGGGCTGGAAATGGCTTTTCCATCAGTTAGAACACCAGTTGGGCTTTGCAGAAGTGTCTGTGAGAGGCTGCAGCCACAAGTGCTGAAGAGCTGTTGTGTTCGGGACCTTTTTGGTTGAACATAGAGCAGGAAGCAATTGGCTTGAATTTTGTACAAATGGGCAATTTCTCCATTTCCTATTTTATCCCATAAGAAAATCTTTGTCTTGTATATGAGAAGGAGGGGGGAGGAAGAGGGTAAATTGCACCTGTGAAGTTACCTTTGTTGAGCAAGGCTGCTTTGTCCCAGTGGGAGCACCTTTCGTTTAGTCTTTTTTCTTCGTCTTCTTTTCATTTCACTGATATTAAAACTTTTCACCTAAAAATATCCATTGATATTGATGTCATGGGAGAATGATATCCTTGAACAGCTGGTGATCCCTGGAGGACCCCAGCAACATGCCCTAGGAGATCCTTGATTGATCTGAGTTTTGTTGGGTTTCAAGTACTTGGCAAAGGTTTTTTTTGTGGAAAGGACACAATTTGGTTGACTCCAGACCTCTTAACAGGTATGCTCGCCTGGGCGTACCCAGCAGGGCTGGGCTGCTCCTGCCATTGCAGAGAGAAGGGAAAAGACAAAGAGCTGAAGTGGATAGTTGTGAAGGAACCTGTACTTAAGGGTCAGAGGATGGGAGACAAAGGCAATGAATAATGCTCTTGCCTCCTTATCTCCCAGAGGTCCACAGAGGAGCTGTAGCCTCCTGGTCTTCTCTCAGCAGCAAAGGTTGTTCAGAAAGTTGTTGGTGATGACGGAAATTCTTGGCTGGTGGTGGCATGCCTGACTTTCCAGGATCCTGGCAGATATGCAGGCAGCAGGGCCAAAGCTTTTCAGGTGCACTGGGCATGCTGCTGCCCAAGGAGCTGCACCTACCACTCTACATCAAACCCACTGAGACCTCTAGAGCACAATGTACTGCATTCAGCCCAGCTACCATGAGGTAGCTTGAGGGACATCACATGTGGCTGGAGAGGAGCCAGCCAGGTGGCAGCAGGTCTGAGTCTGTCCTTGCTTTCTTGGGTTTTGATGCCGAAGTGACTGAAAGCCCAGTTGGGTGCCTGGAATGGCAGATCTGAATACGTCCCTTTTGCCTTCAGCATCATGGGCTGACTCCATCAGCA
>NW_008824552.1:710159-716219 GCF_000699105.1 Pygoscelis adeliae
TTACGGCTTGTCCTGAGTCCCACCCATAACATTTAACAGCCACTGTTAGTTTTCACAGGTATTGATTGCTCCAAATCCCCAAATTCCCTGGTTTTATCCTGAAAACCATATTTCACTGGAATCCAGACCTGCACTCTGGGATTCATCTCAGACCTTACGAGAACATACAAATGTGGAAGCAAATATAAATGATCCTCAAGGGCTTTCAGGCTCAGTTGTTCCTGGGGTGCCTTGTGCCTCTCAAAGGAGAGCAGAAAGCAGCTGTTGTGATTTGCTCCCACTCTGAATACCCTACACTTCCAGCACGCTGCACTGCTCTGTGTCCTTGCTGCAATCAAATCACTCTGATGGTCGCTTTGCTGCTCCTGGGTCCATTTCTGTGGCTTCTGCGCTCCACAGTAGGGATGAACTGGTTTCCAAGTGAAAAATTCAACATGATGCATGAACTTGCAGTAAAACAACTCCCTGTGCTGGGAAAGCCATCAGGTTCTACTGACAGTGGAAATATTCCTTTGCAAATGGGCTCTCGGGGAAAGCGGAGCATTTGAGGAGCTCTTTCTCACTTTCTCTCTCTCTTTTTAAATTAGGGTTGTGAGCTGGCACTCAACTCCTGCTGTAAAAAAATAACACACAAAAAAGAAGTACCAGAGCTCAGTTGAGAGCTGCTGCCACTGCTCATGACCACGTGCTGGAATATGTACGTCAGTCCCCTGAATAAATCCTAGGGGCAAAAAAAATAATTAAAAAATGTTGTAATGTTCTTGGAAAGCATTGTATTTGCAGGGTCAGGGTCTGTCTTCAGTGAAGAGGGGAGGGGGAAAGGTATCACAGATTAATAGGGAGCAAAAGGTTGTGCACTGGAGCAGAAAAGGGCACCCCAAGCTTCTGCCAAAGAAGGAGGCAGCAGTTCCCATCAAGCCACCGGTCTGTTGTGCTGCTTTGTCTCACCAGGAAGGGCTTCCTGGTGGGGTGTCTTCTTGTGAAGACTTTCTCCTCATAGTTAAGAGTTTTTGGCTTTGCTCTCCATTTTGCTGTGACGTCCCCACAGATCATGTAGAGATGGGCCTACAGAGGGGCTGAGGAGCCCCTAGTCCACCTGTAAGCCCCCACCCTTATTTCCTTGGCTGAACTGTGGCTCCAAAGGCACTTATCGTGCAGCCAAAACTGGCTTCAGCAGCTCTTACCCTGCCCCTGGTTGCTATTCCCTTCCATGGGCTGCCCCACCCCCTCCTACAGCTTTAAAAAATCCTCTTTTTTTTTTGGCAAGGTTATTTTTAACTTGGATCAATTCACAGGTTTAGCATAAGACCCCCAGCCTGCTGCATGCACTCAAAGTGCTAGCATGCAGCCAGCTGGGGAACGTACATTGGGGAGGGGAAGAGGTGGAGAGAGAGTAGTTACATGTGCTTTGCCAACAAAAATACGGCTGGTGTTTTACCACCGGCTGAGGGAACATGGTTGCTGCTGAGAGAAGTCCTTCTCCCGTCTTGGGAGAGGCTGGTGAGGAGCAAGGGAGATGAGGAATATGGGAGAGGGAAGGGCAGCAACCCCTTTTCAACAGTAATAAATCGCAGCGTTGGCTTGCTGAACGAGGTCAACCACAGCCCAAAGGTCTTTGCAAAGCTGGCTTTGAGAACAGATGAAGTCCCGATTAGTCATGGCCAGCGGTCACACCCTCAAGCACTTTGCAGCCTGTCCTGAAACACCACCCCAAAGGTGGCTTTGCCTACTTCGTATTCCCCACACACTGGCTGCAGACCAAAGGGAGCTGTAAGAGCCTGTCCTGGGAGATTCCCTTGATTTTGTTAGGGATGCATCATTTATCTCCCTCAGCTTTTTAATTTTATGCTTCTCTTGCTGATATTGAGAGGTATCCAGAGTGGAGGTGTCTTTGACATTTTGCACGCGTTTACTTAAATTTGGTTTTCCCATTTCATTTGATTAATTCTGTTTGTGGTTTTTTTATTCAGTTGGTGATGGAGTGTAGGATCATGCATGTCTGAAAGACTCTGTAATTGCATTGCCTGTCTTCTGATAGTGCAATTAATCAGGCATATTAATCATCACTGCTTTCCAATTATTGCCTCCCATGTAGAAATATAGCCCTGAAAATTCAAGCATAAACCTAAATCTTTACAGACTTATTCCTATTAATAACAGTTATAGACGTGGTGACTTCCTCCATAACCTCTGGGCAAGGAGGGGCCTTTTGTGATGAGTTATTTATGCCGACTTGATTTGATTTGAAGACCTTGGTCATTTACATAGTTTAATTGATGGAAGTTATTTCCCTGAAGCTCAAAGTCTTATATCTGATTTATTTCCTGAGAATAACAATCTGTTTGTAGGTGCTCTGGATAGACAGTGTTTTGTGATATTTCTGTTATTGCTTTACTTCCTAATAGTCTACAAAAAGGCTGTGAAAAGTCTTTAAGTTGCTTATTAAGAGGAGTCTTGAGTAATATACGGCTTGACTAATATATGACCTACACGGATGGCAATGCATGGGTGGATTATAAACCTGTCAAAAGGCACTTTGGCTTTTAGTTATGTTCTTTTGCAGGAAATAAATGCCATTCCTCTATGAGCTCTATTATCTTAAGCATACCCATGCCTCATCTGAAAGGAATTGTTAAGATTTATCGCCTGGCATTTGGCCGTTGTGATACCTGAAGGAGTCTCCTGTTGCTGCGGCTGTGTTAGGTGGGAGAAGAGGTTCCTGAGACGAGCAATGTCTATGGAGTAAGGAAGTCACTGGGAATTCAGCTTTGTGAAGATGAAATTTTGCAAAATATTGCTTAATGAGAGAGATTTTGGTGTCTTTGACACCCTGAGGTCCTCCACAGCGTTGTCCCAAAGCATGAGACCTCATAACACTGCTACAACAGACCCAGAATCCACTCTTGCTATGGTGCTGGGTCTTTTACAGTCCTGAAACGCATGGCTGGGGACCATCTGTTTGAGCTTTTGTATGAAGGCAATTTTTTTGTCTCTGGCTTAAGTATTATAAGGTCAGGACTGGACTTATTGGATGCTGGACTTGACTGCTGAAGGACCATAGTGTGTTTTTATAAGCAGGTGGTTTGGAACAGGAGAGTTTTCAACCTAGGGAATTTCCAAAGCACTGAGAAACTGACTCCTGGTAGATGCAAGTGGAAATGATTGTAAATAGCTCATTGCACTAATTATGCAAACGATTGTATTTACACTGATAGGAACTCAAGGAGACCACTTGGCTTAGCCTGGATGCACATAGATGTAACTAGAAAGTGAAGCCTAGTCCATCACCTGCCTTGGTTCAGGACCTTTACAGACCTCCAGTAACCCATGGCTGGTCACAGATGATGTAGTAAAAGCCTGCCCTCAAGGACAGAAATTTGGTTTGAAGCTTTTGCAGAGGAGCATGGGCATGGAAAGCCCTATATTACAGCTGTCACTGGGGTACAGAAACTTGTTCCCTCCTTGCCATCCATTCTATTACCAACAGTTCTCATTTCCCTAATTTAATTAGCTAGCGAAAGACCATTTACATTCATTAAATAAATCAGCATTCTGGTTCATTGTGAAGCTAATGATCCAGTCTCTAATTCACGCGGTTACAAGGAACTTGATAAACAAAAGTAGCTGCTGCCAGCAAGCACCTGCCCTGGTGAAACCCGGCTTTGCCAGCTCCATCCATTCAACGCTGGCCACATGGAGAGCCCAGTGCCCCCTGCCCTGTCCCTTTCATACCTGGATGCTGCAGGGTTCAATGGAAGATGTGTGTGGTCCTTGTTCTCTCCCTCTTCCAAGGGCACGGTGAGTCCTTGCTCTGTGTAGTACGTGCCTGCTTATCCACAGAGGGTAGGTGTTGTACAGGGGGCTGCCTGGAAAAACTTACTGTTTAGCTCAAAATTAAGTATTTGTTTTTTGCAGCTTTGGAGGCTGTTGGTTTGATCTTGGGTACTGTGAAGGCGGGAGGTCTCAGGCAGTTTCCAGGAATTGAGAAATATCCACAGTTCAGAGTCAACCACACAAGTGGCTGAAATTAGTAGGAAGTGGACAACTACACAACTTCATGGTGCAGGATCCAGGGGCGGATCCAGGGGTGAGAAAAAGGGTGCAGGTGCCCCTGCTGTGTGGTGTAGAGCGTGTGGCAGGCTTTGGCTCTTCATGAAGAGGAGGGTGAGGGGACTGTGATCCCGGTGTTGAACTTGCATTGAACGTGGTGTTGAACTTAAAGGTCAAGCCGGATGGGGACTCTCTTAAGGAGATGGTTCTCATTTTCTCACCACCACGGTAATGCAAGTGGTTCCTCATGAGAAACTATGAGGATCTGAACAGGGTCTCATCTCTTTTACCCCAGTAATGTTCATGTCACTGGAGTCACTCCAAGTTCAGACCAAAATAATCCAAGCTAACAGGGGATTCTGCTTCCATCCCCTTGAGGGTAGGCATCCAGAGATGGATGAACCTAAATGAATCACTGCCTACTCGTTTTTTTTCAGGCACTGGAGAGTCACGCTTTGAAGTCTGAAATCCCAGCTTCATCCATCTGAGATGAACTCCTTCCAGGAGTACCAAGATGTCAGGATGGAATTTGGCTTTCCTGCCATTGCTGGGATGTTCTGCTGACAGCTCTGTAGACCTTGACTGCATTGCCCCCCTGCAGCCCCGCTATTAATTTCTTTAAATTCTAGTGAGGGGAGGTATCACTTTGCAGACCAGTCCAGGGCTTTCACACTCAGCCACATTTCTTAGCAGCTTCTTCTGATGGGCTTGTGTCAAACACTTCTGAAGAGAATCTAGCCAGCTGGGCCCAAGTTCATCCTACCTGTCATGGGTTTCTAACTGAAGTATCTGAGCTAGGATGCTTTTCAGACTGATATGAACTGCTTCAACCTTCAGAGAGGGATTCAATCTAGTTAAGATTCAGGACTATAACCTTGGGCCTTTACTGTAGTTTGGTCACTCTCTCTCTAAAGGCAAATAAATTCTTAATGAATTCCAAATGATGAACTACACAACAGAAAGCTGACAAAAATATAAGTTTAGCTGCAGCATTATTCCAAACCATGAAAATCTATTATCTTTTTCATATTTCTAAACCAATACCCCTGCTGTTTCCTGAGTGTCTTCCTTTTTTCGGTCCATCATTAAAAACAAAGCCTATCTACATTTGTGCACAGAATAATTGGAAAGGAGAATTAGACTGAAAGGCAATGTAATAGCTTTCTGAGCACTCACAGGAAACGAAGATCTGTGGAAATGTAAAATACTGGAACAGAAAATACCTTTCTCTTTGGAAGCCACTAGTTGAAGTGTCCAAGGCTGCTCTTCTAGTGAGTGGAAAGAGAAAGGCACTTGTTCAGGTTGATTCAAACCACCCTAATCTATGTGTCCAAAGTGGATTGGCTGAATTGTCCTCTGAAAATCTCTTGCCCTTGTCAATGGAGAGAATACTTAGTCCAAATGCATTAGCCAAGCAAACCCTCCCGGGAACCTTTTTGCTGTCTACTTCAGGACCTCAGTTTGTATGCTCAGGTCATGAGCACAGTCACACAAGTTATAGCCAGTGGAGAGAAAGAGGAACCTCTTCAGAGCGCAATTCAGAGCAGGAACATGAGCTGGCTTGACAATAGGTATACTGAATAGGGCTGTCGTAATAGGCATTAATCTTAGCTTGTTAGGATGGGAGCAGTATCTTCCTTCACGTCCGCCCACCATGATGAATGTCAGGGCTGCTGCCGAAGCCAGCCAGGAATCCTGAACAGGCAACAGCATCCCCTGAGCAAAGGTGTAATCACCTTTCAGTAATAAAGCCCAGGGTTAGTACTTTTTTGTAGCTTTGGCTTTAAAATCAATTTGGGTTGAAAACAGAAGGCGAAGGAAAATTATGGTGCCAAAACAGACTAAAAACAATGAAGGCATTTTTGAGTTACAAGATGTTAAAGCATGAACCCTGAAATTAAATTTGGTATGTTTTTGCCCAGTATGCCTTTGTTTCCTTTCCCCATGATATTGCATCACAGCGAAGCAGACTCCTTCGAGTTTAATGGGAACAATGTGTTTCTGTTTCTG
>NW_008824552.1:716257-728215 GCF_000699105.1 Pygoscelis adeliae
TAGGTTATTCTTAGTTATTTGGATAAATGCTTGTGTTTTGTGAAGGACCTCCCAGTAAGTGTGTGGATACTGCTGTTGTTTACCATGCTGTACTGGACTTGGAAGCAAAGTGGTTTGTGTTTGAAATAGGGGTGGTGTTGCAGCTGAAGCAAAGTCTCAAAAACAAATTACAGCTGTTAATACAGTGTGGTAAAGGCTGGAGGAGGTTTCTCTCCTCCTAACACAGGCGCAAACCCTGCACTGGCACCCTTAGCTATGCCTAAATATGCAAGATAGCTTGGGGCACCCACTAGACAACCAGCTTGTCCGGGTGGCCTTCTGGTAAAGTGGAAGGGTGTTATGTATTTTCCCTTTCTCTGTATTCGTGTATATTAATTAGGGAGGTGTTAACTGCAAAACACACTCTCATGGTAAGATCATAAGAAGGCACAGACACGGTTCCTCTGATAGATGCGCAGCGGTTTCTCTCTTGCCATGCTAAGCCTCCCTCCCCTTTGAGTCCTCTGCAACTTCAGGGCTTGAGCTTGAAGTTAAGGACTAACCTGCCCTCCACATTTCATTATGGAGGTCAGAAATGGGACTTTGGGACCTTCCTAAGATGTGACTGTAAAATCTGCATCACATGGCAGGCTTTGGGACAGTCAGCCACCCCCAGCTTACATTCAACAGGGACACATATCCACGAGTGTTGCACACCCATCTCACCCAGCTCCTTTCGAATCCAGCCCTGCACAAAACATGCCCGCGTGCGTTCAACCCCAATCCTTGTTTCCAAAGTTAATTACCTTTCTCCCCTTAAAGAGAATTCCTGCACTGTTGACATTCATCATCCGTGTGTCAATCTCGGCGTGCAAAGATGTATTGCGCTGTGTACTCCGTGCAGAGCCGGGAGTGTCCCAGTGGCCTTTTCTGAAAGTCATTTTGAGTAATCATCCCTGGAGGGTCCCTTAAGCACATTCAGTTCTACATCAAGCTGCATCACCTCCGCCTCATTAGCATTCTGCAAAGCCGCGCTCCCTTCCCCCTCCTGCCCTTTCTGCTCTTCACCGAAAGACAGACAGAAAGTCCTTCCTCTCCTCAAATAGCTCCACTGCTACCTCGTTCATCTTAGCACCTAAATCAGAACTGCCTGTGTGCTTGCTGCGCACCGTTATTTTTCACTCTGTGCCATCCCCTGCTTTGGTGCCCTTCACAGGAGCTCATGGTAGCAGTGTGAGAGCCTTCTCCCTTGCAGCTCCTACCATCCATTTATCTCCACCTTACCAAATTGTTTAAATAGCCAAGACTATTTCTGCACTGACTTTAGGAGCTTTTCCAGAGGCCTTACAGTGCTCACCCTATTCCCCTTTCCACATACATTATTGCAAAATCTTCCTCAGATCTGGGGCTTGCAAGCACACAGATGTGGCTTAAAGGTGCACAGGTCTCAAACTGAGTCTTTCCAAACTTTCTTCTTGTGTAGATCTCAGAGCACTCTGGTCCTCTCTTTTCTCCTGCTGGGTCCCTAAGGTGGGGAAGGGCTCTGCATCCATACTGCTCCGGGCATGGCTGCATGCTGGGGAGGATGCAGGACCTGTGATTTACCATCTTTTTCTCATGGAACAGCTGCATGAAAAGCCACTAATGGAGTCTTTAGCTTCAAGGTACGTTGTCTTTGATGGCTTTTCTGCTCTCCCTCCCTCTGCTGCCTCTTGCTCCTGCCGTCAGGCTGCTGCATGCCATCCCTTCTCCCCTGCCAGCACAGCTGCTCTGCTGAAAGCTGGTTTGGGGAACATATCCAGCTTAAAAGCAACATATTTTGGGGGGGGGTAATCGGTTTCTTCTCTGATTCTTTTTATCCTGCCCTACTCAGCCACAGCTTTGCAGTACTACACCATGACATGGCAGGAACAAACACTTGGGAGGGGGTAAGGGACAAGGACTAGGAGGCAATTGTTTAAGCTGATGTTGCTGCAAAAGAAAATGTATCAAGAAACAACAGGCTGAGGTGCAAGGCCTCTAAGTAACAGAGGGATAGTGTCACGTTCCTTTAAATCCCCCAAGGAATTTGACTTACTGGACAGCGATCCTTTCTGCAAGAAAAAAAACCCAAACAAACAGCCCTTTATAAATCAGGAAACACTTCACCCTCTGCTCCTTTCTGTGCCTCTTCCTGTCAAAGTTAGAGTCATGAGGATATACAGAGATGCAGAATAATGCAATAAATAAATAAGTGCCCTGGAGCTCAGTTTTGATTGCAAATATTTTAGATCTGCATGGATTTGCAGAGACACCATAAGCTGCACGGCAGAATGAAAGCCTGGCAACATTCGTAGCTGCAGACCCCTGCCGAGAGCTGTTTGAATACATCTTTAAATAAAAAGAAAATCATGGCAAAAGCTGAAAACAGCAAACCTTTCCCCCCCTCTTGCTCCTTGTTTCTCAGTTCAGCACGTCCCAATGACGTTTCTTCATGTGTTAGGGTGGGTGCTTTGAAAACCTGCCAGAATCACATTGTTTGTTCTTGGTGTTAGAACCACCAACTCCACCACCTGAAAGAAGCCCTTATCACCTAGAAAAATGGGTCTTGCACCCCACGGCATGTGGGGAAGAAAGGCACAGAGGTGGTTTTTGTAAGTGGGAGTCTGCTGTTCACATTAGTTTCTGAGGCAGCTGAAAAATTTAGCACTGAGACTTTTTGGAAAACATCTTAACTTCTTCACTGGCATGGTCCTCCCTGGGCTGTTTCTTTGGCCACTAAAAGCAGCTTGAATTCCTGAGGCATGTGGATTGGGACCTCAGATGTGTCTGACTCTTTCTGGAGGTATTTAAAAGATGTGTAGACGTGGCGCTTAGGGACATGGTTTAGTGGTGGACTTGGCAGTGCTAGGTTAATGTTTGGACTCGATGATCTTAAAGGTCTTTTCCAACATAATGATTCTGTGATTCTATGATTCTGTAGTTAGTGAAGAGAAATAGGTGCCTCCAGGAACTGATTGGGCCTTGCTAAGATCCAAATCACCTTTCAGGAGTGTCTCTGAGTTGCCTCAGGCTGTAGCATGACCTTGAGCAATTTGGTTCCCCACGTAGGCACTTTGGTCTGGTGTCAAATGTTGGGATGGGCTCTCCAGACCCGATGGTGCTGCCTTTTTGGAGGCTGGGGCAGAGAAAGCACGGGCATTTCAGGTGGTGACAATCAGCTCACCGGGGACTGTGTTTGTGTCTGTCATTTCTCTTCCACCTTCTTTCTTCATCTCTTGTACCTGATTTCCCTGTGGTCCCTTGCACTCCCCCTGATCTCCAGTTCCTTGCCACCTCCCGCACCAGCTTCTGTCTCCTGTTGTGTGCTGAAGTGGGAAGCTTCTGGGGCTGTTAGACCATCCAGTTGATGTGGCTACAGTGCTAGTTCTGGTGAGAATCATAGCTGGACCTTCAGACCATACTACAAATTCTTTGCCCTCAGGCAGGATCTGGGCTTTAAAATCCTTGATATAAAACAGCAACCAAGGAATATGAATATTAGGCATTGCAAGACCTTGAAAAATCTGTCCAAGTGTAGTGCAAAGAAAGTAGCTGAGTGTCAAAAATGTGTCCTTCCTAAATGTGAAAAGAAGGGCCAGCGTGACTGGGATGTGTCCAAGCAGCAAGCAAGGAGGCAAGGCTCCTATTCCCTTGAAGCTGGGAGCCGTGGTGTGACCATGAGCGTGGTTCTAGAATGAGGAACCACTGAAAGGCCAAACCCTTTTCCATCCCTGCTCACTAATTTGAGGCTGCAGTAACACAAATGTGGCAAACAAACGTCTCTGATTTCATCTTCTGGTTTCAGGGCAGGCTTAACCCAGCGTCAGTCTAATTGTGTTGCCCTGTGGTTTACTGAACCAGCCTGATCTTGTTCCCTGTGGTTAATACCAGCTGCCAAGACTTTTTGCCTTTAATTCTTCTTTTGTCATCTCTTTTCATCCTAGCTTAGGCTAAAGGGCTTAGCTTCTGAAACATGCAACTTGGGTATCTCTAAAGCATCCTAAGACCTAAAAAAGTAATATTTAAGCATGCTAGTTTTAATGCACATCTTTGGTCTTCTTAATACCTTTAGGGGTATAAGCAGGCTTTCTATTCTGTATTTACGTGGTATCTTACCCAGAGAGGTCTTAGTTCATGGCTGGGATTCCTATGTATCGCTAAAGAGATCCACAGCTTGCCAGTCTGTTCTCTTTATCTGTCTTTAACCGGCGTAGTTCAGCTGCAGACCCTTCAAAGAGTGGGCAGGAGCTCACTCAACCTCACTTACTTGGCTGGAGGGGTCCCTAAACCAAGGTATGGGCCCACTGCAGCAGTTTGTCTTGGGAAACTTTCTCTAAGTAAAGGCAAATGTGTGCTACTGTTCTGCTGGGAGACCTTGCAAATCCTTCACCTCTAAGTTTTCCCACCATGACTTTCAGGGGAACAGGTCCGGAGAGGTAGTGTTGGTGCAACACAGCATCCCTGGGACCGGAGCACGCTGTCAGCGTGGCAGCAAAACCTTTCCCTGTGGCATCTTCCGAGCATCTACTGAACCAAGCACAAAACCCTCCCTGTGGGACAGACCGTGGGGGCTGGGAGCTTCCTTCCCCCTCTTCCCTAAGCCCTTCCACTTAATTTGTGTCATTTTGCTCAGATGCAGCTGGAAAGAATTAAAATGTCAGCCAGGCACAATTGCCTCAATTGAGATGAAAAGCTGCTGGAAGAAACAATGCTAACAAGCACGGCAAAGAGAAAAAGGGAAAGCCTGGTGCTGTTTAGCTGGTAATAATTAGCCCCAGAAATGGAAACAGGCAAGATCCAGTGTGGCTCCCTTTCAGTTCAGAGGAGGTCCAGTTAGGACCAGGTCGATGATCACTGCTTAATTGCTGTTAATCCGTTACTGGATGGAGTCTGGTCTCCAGGATGTGCCCGTCATAGAATCATAGAATCATAGAATCATTAAGGTTGGAAGAGACCTCCAAGATCATCGAGTCCAACCGTCAACCCAACACCACCATGCCCACTAAACCATGTCCCTAAGCGCCTCATCTACCCGTCATGCAAAAGCATGCGGCAAGCCTGTTGTAGTAAGCAAGGGCAGGCAGAGATGCTCCTAAGACTTGGCTGTTGTGGGAGGTGACCTGCTTGGATAGGGTTACTTGGTGACCGGTGGTTGTAGGGGTGCAACATCTAGGAGATCCTTTGGATATTCATATGTTGCCCAGAACGGAGTGACAGAAGGAGAAGTGTTCAACTGTTTAAACCAAATGACTATGTGAAGTCAGGACTCACCCCACCACAGCCCAAGACACTACAGGTAAAGAATAATAGATCCAAGGAAATCACTGAAGCTCCACATGCCTTTGCTAGGAGATCAGATGTGGGACTTTTGGATCAGGAACATGCAACAGCCCTGCCTTGAAGACTCAGTATTTTAGCCTACTGGTTAGCTTTGGAGAAACATAAAAAATGGGACTAGAAAGGTCCTTCAGGGTTGTAACTCCTCCTGTTCCTGTGTCCTCAGCCAGAGCTTCTTATCAGGGCTGAGTTCCTGCAAGCAATGCGGAGGATGCTCTGGGTCCACCAGCCCCTTTTCCTTCCTTCTCCTCTCTCCAAATCTTCCTTCTTTTTCTGGACAATGTGAGGACAATCCAGACAGCCTCGTGCCCATTGTGCATCCAGTCTCAGTTTGTAGCAGGAGCAGTAACCAACTGCGCTCTTCCTTTTCTTCTTCACATCTTCCCAGCACAGTTTCAGCACAGCACACATTTTATGAAGCAACCTCCTCAGATGAGAGCCTGGGGTCAGGGCTTCTTCCATGCTGTGCGAGTGGCTTCATTTATACAAGGGTTGCATTGGGAAATAAGGGAACAGAGAGTACTGGGAGGGCAGTGACATCCGTATCACACTGGAAGCACTTGTGAACTGGAGATTGACTGTCTCTGGTCTACTCGGCTCTTAAAATATGTGATGATTTCATGTATTGTTCCAGGTCTTTCTTGTTTACGTGCCCTGAGGTAGGTCAGTGTTTGCCTCTGTCGCTGCGTGACTCAGTTTGCATCCACCATCAGGTCAAATGTTTGATGTGCCTGGGAACTCCTCTGTTTTTTTCAAGCTAAAGCAGTTGACCTAATAAAAGGTATGTTCCCTCCCTACAAATCTTGCTTAAGCTCAGCCTTGAAGTCTTTCAGGCAATATTTATCCCACATCAATGCTGCATACTCAGATTATTGCTTCTAGAAGGAGCAAGACGGGCAGGACAGGTTAAACACCAGATAATGGGGGTGACAGGACACCCCGGAAATTGTTTTTAAGGTGGAATTGATGGCACAGAAAGGAAAACAGCTTGAAGGAAAATGCAACCTAGTTGTACGTGATTGAAATAAAGGGGTCTTAAGAGTATGTTTAAATGTTTTCCTGGCCTGACATCTAGGAGTTGCTCCATAGCAAAAGCCAAGGCAGAGCAGTGAATGATGGCTGCTGACCAAAGGAGTACGACTGCCCCAGATGCACTGTGAAATCTGAAGTGTACCTTTTTTTTTTAAATAAAAAGCCTGCCCCCCAACATGGCAGACTGAGTTCATACCGAAGTACTAACACATGGGTGCCTTTCGTTGCTTTTTGAGATAGGGGCTGCCCTTCTATCTCTTATCTAGTTCAGCAGCTGTGCTAAGTGTCATGACTTTTTCACAGCAGTGCAAACACCCGACTGAAGCTAGGTCCAGCACTTCTGACATCTGCTTGTACGTGCCCTATCTTTTAATGCAAGCAGCAACACACCTCCCAGTTTGGTGGGACAGAGAGCTGTGATCTGTCTTGATGTGTGTTTTCAAGGGGGAGGCAAGGGAAGAGAACGGGTACTCAGACAAAGCCAATTCTTACAGTCCAGTGGTCCAGTCAGACCATTGTTCCAGTTAATCCCATCTTCTCAGATAGCAATTGCTCATTGGGAAGATGAGACTCTTCCCAGGATGCAGCCGGTGAGCTGTGCAATACCCTCAACCGTGTGAAAAACGGCTTTCTCACCCTCCCATGTAAACTTCTTACACTCTCTGAAGCATGACGTTAGATTACCTGAACAATATTGTCTTCCTGTTTCTTTTGGTTAAGCCCTTTCTTTGAGCTGAGATTTCTCCAGTGAGGCATTGACGTGAAAATCACTCCTTGATGGCCCCTGTTGTAGGGACTTTCACAATAAACACCCTCTCCCCTTCCCCTGTTTTATCTCTTCCTTCAGAGCTAAGAGGTAAAAATGACAGTATATGGTCATGACTTGTTTTGCAAGTGCGAGACATGGTCCTAAAGGGGATGTTTCTCCCATGCCTGGCGGCAAGATCCCTTGCACGAATTTAGGGAGTGTTTGAAATAGGAAACAGCCATCTAAGAGATCTCATATGTAAGAGATCAAGGAGGATGCTATCTGCCGCGCTGTCCTAGTTTGGATTGCACTGCATTTTGGACACGCTCAGGTCTCGTTTCCTATGCCTGCCTTGGATACAGGCAGCACGTCTACCACAGCAGCATGGAGCTCCCCTGGGCTCTCCTGCTCTCCAGGGAGGCATTGGAGCCCTCAGTGAACTACAGGATGCTGCAGCTTTCAAAACCTGAGTGATTAGACAGCAATAGCTTCCTGACCTGCGCTGCAGACCCAGTTAGGAAATTGGTATGTGTTGCTGCAGTGACACCATTTTTACTGGTGAAGCATCTGGAGAAGCTCTGTATCAGGCTGGGACCCTAATTGAAGAAGTTGGGCTTGCCAACTGCTAAGCCACTGTCTGAGCTTGAATACCAGCCTCTGAGATTCAGTGGTGTCATTGCAATCTGCTTTGTGAAAAACAATTCCTTATTCCAGATGTGATAAACTCTATGCTGGAGAAATTTGGACCTCAAATAGAGTTTAGGTGCCTGATTTCGAGTCTGGTTCCCATTGTATCTTAGAAAAACTCACTCCCTCAGTCCTTTGTCTGTGGGTAGATGTCCTTACACCCAGAGGTGGTATGTCCCCATGAGCCATTGTCTTGCCTTGAGTTTACGCAATGGTAGCTGTGCCCTGCCAACCTTATAGAAGACAGGACAACCGGCTAAGTGTATTGACACTTCTTAATGCAGGTTTTGTCCTGGTTTCAGGCACTGTTTAACACTGTTTGTGGCTTGGTCCAGGGGTTTGCCCCAGGGCTGTTACCATATCCAGGCAGCTTCAGAGAAGGGCCTCCAAATGGAGCTGATGCTATCCCAAGCCCAGCACAAGAAACAGGGACAACATCTGTGCCTGGCTTTGCCTCCCCAGAAGACCATGACATTCCATCCTCTTGCAGCTCAAAGCCCTGGGATGCTGGGAACAGGCTGCTGCTTCAAGACGGTGCCCTGGCTCTGCAGTTGTGCTCCTTCAGAGGACTCCTTCCCCTCCTTCTTCTTGGTGCTGCCGTCTGCTTCCAGCCTTCGTGAATCCCTGCAGGGGTCTCGGGAGGAGGAATTACCCCTCCGTTAGCACCGCTCTGCATTCCAAGCTCTCATCAGGAGGCTGGACGAGGAGGGCTTTGCCATCAAGGCGGTCTCTTTCCTGGCTTTGCTAAATTGCCCCAGGGTGCCTCATTAAGCCTGCTGCTTCCTCACTGTGATGGAGCTCATTTCTTTTTTAATGCACGGGCTGACAGGCCTGGAAATATCAAACTCGGCAGCTTCGCGCCCTGCTCAGATCTGAAGCGCCGTGCTTCCGAGCTAATTAGCTGGATTTCAAATCAGAAGGGCAACTGGCTGCCTTCTCTGACAGCCCTGTTTCATCAGGACCTCCCAGGAAGATTGTTTTAAAGTTTTTTCCCTTCCCAGGCTTGAAATGAAGTCACAGGAAACTTCTCTTTTTTTGGGGGGGCGGGGGCGGGGGGGAAGCAGGCATTAAATAGCTTTTCTGTCCTTTGCCTCATCGAATACACTTCATACTTCCTTTTAGGCAAGTAAAGATCATTTCACACCTATCAACCACCTCCGTTTCAAGAAGCACTGGGAGAGACGTGTTTGCTCTCCTGGGAATCTCCCTACACCACCACCTCCTATCCCACAAAAATCACCATCAGCACAAGAGCTGCCTTGGAAGAAGGCTGTGCTTTTCTTGCATATTATGAGACAGTTCTCCTCTGCCTGTTGCTCTGCCTCTGGGAGGCCACCACGGTGCTCAGTCACCTGCAGGACTGCAGGTTTTAGGGCTGGAAGAGGGGATACTGAGCATCCAACTGGATTTTCCAAATTGTATCCAATGTTCCCCATCTTGAGCCTTAAACTTCTGCTACAGCCAGGGCATAGCCAAAGTCAAGAGCTGAATTCACACCTTTTGGATCCTTACATGTTGGCCGCCATAAGATCAGTGGTGATTTTGTGCTGCTCAGCTTTATACAGTTGGAAGAGACCTGTGTTTTAGAAGCAGGTGCTCAATGCTTTTTGCAGACCAAGCATTCACTGAGGGAGCATCAAAATTTCTACCTCTCCATAACCTGCTCTGATGTGCTACAGAATGCCCCTAAAAGCTTCTTGTGTGAACTTGAGCCCACCTGGAGTTGTTATTCCCGCCCCAACCCATTCAACCACTATTCTGCCTTCATCTCTGAACCTTTAATCACCTCTGCGGTGGATGCTGGGTTCCTACACAATACGTTGCTATGGGCAATTGGCAGTCTCGGGAGCCGCTACAATAAATTCCCACCTGAGTCCTCTGGCACCAATTCAACCAGGCACTTTCTTCTTTATTTTCCCCCTCCACACCCCCAATTAAAAGTAATATGTCATTAAATTGCCTTTATATTTGTGTTGGTGGGCATGTCAAATGCTTTCACAATACCAGCTCTTATAAAACCTGAGACAAAGAGTCCCACACGAACTGGCTGCCCTCTGTCACTTCACTACAAAGTCCCTCATTGTACATCAAGCCTTAATAAAGGAAACCTAATGAGACACCGGAGGGGCCCCCAGCAATACAGGATCTTAGACCTGAAGAGGGGGAATTGGTGGGGGGACGCTTTCAAACCTCTGCAGCATTAGGTAGCAGGAGTTATTTAACTGAGTGGAGCTGATATTCTCCTCCAGGAAAAGCTACCTGAGCCCTCAGGAGAAGGATTTCCAACGCCACCTCACGCTGGGGGCCTTACGTCTCTGTTTCTGCAGAGTGATGCATCTCTCCATCGTGTGTCTGCAGAGCAGGGGGTGCAGCTCTACAGGAGCTGTGGGAGAGGATTTTCAGCTGAAAGCTTTGACATGTCCTACACACGCTGCCTTGTTAATCCCTTGCAGTCCTCTGGTGGAAGAGGGAAGGATGATTCATTCCCCATTTGACTGAAAGGGAACCAGAGCATGAAGAGATGAGAGGATACCAAAAAGAAAACTTCTGCCCTGCTCTCCTGAATTAGACCTTAATTAGTGACTCTGGGTGTATCTGCATGGTGTGTGGAGAGAGGGACTCATAAAAACTGCCCATGCCAAGCTCTCTGGACGCAAGAAGGACCAGATCAGAGGCAGGACTGGGGCACTACAGCTGGATCATGCCCCTGATATTTCGCTCTCACGTTACGGCACAGCACTCTCTGTGAGGCTTTTGGGTTGGGGCTGCCCAAAAGCTGCCAGAGCAGCTTTGTCCTGCCTGTCTCCAGCTATGCAACATGCTCAGGCATCAATAATCTGATCATGAGGAGGGTGCATCTGTGCTGACCCCAGGACTGCAATCTGGGTCGAAATTGGGGGAAGGCCAATGAGGCCAATTAGGCAGATATCCTGCTGGGAGTCTGTTATAGACCACCCAACCAGGATGAAGAGGCAGATGAAGCGTTCTACAAGCAGTTGGCAGAGGTCTCTCGATCGCTGGCCCTTGTTCTCGTGGGGGACTTCAACTTCCCGGACATCTGCTGGAAATACAACACGGCAGAGAGGAAGCAGTCTAGGAGGTTCCTGGAGTGTGTGGAAGACAACTTCCTGACACAGCTGGTAAGTGAGCGTACCAGGGGAGGTGCCTCGCTCGACCTCCTGTTTACAAACAGAGAAGGACTGGTGGGAGATGTGGTGGTCGGAGGCCGTCTTGGGCTTAGTGACCATGAAATGGTAGAATTCTCCATTCTCGGTGAAGTAAGGAGGGGGGACAGGATGATGTGGAGCAACTACTGGTTTATGCATAATTATGGTTTAATTATGGATATTCATAATTATTGTGGATATGTAATACATAAATGTGGCTGAGCACAGTGCCTGGATTTGGAAGCTATGTGTTTTTTGCCAACACCTTCCCTTCTGAGAGTAAGTATCAGTATTTTGTTGAAAGGGGGGGAGGGGGAAAAGAAGAAAGGACCGTGCATGGAAGAAAATAATCTTGGATTTCCACATATGGAAATCCACAGGCGCAGGAGCAGGCTGTCCCTGTACGCCGCAAGAAGAACGGGCGGGGAAGACGCCCGGCCTGGCTGAACGGGGAGCTTTGGCTGGGACTCAGGAAAAAAAGGAGAGTTTATCGCTTGTGGAAGAAGGGGCAGGCGACTCAAGAAGAGTACAGGGATCTCGTTAGGTCATGCAGAGAGGAAATGAGAAAGGCAAAAGCCCAGCTAGAACGCAACCTGGCCGCTGTCGTTAAAGACAACAAAAAAAGTTTTTACAAATATATTAATGACAAGAAGAGAGCCAGGGAGAATCTCCATCCTTTATTGGATGCGGGGGGGAACATTGTCACCGAGGATGAGGAAAAGGCTGAGGTACTTAATGCCTTCTTTGCCTCAGTCTTTAGCAATCAGACTAGTTACCCTCAGGGTACTCGGCGCCCTGAGCTGGAAAACAGGGATGGCGAGCAGGATGAACCCCCCATAATCCAAGAGGAAGCGGTCAACGACCTGCTACGTCATCTGGATACTCACAAGTCTATGGGGCCGGATGGGATCCACCCGAGAGTGCTGAGAGAGCTGGCGGAGGAGCTCGCCAAGCTGCTCTCCATCATTTATCAGCAGTCCTGGTTAA
>NW_008824552.1:729603-739992 GCF_000699105.1 Pygoscelis adeliae
ATTTAAAAGACGTGTAGATGAGGCGCTTAGGGACATGGTTTAGTGGGCCTGGTGGTGTTGGGTTGACGGTTGGACTTGATGATCTTAGAGGTCTCTTCCAACCTTAATGATTCTATGATTCTATGATTCTATGAAATGATGGCCTGAGCACATCTGCTTGGGGCTGCAAGAAGGATACATGGGCAGAAGAAGGTCAGCCGAGGACATGACTCAGAAGACATCACCTTCACACCTCTTCAGGGCACCCAGCCCTTCTGAGTTGCAAACCCCTTCAGCCTCATGAGTGAAATGTTGCTGCCTCATCAGAGAGTGTTGTGGCTGAAAGCAAATGGCAGGCAGGAAAGGTCTCGCCTTCACTTGCCTTGCTCCTGAGCAAATAAGTTCTGAAGAGCTAGGAGGGTTTACTGTGGGATTGGCAGGTAGGGGTTCAAAGCCTTCTCTTTGGATTTGTATTGACATCTCTGTGGAGCACTTTGGTGTTGCAGAAAGTTTGAGGTCATCAGTGGCAAGTGCTGAGCATGAATCACGGCCCCTTATTCCCTTGAGAACCAATGGCTATGGAAAACTCACGTGCATTAAGTCAGGCTAGTCCGATAGACCCCCTACATCCAGGATGAATCTAAACTCCTCTTTTTCAATTAAATGCACCCCTCTCAAATCCTGCTTTGCAAATGTGTAACACGATCAGTTCAGCTTTTGCTAGAGGCACTCTGCTCTCTTTGAAGGGACTGTAGTATGGGTTGCCCAATGCCCCCCGCATTGTCTGCGGTTGCGTCGGTCATTGCAGGCTCCAGCATGTTCACTATAGCAGCAGGACTGAGGTGGCAAAACTCCCCTAGCAGAGGGTCAATAACAGCAATGGAGTTTGCTTGGGCAGTGGGAGGCAGTATATCGCAAACATCATAGGTGGTGAAAACTACATTATGTGATGAAAACAATCCCTTTGTCTCGGAGGTACTGACTGCTGGGGCTTTAATCATCCCATTTATACTGGCCAGAGGAAAGGATGGTCTTATATTGTGGGATATGATTGTTTATGATCCTCATTTCCTCTCCAGGCTGAGCATATGGCAGTGTCCAACCTGGAAAAAGAGGTGATGTGAATAGTTTTCCACATCTGCTCATTTCTAGGAAGCAATGATTAAAAACAAGACATTCCCTTATCAGAAGTGAAGGAAACCTCTGGTCCCACTAAGCGGTGGATGTGTGAGGAGCAGGGAAATGCTGATGGGACCGACTGGACTTGCACTGCCAGTGTAAAAGGAACGAGCTGTTTGCACCGTCAGGCACATACCTGCCCTTGTGCCCTGGAGAACCAGGTTTCTGCCTGTGGAGGGGAACTAATGTACAGCTAGTCAGGCACATGTCTGCTCTCCTGGACCTTATGTGGAACCCCGGTGTCCTCCCCTGGCTGCCAGCAGCCAGGAGTTTCTCATACCATCCTTAAAAGTTGTGCTATCCCCATAGGGAAGCTGGGCCAGGGCGTGGTTTGCTGTATAAAGTTACGCAGCATGACGCTATCAAGTATCTCTGCCAGAAGGCAAGAATTTCAGGACTTCTTGCACTGTCCCTGTTTTATGAATTACCGGAGGACTGCATTTGCTTAGCTATCATCTAAAAAATATGTGCTTGCCCCACCTTAGCATGGAGACTTGCGTTACTTCACTGGAAGGTGAGCTCCCAGCTCTGCACCAAGTCCGGAGGAACCAGACTGTTGAATCAGCTCTGTGGGGATGCAGCCAAACCAAGCCAAGCAGCCAGTCCCGTGGAGTTTACGGATATTGTTCCAGTCCAAATCCTACTTCTAGCAATGGTCAAGACTGGTTGTATTGGAGGAAGATGCGCCAGCCAATGCTCAGTGTACTTGGTGCATGGGGAGCTGAGCACATCATCATGTTGGACAGCATTACACATAATAACATTTGCTTTGAAACCAGTCAGCATCATGCTCTGTCCAGAAAAATTGGATCCTCCTTCCTTCAGTGTGCAGAACTGCAGATGTTTTTAACAGCTGCAACGTTTTGCAGCTTTTAAAGCCAGCATCCATCCTTTAATTCAGTTCCTGTACCACTCCATGAGCTGGCTAGCAAAGCTAACAGAGAGGATGAGCTGTCTTTTTTGTTTCAAATGTATTTTCAGTGGCTGACCAAGATGTTGGAAGGCGCTCACAGGGAGAAGGCAGGCAGGGCAGTCCCCTGAGACTCAGGGACAGAGTCTGGTGGAAAAGTGGTTTTGCTTTCAAGGAACTGTTAGTCCTTGTTCTCTCTTGTCCCTGTTTTATAGTTGCAGAATCTGACTAATTGAGGAAAGACTCAGACCTGGTCTGTTTAACAAGCTCAGTTTTAATTCAAGAGTACAAATGTGGTCAGATCTCTTAGAAACAGATTGGTTCTTGCTGGCGGAGGAGGTTTCTCCAGAGGAAGTTTTGGTTCAGGGTAAAGTGGCAGTTACAACCAGGTGAAAGCCGCTGGAGGACTGGACATTCCTCATCCAAACTGTAAAACACCACAAGCACTATAATCCACCGTAAGTGCTTGAAATGAGGAGGCAAGTTCTGCACTGCTTCATGCCCCGTTTGTTGCCCATTGCCTCCAGCTAGGCACCGTGCTGTCCACAGTTTTGTGTCTGAGTCCATTCCAGGTGCCCTGAAGAACAGAGATGTGCTTCATCCAAGTGATGCTCATCATCCGCCCAGGCAGAAATTTGGAACAACTTTTTAACCCAGCCACTCAAAGCAAAACAAAGCCTGGCACCAAATTAATTCAGGTGCTGTATCCTGAGGGTCTTGGTTTTGATCCAGCTGAATCCTAGGATCAAGGCTATGATGAAAGGCCAGACCCTGCCTCAGGGCACTCAGTCACTGGCAGTCTGGACTCAAAAGCCGGGAGACCACAGTCCATTACTTGGTTTTATTTGAAAACTACCATCTGAAGTCATGACTATTTAAAGAGCGTATCTATTTAAAACACACACACACATGAAAGGGAGATAGAAATAGCGGGGGCTGTGAGGGACGGGGGCTGAGCTTGAATTCTTCCTCGTCTGAACACATGGTGACTTGGATGCTTTCCATGGATGGCTCACAGCCCCCATTCTTGGACTGCCACGGGCACGGGACTGCCCCCCGCACTGGGTGCCCTCCCCCCTGCCATTACAGCCCGGCCCTTCAGTTTATTTGCAGGTCGTTATCACACTATTTACAGCTGGCACCTATTTCTAACCCTGCAGACATACTTGCACGTGAGAGGCATCACCACTTCCAGAGTCCCTGGTGAGCCAGGGGTGTTTGAAACGTGACATCTGCGAGGACAAGAGAAGAGAAAGCCTGACACAAAAGAGACATGGAGGGGGCAGGCAGGGCACAAGGTATCTCAGGACCATCACTGACCTACCAGAGAATATCTCCAGCTATATGATACCTACTGTCATTCCTGCCTCATGGGGTTTACAGTCTGACCATGGTGACGGGAGAGGAACCGACCGACCCTGGGGTAATCCCCAGGGTCTTTTTTTTTTTTTGGTGGCAATATTCTTCTGTCTGCTTCCTGGCTTCTTACTTTAGGCTAAATTTCTCCTTTCTACAATTCTGCAGCTTCTGGGGACATTGTCATCGGCTGTCATGGCGCCATGAGAAGAACCTCCCTTGGCCACAGGTGTAGAAAACAGAGTCATCTTCTCATTCCAGGTACAGCTGGTCTTTCTACAGGCGCTGGCATACCCCGTGGGACTTGCGTGCTGCCTGCCTCCCAGCCTGAGCAGCTGCAACCCCCGGGCTCTGCACCAAGCGGAGACCTGGCGATCGGCATCCGGCACTCCGTGAAAATGCTGGCTGCTGTCCGAGCTTCTCTCTGCCTGTTATAGCACGACAGCTGTGAAATGCATTACTCGCAGATGTCTATAATTAGGGTCCGGCACTGCCTTCCGATGGCATCTGAACCAAAAAGGCCAATGAAAATTGAACATGCTCGCTTGAGCCAGTAAATAAAAGATTCACGCTCCGTAGACCTGTGCGATTCAATTTTACTGATTTAGCCTCATGCTAATTGTGGGAACCAATGGAAGGAACCCTGGATCCAAAGGGATCATAGCTGAGCTGTTGCTTCCAGCAAGACATTCCCATATGGCCAGGAGGCTTTATGTACTGGAGTTGTACAGGATCCTAAATGACAGAAGTAGGTCTTTATTGCTATGTTTTGGGATGATTATTTGTGCCTTCCTGCCTGCCATGGAAAACTAATTTGCATCTCAACTAACACCAGCTGTTTGCTACTGTTGATGAGCTTCAGTCATCTGTAAGTTCTGTCAACAACATCACATTTTATATATAGTGCATTTTCCAACACGAGCCGGCACCAAGAGCCTCTCCAGCCACCACAATATCAGAAAATCTCCAATAGAAAGAGACAACACCAAAAAAACCCCAAATAAATTCACAGTTTCCCTAAATAAAACTTACTTAAAATCTTGTCTTCAGGGAGCTCTGTGCAGTTTTTGGGAAAGCAGGCTGAGCTTGTTGAAGGTATTGTGTGTCCACAGTGTTGGCTGATGGCTTCAGCCCCCAATTTTGCAAGAACCTCTGCATGTGCTTTGAGTACACAAGCAGCCCCAACAAAAAGTCTTCGTTGGGCTAAGATAACAGACAACTGATGGAGGCAGGCAGCGGTGCAAAAGGTGATAACTGAAGGCTGGTGGCTTTTTTTGATGGGGGTCCATACATTTTTAGGAGGCTAAGAGGAGCAGGAGAGGGTCAGCATGCATTCAGAATGAACGGTGAGGAAGACGAGGCACGAAAGTGCCAGCACAGAAAAGAGATGGTTAAAATGAGCTTTCACCAAGATCACAGAGGAAGAACCAGCAGGAGTCAAACCAGAGATTTTACCTTTGTGTTCCCTGTTCAGATCATCTATATGCTATTCTCTCCTTCTTTACTGCCATTTTCCATTTATTGCTGCAGTTTTACAGAAGCAAAGAATAAAGGTGTGTTGTGGTGGGGTTTTTTTATTTTATTTTATTTTGCAAATAGGCTGTGTTAACTTCATACTTGCAGATAGTTCCCATTTGTGGCTCTGGTATTTCCAGAGACAGGATAACCATCATTCCTGGAGATACATGCAAGCTGACGTTTTCTGTTAGACCAAAATATAATTAGATTTGCACACACCAAGCGCAAGGTTATCGACCACGAAAACAAAAAGACATTGCATGAAGAGGGAAGAACATCTGGGAGACACACCAATCCATCTAGGGACTGGCAGATACAAAACCTGAATAATAGATGGACTAACATGATGCTATCAGGGCCAATATCCTGTCTGATTAAATCTACTTCGTCAAACATCATCAAGGACAAAACGTCCCCTTTGCCTATAGTTGGATGCATGGCGAGTAAGAAAAAAATATATGACTTCTAACACATCGCTGAGTTACTCTAAGGCCTCTGCATTTCACAGCAAGTGGTCACAAAGCACCCCCGTACTCTGGGCATCAAATTGGTTTGCAAGTATTCCAGTTTTAGTGATGCTAATTTGTTAGATATTGCCTCAAACTGGAAAACTTGCAGGCAAGCTCTCCTTTCCAGTCTCCTTTGTGGCCTGCCGGTGGACTGAGGACACGCTAAGTGTTGGGAGTGCTTAGGGTCCCCAGCTGGTATGCATCCTTGAAGCCATGTACTCATGTTTATCTTTATGTTTTCGTATTTAGTGTTTGTACAGACGTTAAATTTGGTCTCCCTGGAAGCCTCAGGCTGACTCTGAAAAAACAGCCTGGATTCACTCGGTGGGTCTGTGACCATTGATATGGCACCCACTGCATGATTCCCAGCCCCAGGCAGGGGCAGGCTTGGTTTGGGGGAAAGCAGCTCATGGACACACCTGCTGTCGGTGCAAACCACAAGGAAAAAACCAATCTCAAACTAGTTCAGATTACAGGGAGAGAAAGTGTGTCATAAAAATCCATCAGCAACTAACCGAGGACTTTGCTAGCACATTTTAACTTTCCTGGAGAGCCAAAGAGAGGGATCTCTCTCTCTGCCTGCGACCTGGTGACTGACAGAGACTACGTCCATGTTCAGCACATCTTGGGCAAGATGAACTGGCAGGTAAATTGGAAGTATTAGTGAGAAAATAATTCAATTTCTCTCATCGGTTCAGTTAATGGTTTTCATTTAGAGGGTTCATGGAGGATCATTACTCTCCATTAAGCTGCCACAGGTAGACACAGACAGATGGTAAACCAGTTTCTTCAAAGTGCCCTACTAAAACCGTCTACCTGGAGACAAATCCCTGAGCCTGGCTGTCAGAGGAACCTGTCAGGTGCATGGATGAGAGCCTAGGAAAGTCCCAGAAGCTGGCTCCCATGAACTCTGATCCTGGTGGTCCTGCAGGAGGTCTGCAGGGTGCACAGGCTGAAGATGACCACTCAGGAGCAGACACGTGCTGCAATATAAGGGTAGACATAAATTCAACCTGGAAGATCTGCTCTTCCACTGCAGGGAACTGTGAGCCTGAAGACCCTCTGATACTGAGTGTGTGTGGCTGCAGGGAGCAGGAGAGCCCTCTCTGTGGGACGCTACCACTTGCCCTCCCTCCTGTGCCACAGGAGATGGTCAAGAGCCCTTTGATCCAGGATGTTCTTCTGGTCCATATTGTGGGTGTTTAAACAACCTCAGAAAATCAGAAGCTCTACTGATCAGCGTCCCTGGCGCCTCTTAAAGCAATGGTGTCTCAGTGGAGTGGGCAAGAAATTTGGGTTCAAAAGGCCTGGGTCTGCACTCTCTTTCTACTACAGGGTGAATTTGAAGAAATCACATCTGCCTTGCATGAAGGGTGGGTGAAGAAGTACGGTGCACCTCTGCTCCTCTGCTTTGACCTGTTGGAGATAGCCTGGGGCTAGTGACACTATGAGTCAGCCTGATACAGAAAAAGGGTCACAGCTTCAACTTTTGTGCCTGGTCCCTTGGCTTCCCTCCTGCAGTTCCTCCACCGTAGCCCAGGGCTAGTACAAACTGTGTGGCAGAGGACCGGGGCACCACACGTAAGTTTTTTCCTAGAAAGGATCTCTTAGGAGATTGCTTGGGAGACAAGAAGAGTATTATCCAAGCCTTTCAAAACTGTCAGAAAAGGAAATTTAAAAAGGTAGATGTCATATTCGCACCATCACATTGAACAAGGCTTCTTGGGTGGAAATGTTGTTTCCTCTTTAATTTTCTCTGAGTTGTTTTGCCCTGTCCTACTTAGTAAAATTGCATCAAGCACTTTTTAACAACCCCTCCTTTTCCAGTGTGTAGTCATGTCTCCTGGGTGGGACTTGTCATCGCTGAGTTATCCTGAACCAGGAAAATGTCAAAGAGCTCCAGCAGGCCTTGTGAGGGTGTGTGTGTGTGGGGGGGGTATCAACACACTAAATAACGGATGCCTTGCGTGGGCAGGCAAAGCCAGGGCCAGAGATATGCCAGCCTTAATGAAGGAGGATTCAGGCCGGCATGGCAGATACAAACACTAGCACGGCCCACTTCAGGTGTCTTGCAAGCCTTTGTGGCCCTACAGCTTCTTGGAGGGGTTTGACAAAAAGCTCTTGGACATTCCTAAGAAATGAGAGATGCTGCGTGGACACAAAGAAAGGGCTATCCGAGGAGCTGAACTGGGCCGTGGGGTCACAGGGCAGGTGGAAGCCATGATAAGGGGGTGTCCTGTGCAGGACGGGTGCTCAGAGAGGGCTTAAAGGATTGCTGTTATAAAGCATGCTCCTTATGGACACCCTTCTGCCACGTGACCCCCATTTCTTCCACCCGTGACCTGATGCCTGCGGTAAGGAGAGTGGCAATGTGATACTCTCAAGACGGGGAAATGCAATAGGAATATCCACCTTTAGAGGTTCACACACGCCCTGCAAATGGCTCGTTGAGAGTGAAACTCACCACCATGCCTGAAGGCTGGTGTTAGTCTCTATGTCATGTGCTGGGAGCAGCAGACAAGAAATTACTTCTGCCTTGGAGGCAGACGTCAACTTGCTCTATAAAAGTCAAACCAAAGTCTCAAAGAGTGTTACTTTACAGCAGTAATAAGCTACCCGCTTATTGCTGGCCAGGGCAGCTGCAAGCTAATATCCTCCTTCCCCGTAGTATTCATCTCTTGCCCTTTGCCCAAAGCCTAAGTTGTCGATTCTCTGCTTTGTACCACATTTCTCTCAGGATGGCGGGGCTTTGTTAACGCTACCACAATGCTGATGACGAGCAATGAGCAAAAGGTCCTCCACACACCTCCAACTCCAGCTTTGTCTCCTCTGTAATGCCTTACACATCAAAAAAAAAAAGAAAAAAGGCCCTTAGCCAAAACAGGGAATTGTGTCTGCAAACTGCTGAATTTTGCCTGAAGTGAATTAACTTGAATTAAGAACACACTGTTTTCCCAGTGGAGACAAGTCCTCTTAGTATTTCTGTACTTCTTCCCCTCACCCATCTTCATTACAGTGATGGCTCACTATAACGTGGTGCTCTGAGCGCTGGGGTTACCAAAATCTGCCTTCCTATGGGTCCGTGTCTTGTGGTTGATTCTCTAATGTCTAATAAGGGTTGGGGTTTTGCTGCAGACTTTCCCTCTGAACAACCAGTAAAGGTTTTCTCCATTGACTATGAGCAGAAAATCTTTAGCCGCAAAATACCTCTGAGGTGTCCACCTTTCTGTCAAAAGTGATCAAAATTGAACAGCATGTTCAAAAATACCTGGGGGAAAAAAGAGGAGGACTGAATGGTTAGGCAGGCAAAGACACTTACAGGGAGGCAATCGCAAAGGTAGCATGATTGCACAGTACTCATTTCCCTAGGAAACGAGGACAAACAACATTTTCATTGCTTTTGATTATGTCCTGCTGTGCGTTGCCATCTTCAGTCTGCAAACATCACAAAGCCACTGCTGTAGTAAACTGCATATGACATCTGATGCTGAACAGGAGATGAAATCCCCAGTAACAGGGGACCTATTTCTATCTAAACTTCCCGGGCAATAATGTTAGAAAAGTGTTTTATAAAATGCATAAGATAATGAGAAGCTGAGAAAACATTTTCCAAAAATTCATTTCCAATCCCCTCTAACAATTGCCATCAAACCTTGAAAATTTGTTCTCATTTCAGTGCAAAGCAAAATAAGCATTAAATAAGGTCCACATTATGGCCTGGACGAATCTGAAAATGTTTGCATTGAGACCTCTGCCTGCATGGGGTGGAGCAGCAGGATCATGGCCTAAAAAAGAAGAGTGGGCAGGTGATGTAACCAACAGACGGTGACATTGCACAGCATTGTCCCTAGACAGCCCCACAGCAGTTCCAGGAATCACTTTGCAACCTCGCGGATCGCAAGGTGCTGAGCAGCATCGCAGAGGGCAACTGCTAAAAGGGATGTCAGGGTAACAGAAATGATGTGATGGGGAGTCCTTCCTTGGAAAAAAGCTGTGTTACAGAGGGATACATTTCAGTCATGTTACTTGTGAGCTTACTTGTCACAAACATTTGTGCTATGAACAATCTAGTCCCCCCAGTCCTTCTACATCTTCCTTAACCAGAACCAGGAAATAAGTCACTTCTTATCTACAGAAATGCAGAAACATTTTCTTTGAGTGCCACATTAATGGGAAGAACCAGCAGGGAGTTCTTGAAAAGCACAACTGATATAATATATTTGCTGTATCATCTCAGATCTTGCCTCTACCAGTGGCGAAGGGACGGGTGTCAACCACCCTTTACAATGCCGTGGTGGTTGAAATGGGAAAATCTGATTTTGCGTGTTTGTGTTTATTAGCAGCCTTGTTGAGAGAAGTGTTCAAGTCCTTCTCTCCTGTTCCTCAATTGTTTCCCCTTGCATTTTTTAGCTGCACCTGGACTCACCATTTCTGTCCTGACTCAGACTTCTCCTTAGCCCAGGAGACGCTCAATGAGACATTGAAGAGTCAGTGATGTCATCAGATGAAAGATGATCCACCTGGGTACAAGGTTTCCATCAGGTACCTTGGGAGAGGTGATTGTGCAGCTTCAAACGCATCTGTGCAAGCCCCAGAGCTGGAAAGGCGAGAAACCTTGTAGCAGCCTCATAAACCGTGACTGCTTGTAGGATCCACAGGGCTGTGTGCCCAGTGGTGGGGCTGAGCACCTCCCAGGCATCTGTTGCAAACACGGACATGCACAGTTTCTGGATCCAGTCTGCACTGATCCAGGCTGGGCATTGACTTACCAGCTCAGGTCTTTGACAATCTGGGGGGTCTCTCTGGACGGTGATGTAAACATGGTCTCATAGCCAGAGGATTAAACATAAGATTTAATATCCCTTCTGTCGTGGTTTAACCTCAGTCGGCAACTGAGCACCACCCAGCCGCTCGCTGACTCCCCTCCAGTGGGATGGG
>NW_008824552.1:740032-759032 GCF_000699105.1 Pygoscelis adeliae
AATAATAATAATAATAATACACAAAGCAAGTGATGCACAGTACAATTGCTCACCACCCACCGACCGATGCCCAGCCTGTCCCCGAGCAGCGGCCCCCCCAGCCAGCTTCCCCCAGTTTATGTACTGAGCATGACGTCACATGGTATGGAATATCCCTTTGGCCAGTTTGGGTCAGCTGTCCTGGCTGTGCCCCCTCCCAGCTTCTTGTGCACCTCCAGCCTTCTCAGTCGGTAGAGCATGGGAAGCTGAAAAGTCCTTGACTAGTGTAAGCACTGCTCAGCAACAACTAAAACATCGGTGTGTTATCAACATTGTTCTCACCCTAAATCCAAAACACAGCCACTGTACCAGCTACTAGGAAGAAAATTAAATCTATCCCAGCCGAAACCAGGACACCTTCTCACACCTGTTGGCATTAATGGTGGTAACTAGAGATGTCCCTGCTAGTCACATAAAAATAAATTTTTTTTTGGAAGGCTATTCATTTCCTGCCTCCTGAAAAACAGGCTCCTCCCTTAGAAAGAAACTAAGCCACAAAAAGTCTTCTGCCTCTGGAAACCAGTGTCAAAGAGGCTACTTGAGGACAGAAGCACTTGGCTCTGTCATTTCTGAAAAGCCGAAAGACTCCATGCTACTCCCTGAGGAAGGTGAGGAGCTCCCATGCGGAGGGTTATATGGATTATACTGGTCACGTTGCTAGGACAGTGTATTTGATCCACCATGTCTTCAGTGTGATTTAAATGTCCCGGTGGCTGAGGCAGCATTCTTAGGTGAGGTGGGTGAAAGACCGAATGTTCAGCCCATTCCAAAATCAGAATTCTTGGTTAGCTTCTGAAATTTTAGGGTGTTATTTAACCTCAGGAAATCTGCACAGTCACCTGGGCTGGTTATCACTGGTTTTGATTTGACCAACTTTGAGCTTTGCACATTCAGGTACTCAGGCTGCTCTCTCACAAGAAGGGCATGTGTGAATATCCGTCCTCCACCTGCTGAGGCACCAGTAGATGAAATGAGAGTGCCTAAAATAGCCACCACACTTGTTGATACACTGAGAACTAAACCTGGTGTCTTCAGGAAACGTATAGGATCTGTCACACAGCAAGCCAAGTCATCACAGACTCACCTAGCTAGGGCTGAAGGAGATGTAGATCTTCTTCGGTTAGAAATGGGTTGGGGCAAGTAACACACATAGAATCATAGAATCATAGAATCATAGAATCATTAAGGTTGGAAGAGACCTCCAAGATCATCGAGTCCAACCGTCAACCCAACATCCATCTTCTAAAAACAAAACTGTCTGGGACAGCAGTGAAGCCTTAAAGCAACCAAAGCAACTCTCAACAGTGCCAATAGCTGTAATTCCAGTCGAGAAGCGTGCTGAAGCTGTGCCTTGGTTGACAGCCTATTGCTGTACATGTGATTATTCGGGGGCAGCAGTGGGGAAGGTGTCACAAGCCACCTTAGTCCCATGGGTGCTGTGGGCTACAGGGAACATCATGCACTAGCCATACCAGGCTGGGGGGCCCACCAGGCTCAGAATACCCTGTGGCCATTTTGCTGCAGAGAATATAATTTGTTTCCTGGCTTTCCTGCTGTAAACATATGGCCATCATTAATAATAATCACTGATTACACCAGAGTCTCTAATTGAACACAAGACACATTGGTGTGCAAAATAGGAGAGGAGTATATTGGCAGACAGTCTAAAAAGATGAAAGTGAGGATTATGTGGGTTCATTCGGGGGTGTGATGGTCTAGAAGAGTGAATCAGAACCGAGTTTGACTAGTCATTTGCCAATCACACCAAGATGTCATTTTTAATTGCAACTGAAGACGTGCCTGCTCACTATTTCTTTCCTACCATGTTAGCCCTACTTGTCTTAAAGTATGAACTGCATTGTGGAGTCAGACTCATATAGGAAGTCAATAATTAACAAAATCATCACTACAGCTGTTAACCACAGATTCATCCTTCCAGGTCTTGGCAATTCCCCACCAGGGTCATATCTTCCCATATTATTTCATTTTGGCCGAGTTTTCAGACATAACTGCCATGACACAGAATGACACATATTGGCTGGAATGACAGCTCTTACGACATTGCATTAGTCAGTCATATGTTTTTAACCCAGCTAAACACATTTAATTTCTTAATATTACAGTAGTGATTCGGACAAAAAGATCTGTGAATTAGAGAAAAGTAAAAAATTGGAATAAAATGCAGGAATGTTTTTTTCTGGGTCAAACAGTCTCCTCTGACGTATCAGTTGAGAACCTGTAGGAAGAGGTGCAATGGACAAAGATATAGCGAATTTTTCCTAACAGAACTTCTCAGCTTTTAGTAGCAAGTGATTTAGAGACTTCCCAACCTAGAGCTTGAATACGGGCTTCATTTTCTGTGCAGCTACCATGGACACATATTTTTTGGATGCCATCTAGAAGCAAATTTCCATGCACCAAGTGGAAAAGAAACATGCTGTTCCTGGTTATTTTAAAGCTGAAACCAGAAACTTCTTCGGAAGTTCCTTCATCACCAAATAGTGAATAATCCTCCCCTTCTCTGCACTGCTCATGGTTGTACAGATCTCGATCTAAAAAGCAGCCCAAGTGGATAAATTCACCTGCAGATTATCTAATGGTGACTTTGGTAACTCTCTTCCCCTCCAGGTGACTGTTGTTATTTTACATTTTGATTTTGGTTTCAAATCAGCTTCATCCAACTTGGCAAAAGCTTCTGCTGTGCTTTGTTCCCAAGGAAATATTTGGGTCAAACATAGCAACTAGAAGCTGCTATTATTATTTAGCAAATAGCCCAAACCTTTGCTCTCCACCCAAGCACCCCTCAAACTTTGAAGAGTTTGGAAATCTAATCCCACACTGAAGCTTTGCAAACAACCCCTCTCTTTATAAGGGGCCAAGCCACAAAGCCAAATCCAGTCAAGCCGAACCTTCGCATTGCTCGATACTCAATGTGAGCTCCAATTGCTGCCGTGTGTTTCCATCTCTGTTATTCGTTACTGCTGTTATGCTGTACCTCCTTCTCCCTGTATCCATAGGAAAATGCATCAGACCAAAACTGATGAGGCTTTCTAATATTGTCGATGGTGTTATTGCGGAACTGTATCCACTAGGTACCTTGAGGCTTATTAGAAGCATCTGGAAAGTTATCCATCAAGGGTGTCGACAAAGACCTCTGAGATTTCACCCTTTTCCTCTCAGACAAGCCCCTCTTAATTTTCTTTTGGGTGAACAGCTCCAAAACACCTCTGCTTCATCTCTAGTCAAAATATCACACATGAGGTAAACATACTCCATTTATATTCAAAATTTTGCTTGCTATCTTGGTTTTTTGGTTTTGGTTTGAGCTTTTTTCCCCTCCAGAATTGCACAATAAAAACTTAATGATCCTCTGCATATATTATAGACATATATGGAGATCTATGCTGCTTAAACATTAAGCATAAGTGTTCACTTCATAACAAATTGCTGCAGAGGTTTACACTGCCCATAAAACAAGACTCAGCATGGGGCAATGATAACCAGGAGTAGGCACTTATCTGTTGCTGTCTAGAGATGCGACCCACTTTAACCAACTTTAAATGGAAATTGAACCACTGATACAGGCAAGGGAGTGAATTAAAAAACATAATCAGTGCCTGGTTCCTACATATGTGTGTGTCCTTGGTTCTTTCTGCCTTCTTGCTCTATGACTTTCTAGTTCTTGTGGCTTTTGGGCTTTTCTGCTAAAGGTTTTGAGTTTTCTATAGGCTTCTGGGAAGCTGTGACACCTTCTTGGTGGTTTTCTATGAATTTCTCTGGATGATGTGGCTTCACCTGTTCTGCTAAGGAATAGTTGCTAGGGCTGCGGTCAAATAATACTGCTCAGGCTGTGTCCATGTAGCTTGTTTCTCTCATCACAGAACAGAGTGGTCTCCTCCATGGTGCCTAATGGGAATAGCCTTTGGCTGTGGTCTCCTCCAGATTGCTTGAACATTGTCTCATCGGTTTGCTGGCATGAGACAACACGTCACCAACTCATGCTAACACTTAAATGGGTTGGACTACTGCAGAACTGTGCTAGAGACCATGCCCTGGCATGAGTTATTCTGCTGGGATAGATGTAGACCACATCGGCTGTAGTTGTATGAGCTGGATGAACTCAGGATGTTATCCAGGGGTCCTTCCAGTCAATTGTTTCTTTGATTTTATCTAAAGAAATTTAGATATTGATGCACAGCTGAGTCTTGAAAGAGCAGTACCAGATTCTGATATCTGTTACTTTAGAGCAAATCTGGAAAAACTGCCCTGACCAGCTAGCTGAGGGCACGGTTTGCCGTCAGAGGAGATCAAACAACTAGGGCTGAGGTATACAGAGTGGTTTGTTGCTCTACAACTGAATTCAGAGCTGCCATTTCCCACCATGGAGAGCTGACAGCAAACACGGAGCTTGACTGCCCTCGACAGCAGGTGACACTGGGTTGGGTAGGTGAGTGCTGGCATGGACCTTGCTATTCAGGATGGCTGCTTTTGGCATCACTCCCTACCTCCTCAGCGGCAGTGACTTTAGCAGTCCACCTGCCTCAAGGACAACACCTTACCTGTACCATTGCAACCCTACAGGGGAGACCGGCAACGATTCAAAGTCACTGAGAAGGAGCTTCCTTTAACAAAGGCCCTGAAAGATGCCACAGCTTGGACAAGAGATAGTCAACAGAAGATGACTTACCCTTTTGCACCCAAAACATCATGCTGTGGCATTGTTTCAGGCTAATTCAGGATGATAAGTAGACATAAACATAAGTAAACATAAACAACTAAAGGGGGGTAGATTCAGACTAGATCTAAGAAAGAAGTGCTTTACTGTGAGGGTGGTGAAGCACTGGCACAGGTTGCCCAGGGAGGTGGTGGATGCCCCATCCCTGGAAACATTCCAGGTCAGGCTGGATGGGGCTCTGAGCAACCTGCTCTAGTTGAAGATGTCCCTGCCCACGGCAGGGGGGTTGGACTAGATGACCCTTAGAGGTCCCTTCCAACCCAAACTATTCTATGATTCTATAAGTCATCAAGACCAACTGTTGAAGTCAGCTTCTCAAAGTATAGCTGTCAGTTATCTATGGCAACAGACTGTCAAGGGAAATGACCACAATGCCAGGACAGCCACCTCTCCCCCTTGTCCAGCTCTGTTCCTGCCTTCTTCCCCTATTTCCTACATCCAGAGTGGGCCACATTCTGGCTCTTAATCAAACCTCAGTTTTGCTGGGAAGCCTGAGCCACAATCCATCTTTGATGCCTCCCAAACGACCCAAAGACCTCAGCCTGATGTGTTTGGCTTCATGCATCACATTCGTGTAGCACAGAAGTCTAAGCCAACATTGCTGAGCTCCAGGCTGTACAATTTGTGAAGATGTTTAGTTTTGTTCATTGTACAGCCAGTCCTCTCTCCCAGTCTCCCTCTGAACTAAACTAGCAGTGTCACTAAGCTAAGTGGGTTTAAATACACAGCTTTTTGACACTGCAGTGGTGCAAATCGAAATATGGCTAGCAATAAACTTTATCCTCCTTCATCACTACGCCTCGTCTCTGCTTAGTCACTGCTTGAATTGGTGTCAGGGGTTCGTTTCCCTGGAACAACATGTCTTCTGCCCTGGAACAAGGCTTCCTTGTGAAGAGATGGATGCTGTGAACAGAGATGCCCGCCCAGCTGGAAGGTTCAGCTCCAGGGGCGAGGGCTGGACAAGTTATGTGCAGAACAGATGCTTTAATACGGTTCTCTCTCCTACTGCAAAAGTTAACTCTCTGCAAAGCATGACCCTGTCTGTATTTCTTGCTGGGAGCTCCTTTAGCATCAGCACAGATGTCCACGCAGGGGAATTATTTGCTTTTCCTCTATTTATCTGTTTTTCTGCCAGACAATGAAATAATAGGGGTTAGCACTCCCATCCTTGACTGGATGTTTATAACAAGCCATTTCCAACTAAACAAACTCTGGAGGAGATGTGCATATTTTACAAGACCTCAGAAATAAAGAATGCTGATAAAGATACATAAAACTCTTGTGGGAGACCATGCCCTGTGGCCACCTTTCGAGCTCTGTTCCTGGATGAACACATGGTGAAAACACCAGTGAGTAAAGACCTTCGCGTAAAGAGTGAGCAGGAGACACAAATGCACTTCCATTATCATTTCAACTTGACTCCATCCACCCATAATTCAATGGTTCCAGTTGCCATAGCAATGGAGTGCCTCACTATTTTCGTGTATTTTTCTTTGCAACACTCCCGTGAGTTGAGAAGGTATTGTCTACACCTTACAGATGGGGAAACGAGGCACGGCAGGAGGTGTTTTAATCCCCCTCCTTTAGCACCTAAATGGAGTGGCAGGTTAATTTTGACACCCCGGCTCATGGCAAGGAGGGAGCCAGACACCTGCACCCCAACCCTGACATGTCCTGGTGTATCCCCATTCAGGAGGAGGGAGAATTGCAGATATAAGGTGTTTTACTGGTTAAAGGGAGTCTAAGTATGGTGCTTAGAGAAAGCAAGCTTGGCCAGAGGATGCTAGGAGGTGTCTGGAAGATCACAAAGTTGAATACTGATGCGAGGCGACCCCTCTTACTACGTCCCTGATTGCTTAGATTCAGTGGTACTCGCAACCCCATGTATACCTGGACCTGGAGGCACCATCTCAGGGGGATCAACTTGTGGTGATGTCCCTACAGTTAGCTGCCATCCACTCAAGCTGAGGTGTGGTGGGAGCTTCCTTTTAAACCTTCTCTTTCTGGTCAGCTATCCCATCTCAGCCCCTCACCGTAGAGCAGTAACTGAACACCGATTACCATGCACACACAGCTTTGAAAGTACAAGATAATGCACTGTATGAGCAGGAAATTAAACTAATTCCCTCAGTGTCCAACCCCGTGCCATCCATAATTCAGCAATTAGCATTTTTCCCCCTCTTTTTTTTTTTTCCCCACAGTGGTTTTGGTAAAATCTGAAGACGATCCCCCTGAAACCTAGCTGGGCTGCTCGCAGCTGTAATTTGCAGAAAGAACCTCTCATTTATACCCATGGTCCTGGGAATTTAGTATTTATGTTGGGATATGAGGACTGTGGCTGGCCACTCTCCCTGGCAGGACGGCAGGCTGAGCATCCCAATGCGCGGGGACCCAGAGGCTTTACCACGTCCCATCTGCGCTGTGGCTGCAGCACAGGGAGGACCATCCAGAGCTGAGCCATTTCTCTGGTTTTCCCCTTCAAGGCTGTGCTTGTCTGCTCTCTTCTTGTATCTCCATGCCTGTCTGCTGCATTTGACCACGCTCGTCCTAGGTGGTTTTGCTCTCCGATCAGTTTCTCTCCCATCCCACCCTTCCCAGTCCCAATCCTCACCGGTCCTCTCCGGTCACTGCCCTGTTGCTGGTGCATGCAAAACGGAGCAGGCAACCTTTGGTTTGGCAGGTCGATGCTCCCTCTCCACAGCGTGAAAGACCCAGTTCCTTCCCCTCCTACCTACCAGGACCAGTGATGGGATAAACTGCCTCTTCCCCCCCTCCTCTCCTCACTAATGAAGAGTGACAAGCCCATAGCTCATCTCCACCGTCTGCTCAGCCGTCTCCTGGGGATGCCAGTTACAGCGCTAATGATGTGGACGTCTGTCCACTGGCAGTTGGATGGAGACCACCGGTCTGCTCTGGAGAGGCTGTCAGCTGCTGGTGCTGTATAATTTGCACTGAGTTGAGGTGCCGCTCCACCATCAGTTTGTAGGCACCCAGGGCACTTCCAGGCTCCCGAGAGATTTGGGCGTGTCAGCCATTGGCCTGGATCTTGCCTCTTAACAGGCTGGAAGAGGGGTAGGAGCACATCTGGGTTCAGACCAGCCACCTATGCAGGGACACCTTGTGTTGTTTGAGATGCCCTGGAGTATCTGAGACATCTGCAGGGGGCTGATGATAGGTATGACACAGCTTACGGGAGACCTCTACCTTTTTAAAAAGTCAATAGGAGACCAGGTGGATTGCCTGGGGGACCTCAGAGGGCATTAGGGAACGAGGTAAGGATGATTTGTGTGACCACACTCAGGTATTTAGTGAAACAAGAGGTGGTCTAGGGCATTGCAGCTCCAGCAGAGCATGCAACTCCTACGTAAGGCACACCACACTGATGTGTTAGGCCCACAGGACATCGTATATGCCATTATATACCTGAAGGTGCAGCTGAATGGAGCTATTCAGCTGCTCAGATGTTATAAGGGGAGCTGAGTTACTTTCCAGGCTCCCTGGTGACTCCAGTAACACTAAGTGCTACAGGAGCTTGGGTACCCTGTGGATATGGAAACATGTCCTGGCATCAGCTGGAGGGCTCAGACCCACACCAGTGCCACCGCAGGGGATTCGTCTGCCACCAGGCACAGCTCGGGGAGGGGGATTTCTTACAGCTGAAGAGCTGTGCTGGGAGGAAAGGACGTTACAAAGGATGTCAGGAAAGAAGGAACAAACTCAATGTCCAAGATATCTTTGGAGGACCCAGTTTCTCACCCAATGTCTGTTGCTGTTCATCCAAAGAGACCACTCCCTGGGCCAGCCCTCAGCCCCCCTTCTGGGGTGCTGGGACACTCAGCTCCCCCAGCTTTAAAAGCAGGGGCTTTACCTTGCCATCCACAATGTCTTGGCCCCGCTGCTCTGGAGAGGACAGCCTTTCTTCCCCTCTCCCAGTGCAGCAGAATGGTAGATCAACCAGAGGCTCCACTGCTATCCAACACAGAGCAACGTGCGAGAGACACAGCACACCTGGCAGGCAACATCCTTCCCCCCGCCACTGGGTCCGAGCATCACTTTAATCATTGCTGAGGGCATTCCCGTTCCCTGGAGGAATGAGCTGGGTGTTTTTCAGACATCACGCTTCATTAAGTGTTTTTATAGCATTACTTTGCAGCTGCAGGGTGCGGTAAGCGGGGGGCTGCAGCTCTGACTTGCTCATTAGCGCAAGGACTCTTACACACATGGCTCGATGAGACCCAGTGAAAACTCAGAATAACATAAAATCAGGAGTGGTGGTAAGTCTGGCATTTGGGGAGTCCTCTGAACCGTCTGTCATCCTCAGACGTTGACCACGAGGGAAACTTAATTAAAGTGAGGCGCTGAGAGAGGCTCGCCACTCTTCTCTCCAGAGCAGCTCACTGCTTAATTGGAGAAACAAACTGTGCTCAGTGGCTTAGTGGAACGACGAAGGCCCTTTTGGACAGGAGGTCCCTGAATATGAAAAGAAAGGCTGAGGGCAGTGAAATATATTTTACCAGCACTGATTTCAGCTTGCTCTAAGGACCAAAATCTTGCTGGTGACATTTTAGTCTGGATGATGAACTGGCAAATCACACTTGCACTCGGTAAAATGCGTGGCTGGGAGAATAGAAACCCCCTTCCTTGTCATGCTCTCCTGTTTTGCTTGCAAGTGCTTGTGTCCTGCAAAAATCTCTTTCCTGGAAAAAAACCAAACCCTCTGACAGACCAGATGCTGATGCATCATGTCTGATTCCCAGGGAAGCTGACTTTGGTGGGATTTGGGCGTGAGCAGGGGATTAGAGTGCAGCCCAGGGACCAACCTACCCCATCTGAGTTGCTTTCCAGCCTAACCAGTTGGAAAAGCGTGCCGTCTACCAGCGAGGGAGCGCTCTCTCGTGGGCTACGAGGGGCATGAGCAGAGCGTGTGTCAGCTGTGTTGGCTCAGAGGTGATTAATAAAGAAAATAAAGACTGTGGAAGAAAGACATGATATAAGCCAGCAAGGCAGTAAAGTGCAACCAGATGTCGGGCTGTTTTGATCTTCTCCTTGAAGAACCAAGGAAGAGGGAAGGCAAATAAGCCCCCCAGTGTCAGAGCCATTTTTGGCACCCGCTGTGCTGCTTGAGGCCAGCTGAGATGAAAGGGAAGGTCCAACGTGTCACATGCCCCTGGCTGGGAGCTGTAAACTGCAGAAACATGTAGGACAGCTTGTCGCAAGTCATAGACATGCTGGGTTTGCCCTAACTTCCCCCATGTCAGGGCTTTGGCAAAGCAGCCAGCACCTGAGGATGGCAGCCCGACCAGGAAATTTCGGGTGGGTGTCCTTCTGCCGATGGTGGTGGGAAGGTGGTGAACACAAGGAGGAAGAAGAAACACAGATGAAGGATAGGAAGAAGAGCCTGTTAATTGGTACATGGTGGTTTGCTCAAGGCTGACTCATATCTTCCCTTTTAAAGTCTTGCAAGCCAGGCTTCTTATCTTTGCTGCGTGGGCAAAATGATTTGCCTATGGTCTTACAAAAAGCCTGTGACAAAGCAGGAAACCCTGAAACCAGTTCTCACACCTCCTGGAGTACCCTCCACCTCTTTGGACCTGCCTTGATATCCCGTGAAGAACATGCAAGTTACTCTACTAGTACCGCACCCACATATGCATCTCTGTTGCGTCTCATGGCACGGGAGCTTTCAGAAACTAGAATAGCCACCAGAAAACTCCAGGAAGACAGCTGGAGCCTTTTCCAGCCCAGCTCCAATACACGGAGCTGAGCTAATGTGTGAAATGTTGATTCTTACAGTTAAGCGTAACCTTACGTGCTTTACTGTATTGAGGTTCCTCCTGGCCCAGGAGAACTCCTCCTTGGCCTTCCCACCCAAAGGATAATGCCCAGAGGTTGGGATGGGACCAGAACCAAAGTTTGATACTGCTGTGGATGAGCATCTTCACTCCATCAGCTGAATACCTGACAGCATATTTACACTACTCCTTGAGATCCTCCCTGCCAGTCAGCCAGATATGGAATCTTTTGGCAGATCCTTATCTAAACAGTCTAGTGCTCAGGAAAAACAGTGTAAATTGCTCAATATGGGGTAAAACATGGCTTGCACATATGTCTATGGTCTTAGGGAAGAAGCAGAAGTGACAGCTCTTTGCTGCACCTGCTGCATTATCTACTCAGTATTTCAGTCACTCACGGTGATGCTGATCCAGATGCAGGCTTGGAAGTGTTTCATGCTCTTTAAAACACAGGAGAAGGTACCCCAGGCTCCAATGTCTTATTGTGTAAGACTACATGGTCTGCTTTAGTGACAGCTGCAGAAGGTAAAGTGATAGAAGAAAGGAGGCAAGGGTGGTGTGTCTTTTTCACAGCATGAAGCTGGCAGTGCTAGTAGGAAAAGGCAAGCTACTCTCCCCGTAGCCATACCCTTACTAAAACCATCTGAGAAGGAGGCAGTCCTAGAACCTGGGAAAGCGGTTTCTCACCAGACCTCTCTGTTTTGCCCGCCTTTGAGCACTGCAAGCCTCACAGAGACACTCTGACATGGATTTGAAAGGTCGAATGAGAACTGGCCTGGCCAGGGTTGGAGTCTGGGCTCAGATCAGATGTGGGACTTCTTGGTCTCCGATGGGGAGTGAAGGCCAATGGAGCTGGAACCATGGAAAGTCAGGACCAGCCCATCAGAGCCAAGGACAGTTTAGGAAGGGGCTTTCCTGACCCAAATCTGATAAATCTCCCTGCAGCTCTCTCTACAGATCCCTGCAGGCATTCATGCAGCCTGGCCTGGCCACAGGCAAGCCAGCTGGTTCCTAGGGCGGCAGATTCACCGCTCCCCCAGACCTGGATATTGCTCCTGCCTTTTTCCCCCGTGGCTCTGAGCATCCAAGATTTCCATTCTGGCTTGCAGAACTCTCAGCAACGACTACCTGTGCCTCATGTCTGCCACCCATCCACAGCAGTGCTGGAGGTAACAGAGCAATGCACAGCCAGCCTGAGAGGCTTATCATTATCAGCTTAGGAGATGTAGGTCTTCAGGGAATTTTAATCAGCAGAGACACTTTCACACCCAAAGAGACAAAGATATTATCAGTTCCCTTAAATGGGCACCAGAAGAGCTGAGCTGCAGCTCTTGGGACTCTTTCTCTGTACATCCCAGCCAAAATAAATTGCTTCACGAACCGCAGCGATGCCATGCTGCTCCCCAACTGCTAACGCTCTGGCTCTTCAGCCACAGACGTACTTTGAAAGTTACATTTCTCTGAAGGATTTCCTTTTCCATGAGGAACATGCTGTTTATTTCTCTCACCGCTCTGGAAGGGACATTTCGTGATGGCCACCCTGAAAAGCTGTACCAGGACACAGCAGGCTGCTACTATTTAAAAGTGCCTGGCTGTCTTCTGGGTCAGTGCTTAGTTTCACCTGTGGTTTTGATCTGTTTTTTCTCTCCCTCTCTCCGAGGGCATGCTGCACTTGCCCTGCTGCAGCGTGCCATGCTGTGCAGCAACAGATAATGGCGACTTAGCGAGGTGTTAGCCTGGATGTGCGTGTTTCAGATGAACGGATTAATGTCTGGGGGCTTGTTTGGGACTCCTGCAGACTCCGGGTTTGCAATACGGCAGTGTTTACACTGGGATTTATCCTTTGTCTTGCTTCTGTCAACATCTTCATCGAAGTATAATTCCTTTAAAAAAAAAAACAAACACATGGTTGGCATGAAGATAGATAAGAGCAATTGATTTTTTTTTTTTTTCCCCCCTTCTCTGGTTAGTTGAATCGCAGGTATTGCTGGTTATTTGATGGCTGGGTGGCAGTTAGGACTGATTGTTTCTATACCCCCAGGAGGCAAAGAAAAAGAGACATTGGGGGTGTTTTGCTCTGTTATCTCTGGTCTTAGCTTTACTGAAGAGTTAAAGCATGTGTTTAACAGATGTGTCACTCTAGCTGGGTTAACTGAGTTTGAGCAGCACTACAAAATAACCATCTGCAACAGTCTGTGTGGTTCAAATGTCCCTTGGAAATAGTCATCTCAAGGGTTGTCTTTATGAATGACAATTAAAGGGCGCTAAAAAGTAGGTGTGCTCTGACTCTCGTTAAGTTTTGTGCAGGCTCTGGAAATGAAGTGAAATAAAAATATTTCCTTCCAAGAAGGTCCTCAGAAAGGCTTTAAATACAGTTTTAAAAAACGCCAGTAGAAATTCCTACAGATTAGCTTTCCTGCCAGTCTGAAATAGGGCCAGTTAATTACCAGTAAATTGAGCAGGCACTTGCCCAACCCCGTGGGCAGAGAGGGGATTAGTGGGAAGGCTTGGGCAGACCATGGGCTTTCCATGGGAAAGGGCTTTGCAGGGAGTCAGCAGAGCCAGACTGCGGCCAGGCGGTGACTCTCCTGCCACGCTGCGATGCAAAGCAGCTGCCAGACACTGCCAGAGCAGCCCAGAGGAGATATATATATAACTGAATATATATACATACGTAACTGAAGCAGGAGAGGTGAAGCCATCGGGTTGCTGGAGGCTGCTGCCTGCTAAGACCTTCCACCTACCCAGGAAAGTTCAGACCAAACTCGTACTCCATAATAATTAATTACTTAATTAATTAATTTATTTATTTTCTGTAACTCCTCATTATGGATGAAGTGGTGTTAGAAAACGGGGTTATAAGAAACTATTGCATATGCTGCTGCTAAATTAGTAAAGCGTGTTGTGACAGGAGAGCTCTTATGCAGTAGAAGTTGGGGAGCCCAGATGCTGTCAGAGAAGTGACTTAGGGCTGCATGGACCCAGCTCGGAGCCTGGGGTGGTTTCTTTCTCTGATCCTGTGTGATCTTCTGTGTAACATCTGGCAGCCCACGCAGACACCTTGCCTTAGAAATGCTGGCCTAAGTCCTACATGATAGAAGTCTACAGTTATAACAGAGGCAACATACTTCTTGGGTCTTGTTTCATCCCACACTAAAAAGAACACAAAGCTTTGGGTCTAGTATGTACATTTCCTATGCAGCCTAGGCTAGATAGCTAAACTTTGTGTGTCCTCAGTTTCTAAACCTTTAAATGATGCTAGTGATGCTGTTCTACCACCAAATATTGGCTAGATGTTTGGGTAGCCTGATAACAGGGGACAAAGGTATATATTGTGATAGGCAAGGTGAGAGCTGGAGGAAGATATAACACCAGTACTCTATGGCCTATGCTGTGATTCAGTATCCAAGTTAAAGTCTCTCCAGCAAACTTTCAACAAATTTGAAAACGCAGATGTTTAGATAAGGTTGTAAAACTGGCTATTTTCTTCAAGCTGCCAAAGATGCCAGAGGCTGGGAGAGACCTATTGGGACAGAAGATGTCCTGGGATTATTTCCTCCGTGGGGTTTGGTGTAAAGGAAATGCAACTCAGTGTTGCGTTCAAGCTTTATTTTGGGGGTAAATGCCATTTATCAGATCTGGCAGGATCTGACAAATGCTCCAGTGCAGTTATGTGGTTGTGGGAAAGTTTGCAACATAGCACAGGGTAAGTCATCATGCAAAACGTCAGCCAGCCATTCATAAGTCCATTGACGCATTTGGAAGTCTTGTTACCATTCACCATGAACAGGGTCAGCCAAAACCCATCATTCTTTGTCTGCCAGAAGATTTAGTGTGATTTTTTGTTTTGGTTTGGTTTTTTGGCCACACTGTGATGAAGGGATTTATTTTTTACATATCCAAGGAACTACAAGCTTCCTGAACTCTACAAGTGCTGGGTGGGTTTGCTGTTCCCCTCAGGTTTTCTGTTAAGGCCATCAATGAAATCGTCTTTGCCATAAGCTGCTGTGGCTGGTTTCCAGGCTCCTCCGTGCGGGCCAGGCTTGCAAAGCATATATCAACCACTCAGCCGCTTTCAGATTCCCTGCCTATGAGGCAGACCTGCTTGATATCTTTATTCCCAGATAAGACACCTGGCAATTTCTAAAGTCTCCAGACATAGATTCAGACGTATCTGAAGTTTTTTTGAATCTGCCATATTCCAAGAAAAACATTTTAGACACGTTGGGCAAGTGCTTTTTCAGTTAACACCACATGAGACACGCCATCTCCTTCAGTACCTGGCTTTAACTTGCTTATTAAAAGCCCAGCCTCGCTAGGCCTCATGTAAAGAAAACAGTGAACAGTAGCCACTTCTTAGGTTGAATCATAGCTGGATTCTAGGAGGTTTGGAAATGTCCCCTGTAAGAGGAGCTTATGTGTTGCTATAATAATGAGCTTCTGGAGATGAGGCTGTCAAATTAAACACTCAGGTTTTGATGCCTAAATAAATACATGTATAAATACGTCATCCGGTGTTATGAAATTGTTTCCTGCCAGCTCTAATATTGACTATCCAAACTACCTGCAATATATTCCACTAATGCCAGTGCCAGAGACTTCAGATCGCACAGGCTACAAAATCAGCTTCCAAGAAAATCAAATAAATCTAGCCATTTGGGGAAAGAAGTGGACCCACTTGAACCTGACTCTACAGGACTCTTCAGAGCTGACATACAGCTGCTCTGATGCAAACCAGATAATCTGGAGAAAAAGGAATTCCACATGCTGGGCTGCAACTTGAAAACAGGATAACGTGGCGCAGCAGGACACTCCCTCCCAAAAAAAACAGCCCCACCGAAACCATGGGACATCAAACCTTTCCCGTGCTGCATGGCCAAGAAACTGATGTCAGATTGGGTTGACATCAAGCTTACTCAAAGTCATGGAAAGGACAAAATGGAGAGGAACTTGTAAAGAATTAAAGGATGGAGGTTAACTAGTGCCAGGCAGAGGCTGGAGCGATAATAAATCTTGTCAGTTTGACTTTACATAATTTTTGTGATCGAGTCACAAGTCTGCCATGTAAAGTCAAATGGTGACGTTGTCTTCTTAAACCCCTACAAGTGGCCATCCTACTGAAAGGTGATATTGAGAGAGAAAATTAGTTCTACGTAGTCAGTGCGTCCGTGTCATAAATAAATAAAAAAAATATTAATTGACATTTTGAAATAAAATCGTACATGAGGAGCCTCCTTTTTAATTTTTTCTAGTGGAGCCTCTGGGATCTCATTTTTTCCAGTGCTGTTCAATAACTGTATCACATTATCTGGAAGAAACAGAAAAATCGTTATTCATAAAACTTGCAGATTGGTCTGGACCTCTCATTAAATGGACATATTTCAGAAGTATCCACTAAACTAAAACCAGACGGGTTTGTGTGTATCTGGGAACAAAGAATTCATACCACACTTCCAAGGTAGATGTTTGCATTAAGGAAAGCAGAGATGGGCTTGAAAACAGTGATGCTGCAACTGTGTTCATCTGAGCTATAAAATTAAAGTGGAGAAAAATCAAATAGGTGATAAAAGGTGCCATCGCCTCTATATTCAGCAACCAGGAGTGAGGCTCACTAATGGATACTGGTTTTAATTTAGCAAAGGGAAGGAAAATTAAAAATGAATGCCAAAGGAGCGTTGCAGGGATGAAATCCTGAAAGTATGCTCTATGGCAAAAGCCTTAAGGAGCCATTTATTTATTTTGCTCGGAGAATGACTAGGATGTGAGCTAATTGTGGTGTGCAAATGTCTACAGGGAGGTGATATTTATTGTGCTTCCTGGTTTTTTGTTTCACAAGCAAAGGCGGAGTGAGAGCCAGTTGCAGGGAGCTGAAACCAGACACACTAGACGTTAAATGGGTATTTTTAATGTTGAGGGTAATTAATAGCTGGAATAATAGATGTGGGAACCTGGTAGATCCTCCAAGGCTGGAGCTTTTAATTAAGGCTCGGAGGACGTGAAGAAAGGCTGACGGGAGCGTTGCCATGCTACTCTCCCTCGATTTTCTCTATCATCAGTGGAGATACGAGTCTTTTCTGCAGGGAGAGTCAGAACAGGAGCCAAGCCTTTTCCTTCTTTCTCTCTGCTGGCTGCAGAGGGTTTCCAGAGAAATCAGCTTTATTCAGTGGTACCCTCTGGTATTACAAAACGCATTTTATTTCCAGGATGCTGGAAGAGCTCAGAGCAGCAGCAGCTCCTGGGAGGCTGTTTGGCCAGGCTGATGTGGGAGGTCAGACCGAGAGATTAGAGCACCCTCTTCTGCTCTAAAAATTTAAAGCAAAACGATACAGCTGTGGCTCAACCTTCCCATGGGAAATGTTAACGGCTGTGTGAATGCGCGCATCTCTCACTCACTTCACCGAGTACGGAAGGGTGTTGGGAATTGATCTGACGGTGTGCAAATAACACAGCGTTACAAAGAAATCTCCGCTCCATCATGTGGTTGCTGCAGTAATGATGAGCTTAAGATGTGAGAAAAACGCAAGGTTCGGAGGCATACGCAACGTCTTAATCTTTAATGTTAATTCCAGCCAGATGAATTACCTTAACACTTCTTTTTTTTTTGCCTCAGCTGCATGATTTACCTTGCTTGTTTACGAGTGAGGCAAATCAGGCAGTGCCAGGACCTGAGCTTGTTTTGCGAAGGTAGAATTGTTATCCCCAGTCCTGGATGCCCTAAGCATGGGGCAGACGTGGCAGAGCTGTTTGGGATAACCAGCTTTTCCAAGGAGGGTGGATTCCTGCCGCCGGTATTACTCGATTGCAGGAGGGTCTTTTCTTTCAGAAGCAGAATAAAAGGGAGAAAGTGATAAAGGTTTCAACCCACTTGGCTATGGAAAAATATGAATTGCTGGGGGTCAGAATAGTTACGCTAATAAATAGACCTCTTAGTTGATTATTTTTTAATCTTTCATTGTTGGGTGCCTGATCCACATTTTTTTTCGACACAGGAGATTTTAATGCTATAAACATCCCCTAGAAAGGAATCACTGGAGCTACTCCAGGAGACTTTCAAACTGCTGACCCTGAGTGAAATTAAACTGTGCAGTACCGTTGTCAATACTGAAAGAAATGAGATAGCAGTGAGCATATGATATATGGATAGAGATGTAGGTGTATTTGTATATAGATAAATCACACTTTTAAGTTCAGTTCAAGAAAATCAGACTCCTAGTTGCAAAAACTTTATCTAATTTCATGCTTTGATCCAAACCCACTGTCAAAACCTAATGCACTAGTAGCATACAAAGCAGCATTCTCAGTTGAGGCTTGACATTAGGGTGTCTTTTAGGCACTTTCCAAATGCAAAGCTATTTGGCAATTCCTGATAACCATCTTGAGCTGTACCAGTCTTCAATGAAGCACGCGTCCAGGAACCTTCCCAGATCTGGGCCGTGCAAGGAAATGAACGAATGGAAGGAAATTAACTAAATGAATGGAGAGAGCTGCTCTCCCTATTGCATCTGAAAGACTTTGTGGCTTCCCATAATCGTTAGTCATGAAGAGGGAACTGCTCCTGAACACACACCAATGAGACGTGTATAATTTATATGATGTATTTGAAGTTAATACTGCTGAAAGGCTGAATTGCAAATGGTTCCCTCTAGACCACAGGTGCTGGTCCTGTGACCTCAGCTAAATTATTGCAAGGGGCTTCATAGCTAGGACAGACGTGGAGACATTTGGAGTCTTTCCAGGATGACAGCTTTATTGCCAGGTCCACCGTGGAAGGAAGGTGTCTGGGAGTATGGAAAAGGTTTTTGGAGGGCTCAGCTGTAGGGAGAGACCTAGGGGACGCAGGGAGATAACCAAGAAGATTTTGATACAAGTGTAAAAAGCTCTGTGTGTGTTGTGATGAGTACAAGGAATAAATGGGGAAAAGGGATATGTAACACATCAGCAGGATGGTAGAGCCCTAAATCAAATATTCTACTTACCACAAATCTAAAATAGCTCTTGTCTCTGCTGCTTACAGGGCTGTGGTGGGTTGACCCTGGCTGGACGCCGGGTGCCCACCAAAGCTGCTCTATCACTCCCCTCCTCAGTTGGACAGGGGAGAGAAAGTACAACAAAAGGCTCGTGGGTCGAGGTACGGACAGGGAGAGATCACTCAGCAATTACTGTCACGGGCAAAACAGGCTTGACTTGGGGAAAATGAATTTAATTTATTACCAATCAAATCAGAGTAGGGTAATGAGAAAATAAAACCAAACCTTAAAACACCTTCCCCTTCCCCCCCTGCCTTCTTCCTGGGCTCAACTTCACTCCCGATTTTCTCTACCTCCTCCCCCCCGAGCAGCACAGGGGGACGGGGAATGGGGGTTGGCGTCAGTTCATCACACGTTGTCTCTGCCGCTCCTTCCTCCTCAGGGGGAGGACTCCTCACACTCTTCCC
>NW_008824552.1:759683-778126 GCF_000699105.1 Pygoscelis adeliae
AAGCTTTTAGCAACTTCTCACAGAAGCAACCCCTGTAGCCCCCCCCCTACCAAAACCTTGCCACACAAGCCCAATGCAAGGGCAGAAGAGGAGCTATCCCTGCTGTGGTGCACAGAGACTTAAGGAGCTGTTCTGCAGGGGCAGATCCCAGGAGCTAAATCCCACTAATCCAAGGGCAGAGCTTTAAGATGCCATCCCTACAGTTACTAAGTTAGAGACGAGCACCTCTCTGCATTGAGGCAGTTCGGAGTGAGGCAGCCTTGGAGCTCTGCAAGACCTTCATCGAGGGACAAAGGGCTTGGGGGGATGCAACACAGGTTGTGAAACCCTGGAGGAGAAGGATGGCACTCACCAGAAGGGACATAGGAAGCTTTTGACATGGCGTGGAGGGTCCCAGAGCACCCGCCCAGTAGGATTGGCCCATGCAAGCAGGAAGCTGAAGGAGGTGGGCACCCAAGTGCAATTGCAGGGGAGGCTGACCATTCATCACCTGTCCTTGAGGTGGGACCCATGTCCGAGGATAGCCACTGCCACCGGTGAGAAGCTGCTCGGCTGGCGGGTGGTTCCTTCTGGAGGTCTCTCTCCATAAGGCTGGAGGACTTGCGGGTGCATTGCGGGTGCACACGCTGCATTGAGGTGCTCTGCGTTGCATGTCTTGGTGGCTGAGGATCCAGGATAAAAAGACTTCTCCAGTAATGAACAGGTAAGCTGGTGCAAGGGGCCTGCTATTTTTAGAGCACAAACCTGCTTGGATCAGCAAATTTTCTAAGCCATGGGGCGACACAGCAGATGGCAGGGAGACCATTGTGGGTTTGCGATTTCTGTGCCTGGCTGTGAAGGGTGAGGTTGTTATTCCAAAAAAACCTTATGGCTCCTGGTCTTTAACCAAGAATATTTTAAACCACGAGTGAACACAAAACTTTTGCCCTGACAGTTATTTAACAGTTCTTTATCTAAATTCAAATCATAATCCTCCTTTTCCCTCATTTTGTGATTACCTGTTTATCGACCTTTCATTTTGCCAGGTTTAAGAGACTCTGCCATGAGTTGTCCTTGAAAAACCTTTTCAGAAAGTTTTAAAATCATATGCACATACATATGTATCTCTAAGTATACGTATTTATGGCTCTATATATGTGTGTGTGTATATTTATATTTGTACGGGCTCTGATTCATATTCAGAACTCACTGAGGATTTTGGATTGGCAAAAGTTGCTGACCTAGTGCATTTCACCTCTTTATTTTCTTATATGCGTGATTGCCTGTGTGATTTGGGAGTTATCCTTCCGAAGAACCAAAACCACAGTGTATCCATAGGTTGTGCTTACGCTGCAAACAAAGCAGACTCACTCTTCACTGCCTGGTTTCAGAATATATTGCAAAGCACTTTAAAATGTTTATGTAAGTGTGCATTTAAGGGCTATGGTACGTCTAACGGACACTGGTTGGACGCTTGTCTGCGTGGTGCAGTGGCTCATGTGGCGCGTGTCCACGTGTCTGTGCAGGGTTTTGGCACCTCGCAGACTTGCACCTTGAGAACTGTTGTGTAATGTGGGCTGACTCAGCTGTACCTCCGTGCACTGAACAAATACATATACAGGAAGGCAAATGTAATCTACTTTTCTTCCAGCAGCTGGTAATGCACTGCCTGGCTTCCTGAAGAACTCGGCGCAGATCTACCCACCTGTAAAACAATGTCATTTCTCCTACCGTGTCCTAACAGCTTGTTCTGGGTGCTGTCAAGGCACATTAGATTGCATCAGTTCCACACTGGAAATTCATTCAAGATATTTTTCCGGGCTCTCTGGTGGCTGCTATTGGGAATAATCCTGCTTTGCTCTCCAGCACATTGTTCTGTTTTTAAAATTGGACTGCTCGGACCCTGGAACTGTGACCCCTTCTTTTCCAAAGCCTTTCCCGATGTGGCTGCCAGGTTAGCAGTGGAACGAATAAGCAAAGATCCTTCACTAGATCTTGGTCACAGGCTGGATTATGTGGTCCTGCAAGAAGAATGCAAGGCATCAAGAGCTCTGGTTAGATTCATTGGCTTTGGAAAGTTTTCCTCAGCTTTCATAGGCCCTCTGAACCCTGGCTTCTGTGAGGTGGCTACAGTTTTAGGGGAAAACTGGAATAAAGCCATCTTCTCATGGATGTGCATCAATTATAAACTGGATTCCACCATCCACCACCCTACATTTGCAAGGACCCTGCCCTCTCCAACCCGAGTTTTGTTTACAATAATGAAATATTTTTACTGGGCTAATGTTGGCATCATTGCTTCCAACGAGGATATTTGGATGGACACAGCCAACAAGTTAGCGAGTGCACTCAGGAGCCAGGGGCTTCCTGTAAGCATTGTTACATCCATGCGTAAAGGAGAAAAAGGCATTGAAGACACCTGGAATGAGATTAAAGAAGTTGATGGCATTAGAAGTAAGTGCTTTGAGTCTCATTCCTTTTTTTTTAATTTTCTCCAGGGTAGGACTGTATTGTTATCCAATGGGCATAGCTTAGCGAATGAAATTTTGCAGTCATTTAAGTCAAGCAGAATTTTCTCTCTGACCTTAATGGAGCCAGGGCTTCACGTAAAAGAATGTTGGGTGTTTTGTATGTGATTGGAGATAGGGCAAAATAGTCTTCTACAACGTGAAAGATTGGGTCCAGCTTGTCTGAAAAGGTAATATTTAGTAGATGGGTGTCTGTGCTTGATCCTGTCAAGTGTAAAGAGGGGTTTATAGGAAGGTTTTATATTTATGGTGTTTTGGATTATGGATTATCAAAAATCTCATGCTTTGATGTTGTGTCTTTGCTACGTGGGTTCAATGAAGGTATCAGAAGTGAAATCCAGTGTTATACACCACACACTGAAGCAGTGGAAGGGCCCTTGTTGATGTACAGCACGTAGTAAAGAATGATCTTTTTTCTCTTGAGAAAATGTGGGAAAAAAAACATGTTTTTCTGGTTCAGAACTTTGTTATGAAGTCTGTGATGGAACGCTGATCCTGGATGTACACCTCTGCAGTCAGCACTGTGAATCCAGATGAGGATGCATTTTAATGAAGACTTTGACTTTTATACCAAAGACTAACAAGGGTAGCAAGATATTTTCTAACTTGGAGTTTTACCACTGCTCAAGTCTATGCTTGAGACCAAATTGACCTTGGGTGGGTTCATCTCGTCACCAACACAGCTCTCCATGTGAGTTAGAGGTGATGGGCTCCTTTCATAACTAATGGAGAGAACCAGTCCTTCTTCAAACATGATTCATCTGACCAGCTTAAGCTCTCTGCCACAGTATGGGATGAATCACTGCCTAGAAGTACCCGTTTCTTTCCTGTAATTGAGCAACCTGACAATGCTCTTGTTCACTTCAGCTTCTACTTTGCCAAGGATACTTTTTCTCCTAAGGAGAGACCACAGCTACTCTAGAGATCCTGGTCCCTCCTGGTATAGTAGCAGTCAGGTCTTCCTTGCAACTTTCCTTCCCATCATTGCCCTATTTTGCTCCTCTCACTGACTGAGTTTTGAAATGCTGTCTTGGATGAAAGATGAGGAGTGCTTCCTTTCATGAAGGGCCAGTGAGCACCGTGGAAAACCTGTTATACAGATACACCTGTATTTCAGATCTCCCCATGGGGACACTGGCCCCATGGCATTTTGCAGGCAAAGACACAGACTCTGGGACAGCCAGGCGTCGACCAGATGTTGCAACACAACACGGTGCCCAGCCTAAAATCTATATAAGGTGACAGGGTGAACGGGTGGAGCTTGGGCACTGTTAATGACCGTGTGGTGTCTGTCAGCTCAGGGCACAAAAAGGGAAAGCTCATGTCTCTCAGTCAATGACAACAATGACCATGACTACCCATCATGTTAGCCTGTGCCTCACTTTTGCCAAAATTTCTCTCTACTCGTCCTTCTGTGTGGCTCCAGGAATGGGTAATGCTCACAGCCTCCTTTGCTAGATGTTGCAGACCTCCAGAGGTTGAACGAAATTGGTATAGCTCCCAACTTCCTCAGCACATAACATTGGTGGGGGCCCATTAGAACAGCTCTTTTTTTGGGGGTGAGGGAGCTATTTTGTGTTGAAAACCCAAAATGGATTAACAACATTGTCTGTGATCCTTGTGTTTCAGTTATACTCCTGTGCATGCATTCTGTGCTCATTGGAGGGGAGGAACAGGCCACCTTACTCACAAAAGCTCTGGAAATGGGACTAGCAGATGGAAGATATGTCTTTGTTCCATACGACACTTTACTGTACAGTCTTCCTTACCAAAACAACTCATTCAACCTCTTTGATAATAACAGCAAGCTCCAGGAAGCATATGATGCTGTGCTGACTATCACACTGGCATCGGGAGAAAGGACTTTCTATGATGCGTTCAGGGAAGCTAAAGAAAGTGGTGAAATAACCAGGGATTTGGAAGCCACCCAGGTAAATATTCTTTCTCTCAGGCTTTTCTGGGACTTGGTAATGGGAGACATGAGACAATAGTAATAGAGAAAGTACAGGTGAGAGACAACCCAGGCTGCGTGCTTTTATTTGGAGAAAAATATGGTGAAAGTTGGATGTGGTCTGCATTTGTTTGGAAAGGATATTTCTCCTGAATGTCTGGCAATCTAACTCAGTTAGTTCAACTGCAGGACCGTGCTGTGAATTCAGGAGAAAGGGGTTGTCTCTGAGGCTCTCAGATTTGGTTTGCTACATGCTACCTGCAGTAGGCCCAAGCTGAAGAGGTGTCTCCTAAGGTGGATAAAGTCCGTGGAGTTTTTAAGGCACCAGAATAAGATGTCCACATGCCTGAGAATTTGGAGGGATGTGACAGACAAACGAAATACTGAATGCTTCTAGAGGGAAATTCTTAGGATCGTTGTTGCCTCATTCTTTTCAACACTATAGTCAAAGTTATTCTTTGCCAGCACAATTATCTAAATGTCACCAGTAGCCTATAAAAAAACCAAGTCAGTTGTGACCTTGTAAACATTGCAAGAAGAATTGGGGAATCTGTCATACTGGTGTAGAGATGCAGGATTCAGGTGAGCTAATCTTCAAATCTCAAGATGATCTTTCAAAAAAATTGTAAGCATTTTTAAGGCATGATTTATCAGATCTGCATGGATGTCTACTTTAGGAGGAGATGAATCATGCCTTGAAAGTATTCATTTCTTTCCCTTCACTATAATGAGAGCCCAGGTTAAGTATATTGAGGTTGTAGGTGTTGTTGCTGTCATTGTAGGTGTCTACATCTGGTCAACTAATCCCACCACAGATGTCAAATTCTGTGGCTCCCAACAGCACTCCTCATTTTATCCTGAGTGTATATGGCTATATATATAAAAGTATATGGCTGTATGTATACATATATGGCTATATGTATATGGCTATAATCTCTCTTCACCTACCAACTGTGAATGACCATATGACTGCAAAAGCCACCATGTGTGTTTTTAGGGGAGGGGAAATTTTTAGGTTCCTAAGTGAAGTCTGGCACGGAAGGGAGCAATGTGAGGTGAAAAGGCTTTGGTACCCCAGCGGATGAGTTTGCTGTGGCTCTGCTTTGTGGTTTTTATGCCTTAGGAATAAACAATGCTCTGACAGAGAGAACCAATCGTTTGGGCATGACATTTTTCCTACCTGGGTAGGGAGGTGAACTTCTGGCTCTGATCTTCTGTTTGTGGAAGATGTTTTAGCACAGTGCTTTGAGGCAGGCTGTGATAAAATTCCAGCTGAACGTCAGGCTCAGGGTCTTGGCTCTTCCCATGATAAAGCAATTTTACATGGTTTTAAAAATATTTTGAAATTGTATTTTGGGAAGCAACCATAAGAAAAGACAGATATTCGAAGTCACACATATATTGGGTCGATCCAGAGCTACCTTCAGCCTAAGATTCTTCAAACCCATTACTCTGTGAGCCTTAATGCTCAGGTGTCTCAGTTCTTGAGTTTACAGCTTAGCCGGTGGGACATCTTTTGCCACAGATCTCAAACCAGAGTTTGGCAGCAGTATATCCTGACCTCAATTTCTCCTGTATTTTTAGGTTTCTCCACTTTTTGGAACAATCTATGATGCCATTTACTTCATGGCAATGGCTATGGACAGTGCTCGGAGGAAAGGAGTCAGAATCTCAGGAGCTAACATAGCTGAGCACACAAAAAACTTCAGTTTCCCTGGATTCAGTCACCAGGTAGAGACAGACAACTGTGGGAAGGGGCTGAGCGACTACGTGATACTGGACACAGATGGTCATGGGAACCAGCTCTTCCCGACCCACTTGCTGGACATGTCGTCAGACTCTGTGAAGCCCCTAGGCCGGGCCATCCACTTCCCCAGAGAAGGTCCACCCAAGCCAGACCTCGGTTGTTGGTTTGATCCAGATGTTCTCTGCACTGGAGGTAAGAAAGACAAAAAAACAGGGTCAAATGGCATTGGGTCCTTGCTTCTTATTTATTTCATCTTTTCTTTTACTCCAGGGGAGAGCACCCCAAAGAGAAAACCCTAAACTCAAGAAATTCATATAAATATGACCAATCACCACGCTGTTTGTAATGGGAGTCCTATACAGAGATCCCACTATTGATCCGCAAGACTCTCTTATTGCTTGTTAGGTCAATAAGGTTGTTGCCACTGTTGTGTGCTGGAAAGAATTTTCCAGGTCTGACAGTCAACATGTGCCTATTTTGATAGCAATCAATATATGCCAGAGGCTCCAGCCAGGACCGTGTCCCTGGCCTTCTGAGGGACAGGGCACTAAGAGGATTTGCGGTGAAGACAGCCTAAGAGAGCTGCACAACAGCAGATGCTCTCACCATCTCTCCTGGTTAACCCCAGCTTCTTTACCCAGTTAGCTATGCAGCTTTAAGGATCATCAGAGCTCACCTCATCAAGAAAAGATGATGATCATTACTCAAAATAATTTGGATTACTGCAGTCAACAGAGGTGGTAATTGAAGACTTAGGGGCAGAGATATCTGCGCTGCTTCCTGGGTTTGCAATACTGGGCACTGGTTTTACTTATTATTTTTAAATTGAGGCAACTGTGGTGCAGTTTTAAAGTCCACAGGGAACCCAAAATCTCAGGGTAGGATACCTAGCCTCCACTTGACATATTTACTTATAATACTAAGCATTTACTCCTACTGCTCCAGGATATGACTTAAACAGACAAAATTAACCACATCTACAGAATATTTCATTCAGCAGCTGAGAAAAACATTCCCCTTGGCTTAGCCATAGCTGGTTTAAATCAGTGTCGCTCCATGGAAATTGGAGATATACTGATCTTACAGCAGCTGGCAACCTATAGAAGAGACAAATATAATGCTACCATTGATCTAATTTTGCACTGCTACTAGGAACTACATAGCAATTTATCATCCCATTGCAGTCTATGGAAAAATCCCACTAATTTTTAGAGAGATTAGATTTTATGTTCACACTTTTACAAAAGCATAAAGCTCTAGGCATTTGTCAGTGAAGCAGCAATTTATTATTATTATTATTAATATTTCAGAGACTGAATTTTATGACAAGAATTAAATCCAGGCCTCACACACACACACACACACACACACACAGATGGAAGACACAGCCAGACACCGACAGACTCACACATACAGGAGAGCAATGCATTTACAGGCACCACTACCCACAACCAGCGTTGCTGAAACATGGACAACACAAACGGCCTGATCCTGTTCTTACACACCAGCTAACCAGGCTCCAAGCTCGCTAGCATTTGTCAGAACCCCAGCCCCTGCACACACACAAATGCATCCTCTGGTAGGTGGTCCAGACCTGTAATTCCCCCATAGCCAGCTCCCAAACCCTCTGGTCTCTGCAGGAGCCAGTCTCCAGACTTGTGGTCTCTCATGGGTTGCAGGCTCCAGGACCTCTTATCTTACTCGTTGGTTAGGCTGACTTGCAGTCTGCAAATGTCACACACAGGCAGAATAAAGAGCACCCTCATCCAGGAAAAAAATCAGGAACAGGGGTTAAGAAGAAGGTAGGACAGATTGTGATGATCAGGTGCAGGGTTTGGTTGGAAAAATGCACAACGTGCTTATGCGTGACCAGTATCCCACACTTGAGCCTCCCCAACTCACCCCCATCCCTCCCCTTCCCCATTTTTTTCCCTTCCTCTCTAAACATCCCATAAGAAGTCTCATATACTCCCACAGTCCCCTTAAAGCGTCCCCTAATGAGTTTAACACAATCCCACAAGTCCCCTCAAGTATGCCGTAAGTTTGCTCTTTCCCATGAGCCCATGATAACCTTTCTTTCACTTCTGATTAGTTATAAAGTTCTGGTTGAGCTTCCTCAAGCATCCATCAGTGACATGAGTGCTCTGGTCTTTGGTATTGCTTTCGCTATCTCCTATTCCTTAAGGTTTGTTTATCTGGGTGTTTATTTTTTACTTCTCTTGTCCTTTTACTGTCTCTTGTTCACCCCAGTGAATTTTGTGCTTCAACTAGCTCTTGCTCTCAGCTTATCAGATGCTGCTTCAGTGAATAAAATTGGGTTTGGATGTTTTCCAACTGTGAAAGAATCCTCATGGCATGATGTGTAACTGTGACCCTACTTCAAGCAAAGGACATGATCAGGGAGAGACCCTTTGCTATTCCTTGGTTTTCTGCACTGCCTTTCAAGTACCACGTTGCCTTACAGTCCTCTAAAGTATGGTCAAGCGCTTTTAGGTTCTAAAATGCAATGGTAATAAGCAAAAGAATTTCTCTGAGGCTCTTTCTCAGAGGAGATTTGTTCAGACAGCAGAGTCTCTGCGGGCTACCTGAGGAAGCTTAGGAGACAGTGCCAGTAAAAAAACCCTGATTGAATGCAGAACACAGCCTTAACAAACTCCACGTTATTCCTACCACATTGTGGTCTGGGTTACAGATTCTCTCTGAAAATGTTAGAAGGCCATGCAGAGGTGTGAGATGGGACTTTTATACCCCTAGACTTCATCACTGGTTTGTCCAGGAGACATTTGCTCCTTTGTCCAGCAAGAAAACCAACCCATGCCCCTGTGACTGGATTATTCAAAGCTCATTCTGTCTTTAATAACAAGTTTCCTAGCAGGCAACCACAGCTCCAGAGCACCAGGTCTACTGCAAGTCTGCCTCTAAGCTGATCCAGCATTGTGCAAGACCTTTATGGGGTGTGTTCTGGCTTCGCACTCACACTAGTCCTTCTGGAGGGGGGCACATCTTCGGCAGCTCCCTTGACTCCTAGGGATGAACATTGGGTTGCTGTCACCTGCTCTTACGGGGACTGCAACACTCTGACATTGTCTATGCATGAAGAACAAACCCTGGCCTCCAGGCCAGCTTGGTGTGGTCTTGCTCATTCCTGTATTCAAGGTGAGCACCTCTTGGAGAAAGCTGGCTGTGTCTCCATTGCACTTTGGTAGAGTGAAACCTTGGTCTACATCCATGCTGTCTGCAAGGTGGAGAAACGGGTGTGAAGTATCCACCCTACTGTGCCTGGATTTCTTCTCAGATGGAGGTGTACAGGGCTAGTTCCAGGCTGGAGCATGAAAGCAGAGTGACTTCTTATATAGAATCATGGTACTATAGAATCACAGAATGGTTTAGGTTGGAAGGAACCTTTAAAGATCATCAAGTCCAACACCCCTGCCATGGGCAGGGACATCTTTCAATCGATCGGGTTGCTCAAAGCCCCGTCCAACCTGATCTTGAACACTTCCAGTGACGGGGCATCCACAGCTTCTCTGGGCAACCTGTTCCAGCGTATGTGTGAGGACAATCAGGGACTGGGGCCCTGGGCTGAAGCAGAATCTAAGTCCAAACCCGGCAGGAAAATTTCAGCTAAAATGCTCTGTCTGTTCCTGAAAAGAACACTAATGTTCAAATATTCCTGCGGCTTTCACTGGGAAGCTCTAGGTCTCAGTGTTTGCAAAAAGACCTATGATTTAGGTGCAGGAGTGACTTAGAGTCATGAACCTTTTATCAACCCAAATTCCTCCATGCTTGTTTGTGTTTAAGGATCTCTGAACACAGACAGAATAAAATAGAAATAAACAGAAGACAGAAGAGACAGAGACAGCAAACACTTCCCACTGGAATTTAGCTCATCCACTCATGCCAGCTTTCCTTAGCTCTCTAGCAAAGACACTCACGAGCAAAGTATGTGTCTCCAGTACTTTATCTTGATAGGCCCGTCGAGGAAGACATCAGCCTTCTCCTCCTTCTCTTCTGCTCTTTTCAGCATTAGAAATCTGTAGCAGGGAATGAAAAATCCCAGATGGGCTGGTGACTCACACTGGCCATCAGTTTGGTACCACATGATAAAGATTTTTCAGTGTTTCAGTTCCTGGAGAGAAGAGGGTGAAATGTTCAAAAGTTACGAACTTTGCAGAAGCTGGCTCTAAAACTTAATATTTCCCTGTGAGCCCAGTCTTTATTTACTTGAAGAAAAACTACTTTTCCACTGATCCAGGGCTTTAGGTCTGGTATAGAAAAAAAGTGTGTGGAAATAAATAATTAAAGTAGTTGCAGACTCATGTAAATAAGGTCAGTAAGTATTTATTCAGAAATTAACATTGCATAAAAATTATTTTCTAGCATTCTCCTGGTTGAGTATTTGACTTTGTAGTCTAATGGTCTGGTGTTGATATTTTCAATATTATTGCCTAAATCAAAGGGATTTTCTAATTCACTGATTCTTTTCCCCTCTTTGCACAGGGATTGAGCCTGCAGTCATGATTTGGGGAGTTATGCTGATATGTGCCCTGGTGCTTGTTGCTGTGGGCCTGGCGTCTCTCATCAGGTGAGAATTGCAGTACATATTTGATTTGGTGCCACTTTTAGCTTCTGTGGGAGACTTGCACTTTAGCCAGCAGTTTAGACTGTGTGAACACATAGCAGGTTTGATTGCGGTCTTTGCTCTCCAGCCACATATCTCTTCACTTTATTAAGTGATAGTGGCTTGAGCAATGTGGGCATTGGTTCTGCAGTCTCAGGAGCAGCCATTTTACCCTTAATCCAATCCAGGTTTCGAAGAACATCACAGTCTGTTGCTGGAAGGATTAGCTGGGTGATGGCTCTGAAGCATTAGGAAGGTGATTATCACTTTGGGGGCGCAAAGCATGCCATACAAACCAAGGACAGGACTCTGCTTTGAGAACATCGGGGTGGAGAACAAGTGGGCTGCCATGTTAAATGTCTTTTTTCTTACTCCAGATCATTCTTGCCTGGATTTCTGTCCCTAATATAATCATGTTAGCTATGAAGCACCTGGGCTCACCCTCTTTACTTTCTCCATGCACTAAAGAGAAAGAGAGAGAGAATATCTCTGGAGAGGGTTTGGAGCAATTAATTAGGATACCTCTTTATTACCAAGCTGATTCACTCCCTGTTTTGAACTGGCGTCCAGTTCCCTGGTCATTCACGTTGCACGGTCTGGGCATGGGATCTTTGGAGCAAATGAAGTAGTCTGCTGGGGAAGAGACAGTTTCCAACAATTGCATAGGTCACACTTGTGTCCTGACTCTATATCCAAGGTGGACATGAGCCAGCATGGACTGGTTGGTCCAGGGCCTATGGGTTGTTCTTTGGCAAGGACGCTATGGCCATAACCTAAGGTAATCTGCTCCAAACTGGCCCTTGGAGTAATCTGTCTCTCATTATTGATGTCTACATGGTACGTGACTGAAATCAAACTGAAATTAGAAGGCATATTTACTCAGCAACGATGGGTTCAACAGAGCAGGGTTCGTGGATTTTCCCATCCCGCTTTGCCTCTCAAATCATCCCCAAACATGTTTTCTCTCCAATCCTGAATCATCCCTCCAAACCCAGATGATATAAGGCCACCCAGCAAGCAACACCCCAAACAGCTCCCCTGCTTATAACACACAGCTGCTTCTGATATCTTGTAATTGCAGGCACTGAAGAGGTTGCCTCCATCCACCCGCACTGTAAAACCCTGCTCTATTCTTTGGCCACCAGCCTCTACAATTACGTAAATAAAAGACAATCTTTCTGCCTACTCGTAAGCTGTTCCACAAGTACCAGACTATGCTGGGGAAGGCTCAGTCACAAGTAAAGATGTATGGCCATCTGCAAGGGAAGAAAAAAAAGTCTAGCATGACTCAGACAGTGATTTATGTTAGGGAAGGGCATGTCTGGAACTAAATTTAAACCACAGCATGGTCTGAGTTTAAACGTGGGAGCCCTGGTCTTAGGTCTGCCAGGGATCTGCTGCATGACCTTAAATGAGTCACTCTACTCTCTGTGCTTTGCTTGCAGCAGAGGGGTGCTTTCCTCCATGCTTGGGGGAGAGGATGTGATTGACCAAGCAAGGTTTTCAGGTGGGCAGGTGAAAGGTACATAAGCGATGCACTTTTTGCATGAAGATGAGTTGGGTGGCTTGGGACAAAGAGGTTAGAGAAAGATTATAACAAAATCATCTCAGGTGATGCCTGTGGTTATGTGGCCAAGGCTCCCTCTGAACTCCAAAAAGCTGTCTGTGCTCTTCTAAAATGCCCAGAGTGGTACACGCAGTGGAAAAGTGAATTGTGGTGATGTATGGATATTTTGTAAAATGGATTCCTTCTACAGTACAGTTGGCAAAAGGCATCCTATTGCCCACCTCATCAGGAAAAGTCTTAGGTGTGTGCAGATCAGACATCTGCTGTAGTGTAAACAAAGTTCCTTAAACAAAAAAAGTGACATTGAGGGCAATGGGGGACCTTTCCTTTCCCTTCTCTGTTCCGGCTTGATGAGTTTTTGACTGTCTAATAGATACAGTGTGCTTCGTGCTCAGTGTTAGACCTTGATATCCATTGAAATAGTGGCTTCAAAATGATGGGGTGTGACTTCTGCCTCTTCCCTGAGTCCCTAAAATGGCCACGTGTTGGGTATTAGTGTCAGATGAATCCCAGCTAAAAACTAACAATGAAAGTCTGGAATGTTTTGTATTGGTTTGCATGAAGTGGACGTAAGCCTGTTTGAACTACGCCATGAATATGCAGTCCTTGACAGTGCACCATTTCTTGTTGTGGTCTCTTCTGCCTTGCAAATTCAAGAGACGCTGGGCAAGTAGCAAGATGCAATCAAGCAACAGATAGTGTCTTTGCTGGTCTGACAACTATGCTGAATTTTCTCTCTTGCCTGTGGCAGTTCTGCAAATCTGGTAACCTATCAAGGAGTGCAGAGAGTCATCCCTTGGAAAACGGGCAGCAGCATCCTGTGGAGATGCCAGAAGCACATTTGTCCTGTGTTACACAGTGCGTGATAGACATCCCATCTGGCTCAGGTCCTGGAAGAAGTAGATCTGAATCAGCACAGTCATCTTCTTGATCTAATTACTCCTGACCAAGAGAAACAGCACTGGTTCAGCAATACTGCTTCCAAGACCTCCCCGCTGCATTGCACTACGCTGTGCATGCCAAACTGCTCATCCCCTGTAGCTTTTCCCTCTGTATGAGCTTGCAGTCATTACAAGGGGGTATCTTGCCGTGTGCTTCATACTGCACCATGCTACAACATAGAGATTCAGCCAGCACATTCTGATGATAACGTGCGTCCAGGCAGCTTTTATAAATTTTCCCGTGGTTCAGTCTCAGTCCCTAAAAAAGGCTGGTGTGCCTGAGAACTGTTTGTTCAGCAGCCAGATTGGCTGGTCTAATAAAACCTACTATTCTCTCCTAATGGAGAATGATTTGGGAAATGAAAAATAAAACCAAGGAAAACAAAGTATGCATTACATACACATCCGACTCATATTTGTAACCAGATTGACTCAAGATGTCTATTTGTGATGAGACCCTTTGAGATTATAGCTTTTGTAGTCTGTGGATTGGATAACCCTTGACTCGGAGGATTTCAGTCCAAATCAGGGCATCGTGATTTCTCAACTGCTTTCACCCATGTCCATCCCCACTGCCACACCACATGCTGCACTTTCCTAATACTACCGGGAAGCCAGATGTGGGGGACTCAGAGGTGGTGTAAACTGGTTACCTACCTAAAAATGTTAACTGTGACTCTCCAAATCTTGCAGGCGTAGTATCTTGAACAGACAGCTATTCAGGGGACCTAACAAGATAATACTGACCTTGGATGACCTCGTCTTCATCAACCCAGACGTATATAAAAAGGTAAGTCCTTCCACTCATGAAAGTAATCTGGTGGGACACTCAAAGGCAGGTTTGCTGTGTGGTATTTTCATGAAGCTCTGGGAAGGTTACTCACTTCTCCATGACTCATTTTCCCTTGCATATCAGAAAATTGCCCATATGCTGAGTGTTTTTGAGTCAGATTAGATGCACATGCAGTGTCAGAGTTATTACGGTGATGTAAAATAGTACCCTTGGTTGTGTTTATTCTAACAGCCAGGGCTTATTCTTTGTTCTTGAGGTTGGAGTAGCACAGTTCATGTCCATATAACTAAACCATCTTACACTCTAAAATAACGTGTCTGCTTCCAGACTACCTATTGGGAACCATTCCTGGCCGGTGCTGGCTCCTGCCCAGAGCTGGGGATTGCCTGGGGGAGTGTTTGGCATAGGCCAGAGCCATGCCCAGGACCATGCCAATGATCTGGACTGCTGTGGAGCAATCCCTTTGCCTAAGTCACTGACACAGATACAGGTTTCTTACCTATGCCAGAAGAGAAACTTCCCTGAGATACCTGCCTCATCTGGTGTCTCCCCCGAGCCACAGCATTTCCATCACCTAAAATGCTGCTGTAGTGTTTCAAGGTACTAAACAGGGTCAACCTTATGAGCCTTTTAGAGGTATTCAGAGAGATGAGTTGGGAAGTTTGGGAGGTTTGGGAGGTTGCTATCATGGATGAAATGTATGGCCCGAAGCAGACCTGGAATGGAGGTTTACATCCAAAGGTGGTAACTGTCTTGCACCTGCTTTCCTTGCCTTCCAGAGGCTGACTTTGGACAGTCTGACTGATGCAAACAGCGTAGCAGCCAACAGAAGCCTGAAATCCGTAACCCGCTCCTTGTCCTTGAAAAGCACATCTGCCACCCATGAAACCTCCAATGTGGCTTTGCATGAGGTAGGTAGGGACCTTGTGCAGCCTCCTCCCACTGCTTCTGTTCACTGAGCTGCTAAAGAGGAGAAAGCCTTGGGCTGCATTAAAGTATATCCCAGGATGTGAATACTGCTGACAGACCCTGAGGGTAAAAATAAGTTACTCCCAAGCAGGGACTTACCAGTGCTTAAGGTGACTCCACCCCAACCCTCACCCTGACACTTGGAGTCATGCAGGGTGGTGGTATTCGACATCCCTATGTAGTGTTCTGGGTCTGGTCCCCGTTAGAGATGTCACCACCTAAAGGCACTGTGAAGAACCTTTCTTACAAGACAGGGCCTTCAGGTGGTGACATACCTAATAAGGACCTTTCTTACAAGACGGGACCCAAATACACAGAATAAAGGCTATCAAATTGCCCTTTGTGCTAATAGGACCATATGGAGTTTAGGGAGAGGCAATGGCCAAGAAAACTCACCCCCTCCATTAGTTCTTTCCTAAAAATACAGCTTTTTGAAAAAATGACATGACAATTTTTCCTGAAAAGGAGCAAAATAAACTGGATTATAAATGCCAGAGAAAAGCTTTGGACAGAGTTACTTTCCTTTTTAATCAATTTATCATTGTTTATCAGATACTTATACACCTTCCAGGTATGAAGTTCTGATCCAGGTGAAGGTCCTGCCTCACCCCATTTTTTTGAAGGTTTCCTGGGGATATTTTTATTTGGGTGCAATATAGAAAGAATCTACTGCCGAGAACATTGAAAATCCCCAGCTACTTTCAAAGTCAAGGATCTGCAATTCAGACCTAGGTCCCAATGCTAGCTGTCGCTCAGAGATCTGCTCTATCATTCACCTGCCTGTATTGTGAACAGGGAGACTGGGTGTGGCTGAAAAAATTTGAGACGGGAGCAGTTCACAATCTGCGGCAAAGCTCCACCAGCGTCTTGAGGAAGGTAGGAACAGAGGATGGGCATGTGGAGGGAAGGTTGCTCGGGGGATCTTTGTGACCGCAGGGTATTTTTATTCTCCTTGTCTCCTGTTTATCCATGGAATCATGCGCCATGGCTGTCAATGAGTCTTGCCCGGTGAAATCTGGTGGAATGGACCATGCACGATTGCATCTGACAAACCTACCAATGATCCACGCGTCAGAGTCAGCAGCTTGCAAAACCCCACCCTGGACCTGGCACTTCAAAGCTGGTGCAATGCTGAATGTACAATGAGTCCTCTGAGTGGCCTTGTCTACAAAGGCAGAGTGGTTTGGAGGAAACCACCCCTGCCTGTGTCAGGGCAGGATGATGCACTGGTAGCTATTTTCATGTGTTATTCATTGACTGCCTAACAGTGTGGCGCAGACACGGTTATGCATTTCGATGGGATTTGCTCTGTGTCTCCAGCTAAGATGCCTGTCAGAAGTTTGTTTTTAGTCTTCAATTTTATTATTGTTCCTAAATGACAAGCAAACACATTTATTTTCCAAATTCAAGGCCATTAGTTGTTGGCAGCTACTGCTAACATAGGAGTGGCATTTTTATGCATATAAATATAACAAATTTACCAGGGCATGTCTCCAAAGGCACTGTTGATGGATGACTTTGGATCCTCCAGGCATGGTATTGCTTTCCAGATCAGACCAGAGCTGGAGCAAGACTCCACATGCTGAACTCAATTTACACAAGCCCATTTTGTCCTAGTGAAAGATCCAATCCAGCTCGTCTAAAGAAAAACAACTTTCTGTTCAGTTTGCTTTTGCTATCTTGCTTTCTTTGTCTTAATGGATAGACTAAGAAAAGCAAAGCTTAAAAAGAGTGTAGGATAGCTGAAAGCAAGCAGCAAAAAGGTTGCTTGCTTCCCCATCCTTGCGTGAAAGACTGTTTGGGAGTACCGAAATGGTAAGGACGTCTAATGATATAAAGAAGCTGCTGAGCAGCTGTCTGGCTGACTTGGTCTCTTGTGATTCACTGTTTTGTTTCAGATGAAAGGTCTGCGTCATGAAAATGTGAATCTGTTCCTGGGCTTTTTCTCTGACTGTGGCATCTTTGCCATAGTGATGGAGTACTGCTCCCGAGGAAGCCTGGAGGACTTGCTGAGAAATGAAGATATGAAACTGGATTGGATGTTCAAGTCCTCTCTCTTGATGGATCTAATTAAAGTAAATCCATTGCTCCTGCTGAGGCGTGACCTGCATGTGACTTTTATATTGACATAGCTATTTCATCCAGGACTTTGGGATTTTTATAGTAATGCAGGGAAAACCAATGTGAATTTAATTATACTGGTATACAGGGTCTTCTAACGGAGACCTCTTATTCCTGTTTTGTTACCATCTGAGAGAAGCTCTATTCGGGTAATAGGACTACATCCATGCAGCAGGATGAGAGGTTAAAACTACACATCAGGCTAGAACTGATCACCTAGGACAATGAATTTGGTGACAAATTCCTGCTTTCCAAAGGCCCTTTCTTGTCATAAATCAGAAATGCATCCACCATAGAACCAAACCGTAGACATCCCCTGTCACAGGATGGCTACATGTATGGTCACTTTAGCAGAGTGTTCACACATTTCAAACCGTGTCCCATGTGTTTTCATCCCCTAATGGTGAACTACCAGTCTGGGACAGGTGGCCTACAGAGGGCAGACTGCCAGAACCATTGTTACAGCCCATGATCCACCTTCTGATCCTCCTTGAGGGAGCTGGGTAAGGGCATCCAGCTCTTAATGGCTTCCCTTGACCTAACCATTGGGTACCACTTGTGCCTACCTTCTTAACCTTGCTAAAAGTACAACTTCCGAGTGCAATGACTCCTAGGGCTACAGAGGGAGGCATCTGTTCCTAAAGCTGCCAGTCCTTTCCAGTATTACTTTAGGGTGCAGCTAACCTAATTATTGTTCCTAATCCATTTCTGAACTTTTCCCATAGTTTCTTGCGTTGATCAGGACTGCATTCGACATAGAGTCAATGCTGTATCTGATGCCATCTAAGGTGACAATTTGGCTTGGTGTCTCTGAATGCTGATGGATAATATAATTCCTAAGGAACAGCCTCAATCTTTTCTGTGTTTCATAGGGAATTAGGTATTTGCACCACCAAGATTTTGCTCATGGACGTCTCAAGTCTCGCAACTGTGTTGTGGATGGCCGGTTTGTGCTGAAGATCACTGACTATGGTTATAATGAACTCTTAGAAGCACAGAAATGCCTGTATACTCAGCCACCCCCAGAAGGTAGGTGTCATAAGGAAAAATTTTTTAGGAAATATTTCATAGAAACATAGAGTAGTTTGGGTTGGAAGGGACCTCTAAAGCTTATCTAGTCCAACCCCCCTGCCGTGGGCAGGGACATTTTCAACTAGATCAGGTTGCTCACAGCCCCGTCCAGCCTGACCTGGAATGTTTCCAGGGACGGGGCATCCACCACCTCT